>NC_061104.1:26086466-26131204 GCF_015104395.2 Macrobrachium nipponense
TTTTAAGGAAATCAAACAATAAGAAGCTCATGAATGGAACCGTTGGCCGACCTGTAAAATTCAAACGATCTCGTCTATCGCCGACAGCGCCGTCTTTCTCTGGCTACAAGATTAATAGGAGCGAGTTTTTGGCTGCATATTGAAAAGTCTTTCCGCCACCCAACAGTTGTAGCTACATTTTGAAACTGAACCACATAAAATCACGATACGAAAGAATTACGAGGCCTCTGTATCTCACAATTATTATAATCATATAGTATATAAATACCGAAGGGGTAAATTGAAACTTTAAATATGTTAAAAGAAAGTAGAAAGGAACATTACAATCAACAATCATTTTTTATGGATAGATAGATAGCTATATTGAATATCGTATATACTTATTTAAAAAAAAAAGCGAAGATAACTGTTACAGATCAAAATTTGTTTGATTGTACCCGAATACATGATAAATCATACCGAAGACTGGAGAACCATGGTTTAATTAACCGATGACCCAGCAACCAAAAGCAGTATAAATATACTCCATTTACGACCTAGGTTGTAAAATGTACCTTTTCTCTCCACTTCTCATTTATAATAATGAATCTTTTCTAATTAAATTCCTAGCTCGAACGACTGACAAAAATGAATAATATATGGATAATCAGGCCCGTACCAAGGGGGTTGGTCGGAGGGGTCGAATGAACCCCACCCACTAAATTTCTGGAAGTCCATATTTTCTGTGGCTGTTCTTTTCGTTGAACTGTACTTACAAAGTAATAAAATAATTATTGGTTTTTGTTAAGTCAAATTATATAACATAATAAAGTAATATGCATGTTATCGTTAACACAATAAATGAATCAATCAATAGAACTGAAGAAATATTCTTGAATTTCTGTGCAAACTTTCAACATTATAAGTAAAATTCTGTTAACCAAAATCAGTACTTTAAATAACATCTAATCGGGTAGAAGGGCATAGTCTGCATACCCAGTTTTTCTTCTTAATATAACTAAAATGACATTTTCAAGTATTTCATCTTTTATTTACCTATATATATGCAATGCCATTTTATAGAAGAAAAGGCCCAGGTTTGGAAAATACGAACCCCCCCCCCCCCACCAAAAAAAAAAAAAAAAACTGTAGGTACAGGCTTGATAATGGATACGCTTAAATCGTTTTTTTAGTCTCTCGTCAGCTACAAACTTCTTTTTGAAGAAGTGTATACGTACTATGCTCTCAGTTTTGTTTACATCAATAATACATCTAATAATCAATATTACCCATTTTATTTCATTTCCATATGAAACTCTCCAAGCAAAGAATTTCTCACCGAATCTACAAAAAGCAAGAAAGTTTTCTGCACATCGTATAATCAAGGCGACGGAAAACAATTCTAGCTTTCGGTGGTCTCGGTATAATGCTGTATGAGCCGCGGTCCATGAAACTTTAACCACGGCCCGGTGGTGGTCTGTCCTAGTATATCGTTGCCAGACGCACGATTATGGCTAACTTGAACCTTAAATAATATAAAAACCACCGAGGTTAGAGGACTGCAGTTCGGTATGTTTGATGATTGGAGGGTGGATGATCAAATGATCAATTTACAGTCCTCTGGCCTCAGTACGTTTTAAGTTCTGAGAGCCAACAGACAAAACTGCGGACGGACAGGCAAAGCCATCGCAATAGGTTTCTTATACAGAAACCTAGAGACTCTGCCTTCTTAACGATTTTCTTTTTCCATTTTGTTTCCCGCCGTCAAAATCAAATCACCAGAATATTCATCATCAGTTTTAACTGGATTTCCTTCCTTTTCCAATCCGGACCGAAGGAATAAACTTTCAGACTATCAGTGTCATTGTCTAAACAATGAATATACACGTATATCAATCAATAAAATATTTACGAAATCTCATGAAGAATAATTATTAACTTGTAACGTTAATATTTCTTGAAGAAGAATACAATACACGTTGATAAGGCAAACCTAATATTATTCAACGAAGCGCATTTTCTTATTTTATTATATATCAATATGTATTGGGGCGATATTGCTTACAATGTTTTATGCTTTTTCGAGTATTATTTTTCCATTGTTTTTAAAAAACAATATAATAATATTCTCTTCTTGGCGTTTTTTGCTTCTTAGATAAGCGCATGGTATTCGTTTCTCAATCCCAGCTAACACCAAACGTATTTGCAACGTTGCAAACAGGTTGCAGGTAGGTTGGTGGATGTTTGACATTCAGGGAACGTTGCTGCAACGTCACCCAGTTAACATCGAACGTATTTGCAACGTTGAAAACAGATTGCAAGTAAGTAGGTGGATGTTTAATATTCCAAAAACTTTACTACAACGTCCTCAGCTAACATCGAACGTATTTGCAACGTTGAAAACAGGTTGCAAGCTAGTTTTAGGTGGATGTTTAACATTCAAAGCGAACTTCACCGCAACGTTTTCAGCTAACACCGAACGTATTTGCATAGTGGGAACAGGTTGTATGTAGGTTGGTGGATGTTTGACATTCAGGGAACGTTACTGCAACGTTGTAGCCATACTCTATATTCTTAATTAGTATGTTCATATATATAGTAAACTGTAATAAATTTTGCAGAATCGCCAAAACAAAACGGAGGACAATTGAAACAAGAAATCTTAGCCACTAAGCATACCTACAGCGCTGCAACTGCTGGCCAGAGGATAAGTCCTCTGGCCAGCAGATGCAGTGCAGTATATTCTTATTGGCCAAGATTTCTTGTTTCAGTTTTCCTCCATTTTGCATTGGCATTGGCGATTCTGCAAAATTTATTACAATTTACTATAAATAATGAACATACTAAGAAACTAAGAGTATGGCTGCAACGTTGCAGTAACGTTCCCTGAATGTTAAACATCCACCAGGCTCATTTAACACTCTTTAATGATGGAATTCTTTTAAAACAATGGCAATTCCCTTGATAATTGGTGGACTGGAATAACAAACTGGCTTTCGTCTTATCAATAACCACTCGAAGTTAAGGTTTTCTATGATTGGATGTGTATAAATGTATAGTGCCTAGTTGCAGATCTGCTGAAGGGAGAAATTGAAAATATTAAAGAATTTATAAAATGTTTATGGCATTAAAAGACAAAAAAAGCTTAAACACAAACAAAGGAGGAATAAAATGAGCAAGCAAGGGAGCCGTTTCAAAGGAAAATCACAGTCAAGGTAGGCATGAGTACGATATAGGATAGGCTAGGGACTGCATACTGTTTGGTACACACACACACACACATTATATATAATATATTAATGTCAGTAATATATTGAAATGTTTTGGAAACATTTTACTGATTTCCTTTTTATATATTTTCAGGCAAAAAAAACCCACTGAGATGATCTGCTTGCAACTTGCAATAACCCTGAAGGATAATGAAGTAGAACTGTCATATAATAAATTTTGAGTGTTGATTATGTATGAAAATAAATAAACTCAAATCCTGTTTTTTTTTTATCCAATTTACAATCTTGCGCCTTTAACGTGAACGTAGTACTTTTGCAATGTTGTATGAATGTTGCATGAACGTTATACTTGCAAACGTTCCTGAGTCGACAAATTGACGTTGGTGCAACGTACAACCCAACGTTACTGCAACATAAATTGACGTTGCTGCAATGTACAAACCAACGTTACTGCAACGGAAATGCAACATAGCTGCAACATTCTAGCAACGTTCCTTATTTTCTGGCGCCATACTTCTCTTTAACTTTTAAAAATATAGTCCACCTACGACTGGGATGCCTACCAAATCAAGCATTTCCGCTCGCAAGAGCTCTTGACATGTCAGGGATTTTGTATCAATAACTTAGAATACACCTCGATTCTGCCTCTTACGCGCTACTACGCGCTACCTTCGTATTCTCTAACATTATAAGTTAACTATAAAATAAGAAATACTTGTTTTAGCAACCTTCAAAAGAGGCAAGTGTGAGAAAATTCTCCTAAAATATTAAGATTAATGCTCCGCAAGGGATGAAAAGGAAGAGTTCAGAAAGAGAACCCCGGTGACATTGAAAAGGAGACCCATCTTCACAGAAGCAGACTTAGTACTTTGATTACAAGCCACTATACTCTGTTTTTTTTTCATCTGTCCATCCGCCTGTGGTGTTTGCGTATGGTAACACTGCGTCCCGGGCTTTAGATAGTTACATTGCTCACATTCAACAACAATAATAATATCCTATTTCGAATATCAATGGTGTAATTCGCATACTGTAATTTATTAAAACACTTTTCAGTTGCAAATTTACTCCCAGATATCCTTTTATTTACCTAAAACTTACACATAGCGTAACTATTCGAAGCCCGGGACGCAGTGTTACCATGCGCAAACACCACAGGCGGATGGACAGATGGAAAAAAACAGAGTAAAGATATTTCCACGCCCGAAAGTAAACATTATATTATCATTTTCTTATGACCAATTTCCACCATATTCACTGACTAGACAGCTGTTACTCTCCTTGTAGTCTAGTTGGTGCTCTTATTACCTTACCAGCTTTAAATTATTCGTCAACTCGTGTAACCTAGATACTTTTAAGAACTAGGAGAAAGTGCATCTCTAGTTCATTGGCAGGGAATTATTAATTTTAATTCATTTGCGTAAGGAGATCAATTAATTTTTTAAATCGTATATGGTACTGTTACATGAATGATAATGAATTCACTAAAAAGGGAACTCAGAGATATTTGAAAATAATCATTCATGTCTCCTTTCAGTATTCCACTTCATTTCAGCCTCATTTCGATCAAGTTATAGGAGAACATTCGCAACACGCGTTCCTGATTTAGTTTCTCGATCTATTATAGTGCGTGAGCTTTGCATGGAATCTGGAAGCCCCTCGCTTTGTAATTCTGGAAAATGGAAAGATGCAGAATCAATCCTCATTTTGATTAAAGCATAATGCAACGATGGTTATCATGTTCGGCGAGTTCAGATATTCGAATCATTCCATCAAATGGATACCCATCGGATATTTATCGACTACAGAGAGATAATAAAAACTGGGTTACGTCAACACATAGCAACGTATTAAGAGTTCTAAATAGCTAGGTAATAACGTTTCAATTTTGAATGTCCTGAAATATGCACAGCAAAGATGGACATAAGGTGATTATTTCATGGCTGTTGAGAATTGAGTCAAAGCCGAAATCTATTTCAGCTGTCAAAATATGAAAAATAGATACTACTAGATGATCCTCACTGACTGAAGACTGCCAGTGTTAAATGAATATCCTCATAACCAGAATGGTTTTCTACTTTACTGCGTTAGCTTTGATATATGTTGTCTAGGTCAAGTTTTATACGAAGCTTTTAAAAAGAATAATTTGGTTTACATACCGTTTTATGTCACTTTATCAACATAACCACATTAAAGTCATGAGTCCCGTGAATTCAATTCTGCCCTAGTCTCTTGCAGCGTTTCAGAGAAAATAACTACTTGAAGTTCATTTTCATTCAAATCGAAATTTGTCCACGTTCCGACATATAACACTGAAATTACAATATTCATGTACAAATTCGTAAATTATACTATTCAGTATTATACAGTGTATATCTGTGATGAAATTTAGCATTTATCTATGTCAGAGTAATTCTGAGTCCGCTAACCACGGCAGACCCTTTTCCTGTTATAAGTATATGGGCCTAAATCCACGTTGACAGGGTAACGTCTAGATCTAGCATCAAGCTAGCATCCGGCTGACTAGGTTGTGACCGGTACAGATGTTCCAACGTCCCTTCAGGCCCATGACCAGTCAGATGCTTATCTCTCATGAGAGTTGATTGGATCCCTGTGATGCAGATATGCCAAGCAACTGCTGTCTCTTAGGGAACAATAATGCCAAGATAATCACATTAGGGTCCGGTATTCGATACTTCAGATTTCCAAAAGAAAAGTTACCAAGGCGACGATGGTTTCGTTGATGTCGTAGGGCTATCATCAGTGCAGACAATATGCATTGGTACGTTCTGGTCATTTTACGAATGAAGACTGCAAAGATGATCTTATGCCCAGTCTCCTTGGGACTGAAATGCCAAAATCACAAACGATCATGAAAAAAAATTGAAGCAATTCCATCACTATTTTACCCCAAAATACATTTAAAATATTTGGCATTTAATGAAAAGAGCTGTCTCTATTTGACAGGAAGAGAATGGAATACGGAAATCAAAATTTCCCTGGACAGACAAGGAAATCAAACTGAAGTAAGGGATAGTACACTGAAACAAACTAACTCATGCAAAAATCGAGACCCTCTTTAAACTTACAACACATATCCAGTTAGTCGCAAATGACTACCATCATTAATAAGAAAATATCATGGAATGGCCACATGAAGATATATCATTAGCTTTCACTTTGATAAGCATTTCTACTCTAAATTATTTCCACAATATCGAAAGCGGCTGTCTACAGAAAAGCTCCGAGGGGCAACGCAGTTTAGTACCAGCCCCTCGGGGTTGAATGTAAAAACAAAGTAAAATTCTCTAAGATTGTAAATTATCTCCCTTATATGCATATACAATTTTTTTTTTCCGTAGTTCAGTAAAGAGAATTTTCATAAATAAACGATATCTCCATGCGGAGCTCTTCTTTAAGGCAGCAGTTATCTAGTCATATAAAAAAGTTGCATTTTAAAAATAAACGAAAAGATCATCCTCATGATTAACACAGAACCCTATATCATATTATTAATAATAATGATAGTTTATAACTGAAATGATCGCAGTATCCCAGGTAATTGTTGTTCTGTATTTAACAGGAATATAACAACAGTTACTTACCTAAAGTTCTATTGACCTCAGACTGGCGTAAGCAGCTTACAAACAATTATGCACAGTTGGATTCTTGGAAAACTAACAAACAGGCAAATGGAGTATGGACAACTAAAAGTACTACAACCCATAATCTGTTTACTCCAACTAGTAAGAAAATAGCATCTGGCCGTACGTACACCACACAACTGAGTCAATTCACATGGATATTTATACATCGTGAATTGTAAATTTTACTGCTTACAGAACTAGTAGTACATTAGTTTTGTGTATTTTACTTTGTGCCGCCGCCCTGAACTGATGGAATGCCAGCTACGCCACTGATACCATATTACCATGCCGGCAATCACATGGATTGTTTAACACATAACAATATATTTTTTTTCTGGACCAAGGATGTTTAAATGGGAAAAGATTATCACAAGCACACTGAAAAACTTGAAAGGTTTTGCTTTCAATCGTTGACCACATTTGTCCCTTTTCCTTGTACTGAACTTTCAAATGATCATTTTTAATTGCAAATTTACAGCTTCTGAAATCATTGTTCATCAGCAATACACGCATCACTGGTAAAAATATGCTAAAGAGATCATTCATTAATTTCTCCAGTTTCCTCTCGATGTACCAATTATTGTTCAGTTGAACTTCACTGCAGTCGACAAACATATTTCATTGTTCGTTACAAACATATCCCTCCTCATCTTGAAATTACTCCTCTGGAAGTATCCTACAGACGACATGAAACCTTTTCAAAACAGCGGTCTGCCACAAATCACAGCAGAACTCAAACTGGGGATCACCACGTCACCATCGAACACACTTTTATAAAAGCACTAAAAGTAGTTATGGTATTTTTGGACACTCCGATCGTTAACAAATACAGGGCTCTCTGTGGATATGTTGTTCACTCGTTTTCTTGTTATGACTATTGTTTGTCAATAAATAAATGAATAAATAAAAAATGCGCTGGAGTTTCTTCAGCGTAATCGACTTTTCTGTCCGGTGGTGGCCTTAGCCAACAGCCCATGAAATTCAGCCACAATCCGGTGGTGGTCTATTTGTTGGTACCTCTAGTGCTGCCAGAAGAGCGATTATGGCTAATTTTAACCTTAAACAAAATAAAAGCTACTGAGGCTAGACGGCTGCAATTTGGTATGCTTGATGATTGGAAGATGGATGATCAGCATACCAATTTGCAGCCCTCTAGCCCCAGTAGTTTTTAAGATCTGAGGGCGAACGGACAAACAAAGCCGGTAAGTTTTTTTTTTCTTTTACAGAAAACTAAAAGGAAATAACTTTAAAGACAGCACTTGACGATTAAAATCTTAATATAAAAGTAATATAAGACATAGCTAACCCTCGCATATATATTGGTTGTTCTGTACTTAGGATCGATTAACGGTAATGTACTTGGTTTGTTTGTTTGTATGGTGTTTTTTACGTTGCATGGATCCAGTGGTTATTCAGCAACGGGACCAACGGCTTGACGTGACTTCCGAACCACGTTGAGAGTGAACTTCTATCACCAGAAATACACATCTCTCACACCTGAATGGAATGCCCGAGAATTGAACTCGCGGCCACCGAGGCGGCAGGTCAAAGCCCAACCGACCACGCCACTGAGGTGCTCTGGGTCTTGGTCATTCAGTCCCAGCATAATTCTCTCGTTTCTGTCTTCAGTTACGTGTGTAATCGAATAAAAACAAGAAATTTAATTTCATTTTATTGACTTACAGTTGGTTACAGATAATGTCAATTTTCTCTGTGCTTACAGTGCCGTACTACAATTTTCATTTTTTTTTTTTTTTTTTTTGGGGGGGGGTTGGCTTTACCGTTAGCTATAGTACAATTTCACACGTAATTGTTTAATATGTCGAGACTGTGAACAGAATGAATGGTGAAGTGAACAGAGATGCACAGGACAGCAAAAACATTCAGAAATAGTGATCCGTTTGACATGTACCTAAAGTAAACTGGAAAAAATGGGAACTCTTAACAAGCAGTTTAACATGGTCGTGCGTAATTACACCAAGTGGACGAGTTTACTCTTATAGACTATACACATACCCAAAAACTCACGCGCGTAGTGTCTGTGTATTATAGGTGTCACGGTCACAGAGGAAACAGTAATGCATTATAAGAACATAACAGTACTTAATACACTCCAATAAGAACCAGCTATTTGAAAAGCTTGAAAACAAAGGTGCGATGGCTACGAGGCATACCTGGACTTACAGGAAAACTTTAGAAACGACATATCAAGGCAATGTGGAGCGTGCTGAACATCTGTGTACAAAAAAAGTTTTTACTGGAAACCAAAGCTGATGACTTTCTGATGAACTGTTACCTAATTGTTCGGTCATGCTCAAGGCTGAATGAATTAAAAGATTAACATGATCTGTGTGTATGAAAATGCTAATAAAGTACAATGAACCTTCCATTGTTTGCATAAGTACCGAGTCCAAAATGGGTGTGTTTATGTCCATGATGTAGCCACAGGAACAATGACTAAGCCAGCTTAAGGTATTCTGCTTCGAGGGTACCCAAGGATCCTTGCCTAACCCTGGTTAGCCTATTAAAATATAACTTCAAAAAGCTGTACATATATAAAATCCAGAAAGATAGGAATGATTAATTTTGTTTATTAATCACAAAAAACGAGTTACAATAATTTAGCAAGTAAAATCATTTCACTCAAGAACTTTGTCTCAACTAGGCAAACTACATATTCATGATCAATTAATTACCGTGAAACAAGATTTTGGGTAAGTGTAAAAACAAATGAACAACCAAATTACCAGCAATGTAGAACATGGGTAAACAATGTTATGTATGCTGCATTTCTCATTATGTATTCACATCTAAGGGCATTGTTTTCTATGTAGTCTTCAGGTACAGAACATTTACAATTGAAATCATAAGCAACTTTATTTTTGTAACACTAATGCTAGCATATTCTACAACAACATCAACAATTCACTGGTTAATTTTAAATATCCTGCAATATGGTCTTCAGGAGTCAGGACACCACTCTCATCCATTACTGTACTGTGACCTTGTCCATCCACGATCAAAGTGGTTAAGAATCTCCATCTTGGCCAAAGGCAACACAGTTTTCTGCCCTTTTGTAAGCAGTGACATCAGCACACAAGCAAAAAACACCAAAACATTAGCCCTAGCACGGTATACATGTATGGTGGGCAACAGCTCACAGCCGGAAACATCTCAGAGAGGATAACTATCTATAGTTTGAATGTAGGTCACAGGCAAGTGGCTGTTTTAGTATGCCCATTTATCACTGTATACTGCCACCACTCAGATCAACCCATTCTTCCTCATCCTATGCCATTCAGTTCATGAAATTTTTATTGAACCAGTCGGTATATATTATTACAATGCCCTGCTGGTTTGTTTTGCCCTCCTATCCAGACAGCTTTATCTTTTTTCCACACACTCTATGAACTTTTGTTTGCAATTATGCTATTGAGTGCATTTGCACTGAAAAAGATATGGTTGTGATTGTAGTGCAGACAGTTTATTAAGTCAGAATTATTCTTCCAAAGTTCAGCGATCAAACCTAAGTTTAACATGCAGATGCTACTGCATATGGTTTCATGAACATGGAGTTCAATAACATTTAAGAATGAAAACCAAAACTGAGCAAGGCATTTACAATTCAAATAAATTTAAATTATGTAATTGGTTTCATTTGTGCCTTTCAGAAGATATTTTACTAAACTTCCAATAGCCTTGAAATACTCATGGACACTTCAAGATATTAACATATTAACAAATTCTATCTGCCCATCCTACAAACCATCCCAACTGGTATATACAATTACTTTTTGCTTCCTTTTATAAGTCAGTCTGTGGCATACTTGCATTCCCTTAACAAGTGGACGTGCAAGTGTCAAAGCTAGGCTTTATGTTCCATGAACGAATATCTTTTTTGACTGAAGTACAGATAATATTAGCCAGTATCTCTATGCCAACTGTACCATTACTGGAACATTAAGCTAACTTTTCATTCAATTTCATATTACCCTGGAGACCAAATAACTGCTATTCAGAGCCATTAAAATATATTATGCAATACTTTTCATCACCATCATTAACTTTCACATAATTTTCTTGTGTGGTTGATAAACAATTTCTCTTCATTCTTTGTTTGCACTTTCTATCTGAATTCCTATTTAGTCTTGGTCTCCATCATGACCTTTTTCACGATGGCCTGAAAATTTCTAGCTGCCTTTGTCCTGCTACTTCCATGCCTACTATTCTTGTGATTAACTGCTTCTCACCCCTTCAAATCACATACCAAAATCATTTAAGTCATTTCGAGGTCAGTGGATGGTAACCTTCCACTGCACTTCAGCTACAAAATCTTAGCATTCTGCTGGCACAACTCATCAAAATCACAGTACAGTACAGTGTACTGTACTGTCCAACTATATGCAGCAGAGGTAATGCCATAAACACCAAAATTGGATATCAAAATATCCATTTTTATGAGTGGTGCCAGCAGAATACTAAGATTTGTAGCTGAAATGCAGTGGGAGGATGGCATTAAGGTAGTCCTCGGTTATCGGAGGACTCAGTAAATGGTGATCCTGCATTCTGCTGGCACAACTCATCAAAATCACAGTACAGTACAGTGTACTGCACTGTCCAACTATATGCAGCAGAGGTATTGCCATAAACACCAAAATTGGATATCATAATATCCATTTTTATGAGTGGTGCCAGCAGAATACTAAGATTTGTAGCTGAAATGCAGTGGGAAGATGGCATTAAGGTAGTCCTCGGTTATCGGAGGACTCGGTAAATGGTGATCCAGTTTTATGACACTTGTCTAGCGCCATAAAATTGGCAATTTATGGCACCATAACGGGCCAAGTTTCAGTTATTGGCCCCATAATTTACCAGACAGAGGCGCCATTAAGCAGTTATCGGCGCCATTAACTGAAACTTGGTGCCATAAGAGCCATGAATTTCTGTGTTTTGGTCAATGGCGTTTTTCGTTTATCAGCACCCGGCCAAGAACAGAACCCCAGCCAATAACCGGGAACTGTTTTTTGAAGGGGTGGGGAAAAGTTAATCACAAGAATAGTAGACATGGAAGTAGCTGGACAAAGGCAAGCAGAATTTACAACAGTACACTGTACTGTACATGTAGTACATTTTTGCTCTTTTTGGTTATTTGTATTTTTCAATTGTAAGCATCTTAGGACACCTTCAATTACACTCTATACACAGTGCAGTAATACCAAAGTTTACACACACTTCTACTACAGCACTACACGGCCATTTCGTTAAGTTACCATGAAGTTTATTTTGCTGACATTAATTTTCACATCAATCCTCTCGTACCCATTCCAATTTCTTTTAATTAAACATTCCTTTTCTCCACTCATTCTGTGTTCTCCTCCTTAACCACAACTAGACACCAAAAAGTTTTAAGAGCTGATCCTTGGTGGACATAAATATCACGATCTTAACAACAGATCTTGAGCTATGGCACAGTAATCTTATTAGTTCATGGGGTTTCTAGTATCCCCAGCTCTAAGAATGACCATCTAATTGCTGGTCTTGATACCCAGTTAAATACCTTCTCAACATCCACAAATGTATAATCTCTTCCTCTTTGCACTGTACCTCTTCTGAAGAAAAGTTGTCTCATCTTAAAGACTGCCTTTGTTGATTTCTCTGGCATGTTGCCAAACTGAAAATTGTTGATTCTAAAAATTGTATGAAGACTCCTTCTAAGTTTACTTTTTGTCCTTCACTTGAATTAAGGTAAAGCCACATTAAGCAAGTAAGCTTAGTGAAGTCTGCCATAAAAATGATATTGTTATTTTACAATAAAGTTTTGTACATACTTACCTGGCAGACATATACTTAGCTTACGTCTCTGACGTCACGACAGAATTCAAAACTCGCGGCTAACGCGACAGGTAGGTCAGGTGATCTACCTTACCCGCCGCTGGGAAGCAGGGTGTAAGAACCAAACATACCTTTCTTGCCAGATTTTTTTCTCTCTTATACCTGTCTCCTGAGGGGAGGCTGGGCGGGCCATCAATCGTATATGTCTGCCAGGTAAGTATGTACAAAATTTTATTGTAAAATAACAATATCATTTTTGTACATGAACTTCCTGTCAGACATATACTTAGCTGATTGACACCCTTGGTGGAGGGTACAAGACAGAAAATAACAAAGAAAAGGTAAACAACACCTGTTGTAGGATAAAAATAACCTGGTTCTTACCTGTTTAGGCTGAAGACTTCATAGATACTGTCTATAGTCTGCATAGCCATAAGAGCTACAGCGAGGGCGTGACCTACAGCTGAAAAGACTCTTTGGGTCTACTAACGGGACTTGATATCCGCTTACTTAGTAGAATCCAAGTCGGATCATGTCAATGGGGGTTACGCTCTTCTATGACAGAACCTGTCCACTACCAACGCAGGGAGCTTCAAACCAAATCCGATCACCTAACCAAACTAAAGTTATTAGTATTACGAAACGAAAAAAGATGCCTACCTGCATCATTTTTCATACAACCATATGAACTCAATTAACAAAAAAAACAAGGAAAAAACTACTAAGGATATGTTCCAGCTCCCTGCCCCAGCACCGAATCCGCCGATACGTACGGGCCTAACGCGAAGCACTCGTCATACGTAATACTGACGTCTTTTAGGTAGTGGTTTTGGCGAATACTGAATTACATCTACAGAATGTAGTTTTCATCAGATTCTGAAGAGACATATTCTTCTTAAAGGCCAAGGAAGTGGCAATTGCTCTCACTTCATGAGTCCTTGACTTTTAGGAGCTTGAAATGTTCTTCATTACAAGATCTATGTGCTTCTTTCACAACACTTCTAATGAAGAAAGACAGCGCCATTTTTCGACAATGGTCTGCTGGGGTCCTTTACAGAGCACCATAGTCTGTCCTCAATGCCCTTAACGGGTTTTCTTCTTCTGAAGGTAGTATTTTAAACTCCTAACAGGGCAAAGAGTTCTTTCAGGTTCTTCCCCTACTAGGGCAGATAAACCACGAACCTCAAAGTTCCTTGGCCACGGATTTGAGGGGTTCTCATTTTTTGCTAAAAACGAAGGAAGGAAGGAACAAACCACGGAATCTCCTTTGAAACCTACCCTTCCTTCTAGGGCATGAATCTCACTAACCCTTTTAGCGGATGCTAAAGCCATGAGAAAGAGAGCTTTCCTCGTGAGATCTTTGAAGGAGGCTAAATGTGGTGGTTCAAACCTAGCGGACCTCAGGAAACGAAGAACCACTCCAGATTCCAACTTGGAACTTCGTTCGAAGTTTTCTTGGAAGATTCAAAAGATCTTAATAGATCATGAAAGATCTTTGTTATTCGAAAGATCTAAATTCCTATGTCTGAACACCGCAGCCAGCATGCTTCGGTATCCTTTGATAGTAGATACTGCCAAACAGCATTTTTCTCTGAGGAAAACTAGGAAATCTGCTATCTGAGTCACAGAGGTACTAAGGAAGAGGAAAACTTCTGGTTCCTGCACCAACGGCGAAAGACGTCCCACTTCGACTGGTAGACGTTTAAGGGTCGAAGGTCTTCTAGCTGAGGCGATAGCCTTAGCAGCTTTTGTCGAAAACCCCTTCGCTCTGACAAGACTTTTGACAGTCGAAAGCCAGTCAGATTGAGAGCGGGGGAGTTTCTGTGATACCTGTCGAAGTGGGGTTGTTTGAGCAAATCTTGTCTTTGTGGGAGTGCTCTTGGAAAGTCCACCAACCATTCCAGTACCTCTAGTGAACCAACATTGGGCGGGCCAGAACGGAGCTACTAGCGTCATTCTTGTCCTCTCCGAGATAGCAAATTTCTTGAGGGTTTTGTCCCCAGTACTTTGGGGGGAAGAAGGGGGAAAGGCGTAGACGTCTATGGCCCTGTCCAATCTAGGAGAAACGCATACCACTGATACTGCTCTGGGTCTGAGATCGGGGAGCAGTAAAGTTCGATTCTTGCGTTCTTTGCTGTTGCAAAGAGATCGATGTGAGGTCTGCCCCATCTTCTCCACAGGTCTTGGCATACCTCTGAGTGGGAGGGTCCACGCGGAAGGCAGGAGTTGATTCTTCCTGCTCAGGAGATTCGGCCCTGACGTTCCTTTCTCCCTGTACGAATCTGGTGAGAAAGGACTGATCTTCCTTGTTGAGACCACAGCAGAAGATCCCTTGCTGTTTCGTACAGGGAGAAGGAGTGCGTCCCCCCCTGTTTTTTTTGATGTACGCCAAGGCTGTTGTGTTTGTCCGAATTGACCTGCACTACTGCATTTCGGACACAGTGGGGGTTCGAAGGCTTTCAAATGCCATCCAGACTAGCCATCAACTCTTTCTTGTTGATGTGCCAGGACACCTGATCCCCCTTCCAGGTGCCTGACACTTCTCTTGTCCCGAGCGTCGCTCCCCAACCTGCCTCCGATGCGTCCGGAAAACAACACATGGCTGGGGTTCGGCATGTAAAGAGACATTCCTTCCAAATCGAGTGGGTTGTTCCACCACCGAAGGTGGGTGTTCCACCACCGAAGGTCTCTCTTGATTCCCTTGAGATCTTGAAGGAGAACTCCAGATCTAGGGAGAGACGCCTCCAGTTCTGCGGTATAGGAAGAACTGTAGAGGCCTGAGATGCAACCTTCCTAGAAAAACGAATTGCTCCAGCGAGGAGAGTGTCCCCAGCAGACTCATCCACTCCCTCGCTGTGCATGCATCTTTCTCTAGGAAGGTCGTTATTTTCTCGTAGCAACGAGCTATCCTCTCTGGCGACGGAAAAGCCCGAAAAGCCAGAGAAGCTATCCGAATCCCCAGATAGATCCTCTCTTGACTGGGGATTAATTGAGACTTCTGGAAGTTCACCAGAAGTCCCAGAAGAAACTTTTGCCAATGTAAGGGGTCTTTTGAATGGTCCTCCAGACGCATTCTTTTCTTAGAGACTCTGCTCTGATTAGCCAGTCGTCGAGATAAAGCGACACCCTCACTCCCTCCAAATGTAGCCACTGCGCCACGTTTTTCATTAACCCCGTGACACTTGGGGTGCAGTTGATAGGCCGAAGCACAAGGCCTTGAATTGGAAGATGTTTCCTCCCATCATGAATCGTAGATACTTCCGTGAAGAAGGATGGATCGGCACATGAAAGTAAGCGTCCTGAAGGTCTAGAGACACCATCCAGTCCCCTGGACGAAGAGCCGCTAAACACTGAGGAAGTTGTCTCCATGGCGAACTTCCTCTTTTCCACAAAGACGTTCAGGGCGCTTACATCCAACACCGGTCTCCATCCTCCTGAGTTCTTCGGAACTAGGAATAGTCTGTTGTAAAAGCCCGCGAGGGCGGGGATCTTTCACTAGTTCTATAGCCTCCTTCTCTAGCATGAGATCTACTGCTAGAGAAAGGGCTTGATTCATGATGGGGTCCTTGTACTGGCTACCAACTCCCTCGGAGTTGTCGTCAATGGTGGTCTTGACGAGAAGGGAATGAGGTATCCTTTGCTGACAATCGATAGGGACTAATTGTCTGCCCCTTTGTGGGCCCAGACGTCGGCAAATTTCAGTAGTCTGGCACCCACCACTGAGTCTGGAGTCCTTGATCGCTTTTCTTCCCTCTGACTGACTTAGAGAAGGTTTTACCTCTCTTAAAAGGTCTAGTCCCAATCTGGTTGCAGAACCTCTGACAGCGGGTCCTCCTCGAAAGGGCTCCTGTCTCAGAGGAGTCTCTTTCTTGGCCTTGGGTTGGAAGACAGAGCGAGGTCCTGGCCGCCTGCCGGGCTAACATGTCCTGAGTAGCCTTAGCTGAAAGGGCACTCGAGACAATCTTGAATAATTTTCTTGGGGCAACAGAAGAGGAGAGAGTTGAGCATACATAAGCGAGGCCCTTTGCGCATGTGACACTGCCTTCGTGAGAAACGAACAGTAGACCGACCGTTTCTTAATCACTCCAGCTCCAAACAGTGAGGAGACTTCACTCGATCCATCTCTCACTGCTTTATCCATGCAAGTGAGGACACAGTTAAGATCTTCAGGAGACAGAGCATCTGGGGTCTGGGGTCTTATTAGCCAGAACACCTAAAGACCAATCAAGGAAGTTGAAAACTTCAGGACTCGGAACATTCCCTTCAGTAGGTGGTCAAGTTCGTTCATTCCCCACGTAGTCTTGGCGGACAAGAGGGCGGAACGACGAGCAGAATCCACCAATGACGAGAAGTCCGAGTCTTCCGCAGCGAAGGGAGAGCGAGGCCTAAAGGTTCTCCCTGATTCGTACCAGAATCCCAATCTGCCAGTCAGTTTAGACGAAGGAGGGAAAGAAAAAACCGTCTCCCTTTCTCTTCCTTAGAAAGGAGCCATTCCCCAAAACCTCTCAGCGCCTTCTTCATGGAAACAGTAGGTTTCATCCTTACGCAAGACGAAACCTTCAACGTCTTCTAACGAATGGAGAATAACGAAAGAGGAGAAGGGGGATAGCCACAGGAGAAAGGATATCTCCAAACTCTTTGCAGGAGTAACTCTGTCAGCCTCTTATAGGAGGAAACAGAGGAGTCTTTTTGGTCCTTCTTCTTCTGAGGGGTCCTGTTCTTCCTGAGCTGAAGAGCCCTCATGATCCTTAGAGGCGCGACTATTCTTAAAAGAGTCTCTAGAGGAAGTAAGACGTATACGTCTCGGAGACAATGCTTCAGGAAAGTGTCTACTTGCAACATCCTTCTTGTCTGGAGGAGTGCGTTTCCCAGATTCTTGGAGCCTAACAGGAGTCAGGCGGCAGTCAGGCGCAGAGCGCCTGTTTGAAGAAGAACTTCTATCAGGCTCTTGGCGCCTATCCAAAGGAGAGCGGCTACCAGCGTAACAGCGCCTGCCATACGAGAAGCGCCTACCAGGCTCTTGGCGCCGCCTGAACCGAGGCTGAGAGGATCTCTGGCGACGAGCGCCTACTAGGTGAGCGCCTACAAGGGGAGAAGCGCCTGCTAGGCTCTCGGCGCCTGACCTCGAGGCGAGCGAAAGTACGGAAGGAGAAGAGCGCCTGCCAGGCGGAAACGCGCCTAACAAGCTCTTGACGCCTGTCCAGCGAAGGGCGCCTGTCCGATTTAGGGCGCTTGTCAACCGGAGAGTGGAGGCGAGACGAGGAGCGGCTACGAGGTGAGTAGCGCCTACTAGGCTCTTGGTGCCTGTCAAGGGGAGCGATCCTGTCTCGAGAAGAGCGTCTGTAGAGGGTGAAGAGTCTCCTACGCGCAGTTTGCTCCTTGTCCGAAGAAGGAGAAACCTGTCTGTCAGGCGAATGGCGCTTAGACGCAGATGTATCTTGTCCGAAGCAGAAAGTCTCCTGCGAGAATCCGAACGCACAGGTGAGCGCGCCGCTTCCGTCGAATAGCGAGAGTCAGGAGAGGGGAGCCTGGACTTCTTTTAAAGGAAGCGAGACGTCCTTCCTACGACGAGAAGACCCGCAAAGAGAGCCAGCCAGAGCCGAAATCTGCGCCTGAAGGTTAGCCAACACCCTTGCAGGAGAATTCACAAACTCGTGAACAGGTGACGAGGCTCGATCTTCCGATCCGGGGAACGATAGTCCTGAGATCTCTTACGCTTCTTCGCTTCCACCTCAGCCTCCTCTTCGAAAAAAAAAACTTCAGGCTTGTGAAGGGCCGGGCGCAAAGGATGCCGTCAGGCTCTTCCGAAAAAACTTCAGGCTGGAAGGGCGGCGCGCAAGGAGAGTTCCAGGCCTCTCTTCGAACGGGCGCGAGGCTTCCGAAGAGCTCCATCCTCGTTTAGGAGAAGGCGAAGGTGAAGACGAGAAGCATTGACGCAAAATTTCTCTCTTGGAGCGATCCAAGGTAGCCTGGGAACGATCAACAGGAGCTACGAGGGGACGCCTGACCGTTGGGGATGCTCCCTAAAACCTTCCTTCCTGGGCTTTCGACTTTCCTCCTCCACTGGGACGGGGAGTCTGGAAGAGGTCTAGGCCTGGAAGCATTAGGGAGCCGATCAGACGCACCCTCCACTGCACTGGGTTCACTGCACAAATCACTATTGGAATCACTCTTACCTTCTAAATGTTTGATTTTCCTCTCCATACTGCGAATGGTGGCTTTCATGGAGGCCACTTCCGAAGGCGCAATCTTCGGCTTCGGTGCAGGGAGCAGGAGCTGAAACTGACAAGGAGCTACTTCTAAAATAGGATTATCTACATCCAACTCGCTAATACGAGATCTACTACTGCTCCTGGAAGAAGCTTTCCTAATCTTTTATCCTTTTCAAGCTTCCTCAAAGTAGGAAGACAAAGACTTCCATTCATCCTCATTCAGCTTTCACATTCATTACAAGGGTTATTAAAGGTGCATTCATTCCCTCTACACTTCAAACATACCGTGTGAGGGTCTACCGCAGCTTTCGGTAGCCTCACCTTACACTCAGTCATACAACAAACTCTAAACATAGCAGTTTTCTTAGTATCAACATCAGACATCATGAATCCAAGAAAAATCCAAAAAAAAGTCCAATAACTGTCCACAAATCGCGAATGCCAAGCCAAAAGATCGGGTACTTCAACCAAAAGTCCGTAGAAACAATCCAGGGCGAAAACGAGAAAAGAATCCAACTGTCAAGAGGTACCGACAACAGGTGTGGTCGACACCGACGACAGAAAAAATCTGGCAAGAAAGGTATGTGGTTCTTACACCCGCTTCCCAGCGGCGGGTAAGGTAGATCACCTGACCTACCTGTCGCGTTAGCCGCGAGTTTTGAATTCTGTCGTGACGTCAGAGACGTAAGCTAAGTAATATGTCTGACAGGAAAGTTCATGTACAAAACCATCAATTATGTCACTGTGTGGATTGGTTTTCATTAATTTACCTTAAAATTGTGAACTGAGTAAATATACTTTGCTTTGGTAGCTGACTGAAACTAATATGAGAAAAATTGTTTCATGTTACCCTAGCTGCATCTTAGGAAACTTGATTTCAATTTGGAATTCTATCTAAACATTATTCATATTCAAACAACCAGAATACAGAGAAACATTAGTAATTAAGTCAAGGTGATTGAAGGAAACTGACTAAGAAATAAATACTGCAGTATATTTACAATTTTCATAATCATTTAACCAACATCAAAATTGTAATCATAAAAGCTATAAGAAATATAAACAAATAATGCAACAAGGTGTCTTTGGAAGTAAACCGACAGTTTATTGTTGAAAAGGGACAGCTGTGGTGGTTAGAAAATGTAAATGGTTTGAAGGACCTCAGATATCCAAAGAAATGACTGGATTGGACCTCACAGTTCAGAGGAGGTGGAAAAAAGAAGCTAAAAACAGCTGTGAGGATGAAATGATAAACTTTACTTTGATTAACGAAAGATTATATGAACATCAGCATTTGTGATAAAGGGTTCATGAGGTAGGAGTGACAAGTCTTTCAGCTTTTCTGGTGTCATGTGAGAAAGCAAGTGCGACTACAATCTGGTTCCTCATGCTGCAGATTATTGCTGGCATGATGATAGGTACATTTTAATATACACACACATATAATACAGTGGTCCCCCGTACTCGCGGGGGGTTGCATACTAGACCGCCCCCCCGCGAATAGTTAGAACCCGCAAACAGTAACATAAATACATGCAGTACTAATCATCTATAAAATACATATATATATATAAAGTACTTAAATATTAAAAAACACTGAAATCCAGTACAAGATCTTTCGAGCTGGAGTTTAGTGAGCCTTTAAAATGCAAACCAAATAAGACTGAAACTGCATACAAATACAAAAATAAGATAAGTCTTGTGCAATCTGTACTGCTATATGTACATGAATCATATTATGTAAATGAAACTTTTTCTTAAAGAGTTTGCCAATTTGCAAATAAAGCTTCAAAAAGAGTAGTAGGAGTTAAAAATAATATGTGGTAATGTCAGCTTTGTTCCTGTTGGCACCAGAAGAGTCGGAAGACCCTAATCTACTTAGATAAGCACATTGAGAAGGCAGGCTGGAGATGAGTGGCAGAATTTCACAGAGGCCCTTCGAGTCGTGTGGCACTGAAGGCAATGTGGATGATGATAAAAGTATATAAAAAGCAACAGCAGAACTAACTGTCATAAACAAATAATTTATCTCTGCTTTTAACACTGGTAATATATACAGGATTCTATGAATATACAAGAAACCTTTACTTCATACTCAGGTACTCTCTTCCCCAGATTCTGAATCAGAATATGCCCCTAAAAAGGACAGTCCATTTAATGGCTTTTGTGCAGCAACTAGACTGGGTGTTTTTGTAGCATTGGCTTTACTTGATAGAAGAGTCGCAACAGATTTTGAGGAGAGAGTTGACCCTACTTGTGGTTCTGGTAAATCTGATGAACTGCCTTTTGCCAATTCCTTACCTTTGTCTTGTTCTTTCTGGATTTCTGAGTTATTCACTGTATTTTCATTGCTCTTCTCACCTTTGCTGGAATCTTTATCACCCTTTACTTTAATCAATCCTGTAAGTTTTGACTTCATTGTATTCTTTCTGGGGACATCTATATGTTTGTTGGCTAGTGTTATCTGATGTGTTTTGGTGGTATTTTCAACCAATGGCTTCAATTTTTTTGAGGGCTGACTTTCTAACAAATCCTCAGGTGCAACTCGCTTGACCATCTGTCCCTCAATCATTTCCCCAAGAACCCAAGGCTTTCAATGCCTCCAATTTCTCAGCTTCTTCACGTTGTTCTTGTGTCATCTTTCTTTCCTCTTCATATTTTTCAGTAATCTTCCCTAAATCGATGCCAGCATGACGCTCATTCATGTCTCGAAGATCCTCCAAAGACTCAAGAACTTCCATCTCGTACTGGGATTGCTGTGTGCGATTTTCCAACAGTAACATTGGGTTGGACTCTATTTCTTCTTTGGCTTCTCTTTCTTCCCTAGCTGCCTGCTCTTCAGCCAATTTCAGTGCCTGGAAATTTCTGTGGGCTCCTGCTTCAATGACATAATCGGTACTTTCTGGGTCTGTTCTGAAAGAAATCTCAGCAAGACAACCAGGGCATTTTATGTAAAACCTGTATATACGAACTCCTAGGTAAGTCATGTCTTCCACGTCTTCTTTTCGTGCATTAAATTTTTTTCCTTTGGCAATATATTCACCGCACGTATGACACTTGATATTACATGGAACCATCAAACGGACAGTAAATTGTCTGTTTCTGGGGCATCTTGCCCTGGGGATCTTTGAAGGGTCAAAATCAGGAGGATAATACTTGTTTAAAACTTTCCGTTCTGACATTTTGAACTACAGAGAAGAAGAGACTCAACCCACGACTGTAATCCTTTAACCTCCTGTGTTTTACAAGGAACTACAATTTCTGAGGAAATCCTAAACAGCTGCCTCAGTATTTTTACCCTTATCCTTCAATGACACAGACACCATGTGTAGTGGAACTTGATTTTGTTCTTCAATACTCGAGGTCCACGATGCTTCTGAAGATTTCCTATTATGGCTCAGTTCCTACTGAAAAGAATGAAAAAAATCAAAATAAATAAGTGAAAATTCATGATACATGGTTATAGTACGTATTCATAACAGGCTCTTCCATCATTATTGTAACAAGTATAAAACAGTCTCTAAGTATACTTATTACAAACAAACAATTTAGGCCAGCCTTATGATAACTACTATTGTCAAATCAGTGGTCTGGCTAAACTATTTATCATCAATAATAATAATAATAAGAATCCACCTTTACAGTATAGCAGTATGTACAAAAATACAATTTAGTCAAGACTTTTAAAATATACTAAAAATGTTCAGAGCATTTCCCCATATATGTACTACTCAAAAAGAATGTTATAAATGTAAAACAAGAGCTTGTACCATCTGAAAAATAATGAAATTTATAAAAATCACTTTAAATTAAATTAGATTTTACTTATACATTCAATGGAACCACCGTGTTTGCTTTCTTGACATTTGCCGATTTCTCTATGGACCATATCTACCCATTATTTGCAGGAAATTTGCATATTAGTGGTATTTTTCTATGAGAAATATCCACAAATTCCTAGTTTTTCAGAATCAGTTTCATCATAAAATGCACTCTTGTGATAAAACTATTTAAAAAAACCAGGCATAAACATTTTCAGTGGGTTTTTCTTTAGTTTCAACTAACAAAATAGGCAGGTTTAAGGGGTTTCAACTATTTGCGGTGGGTTTGGTATGCATCCCCCACGAATACAGTTTGTTTGTTTGTTTGTTTGTATGGTGCTTTTACGTTGCATGGAACCAGTGGTTATTCAGCAATAGGACCAATGGCTTTACGTGACTTATGAACCACGTCGAGTGAACTTCTATCACCAGAAATACACATCTCTCACCCCTCAATGGAATAGCCGAGAATCGAACCCGCAACCACCTAGGTGGAACGCAAACACCATACCAACCATGGTAATACGGGGGGCATACTGTATAAGGTCCATAGAGAAATCTGCAATATGTGAGTCTGTGAATCCGGAGTTCGCGAATAGCGGGGGTTGACTGTGTGTAGAAATGTAATTTTTGTAATAAGATTAGATTTTAAATATACTTACCAAGTAATTACATAATCAGAGCCCTTCCCTCCTCCCCGCAGATGGACATGGCAAGCCAAACAAATTGGTTCCATCTGCAGTTTTGTACCCAAGATTCCCAAAAGTGGGTGGGCCCCATTCACCTACACTAGCGATAGTGGTGCTGCCATAAAATTTGAATTTTTTGTAAGTACGTGTCTGACCATCAAGTGTGAAATTATGAATTATTTCTGCGACATATAGAGAATAATAATGAAAAGAGAGAAAATTGCCTTACAACTCCAACTCCTTCCCCTCCACCAATACAATATCAAACGGTCATTTACTCCCCTGACCTCCTTTCTCAACATGGATAAAAAGACTGGGAATTGCTATATCTTTTATTAATCTTATTAATATTTAAAAATTAGTTATTAGCTAAATCATTTATTTATACTACAAAACAAATATACATACATAAATAACAGTGAGAAATTTTATTTTTTAATATCATTGAACTTAATATTTGAAAATTGACCGTAAATTATATATTTTATCATAAAATGTAGAAGTACCCTTAAAGAGGTATACATACGTACACTTCTAACACTTCCAGCCAAAACAGAGGGAGGGAGTTACCACTATGACACATGTATCTTGTGGAGAGAGAGAGAGAGAGAGAGAGAGAGAGAGTTATCCTTATTCAAAAGAGTGAAATGGAAAGATTATTGAATTTCTTTATCCGACATACTATCACATATGAATTTTGCAATTACAGTTATATTATTATCATTATTTGAAAATAGTATTAATAAACATATTATACCATAAAAATTCTCTGATCTCAGTAAGAGAGAGAGATTTCATGAACGTTTAGTCGGCAACAAAACACACCCGCTCCCCTTCCTGTAATATAGCTTATTACCTGGAGTTAAACAGAAAGATGGAGGAAAATTGGGATTTCCTTCATTCCTACATAATTTTTAGATTTATAAACTAAAATCTTACTAATTCACTATATGTAGAATTTTCTTTAATGAATTTATATTATTGCTTTTTACATTAATGTTAATATTTGAAAATTAGTAAATCATTTATTTATCATAGAAAAAACATACATCTCTTTAAGAGAGAGAGAGAGAGAGAGAGAGAGATGAGAGAGAGAGAGAGAGAGAGAGAGAGAGAGAGAGAGAGAGAGAGAGAGAGAGAGACTGATTGATTGATTGATCTAAGATTATCTGGGGTCGCAACTGAGAGAAAGAGAGAGTTATCCTTATTAAAAGAGTGAAAGGGAAAGATCATTTTATTTCTTTAAAATACTATCACATTTGAATTTTGTAATTACAGTTATAGTATTACTAATATTTGAAAATATTAATAAACATTATATGCATACATATATGTAGTACCATAAAGACACTCTCATCTCAGTAAGAGAGAGAGAAAGGCAACACAAAACCTCCTCCTCCTGTTACATTACTTAATACAGGCAGTCCCTGGTTATCAGCGGGATTGGTTATCAGCAATCCGGTTTTATGGGGCTTGTCTAGCGCCATAAAATCAGCAGAATTTTATGGCGCCATAATGGGATGAGTTCTGTTATCAGTGCCATAAGGGTGCTCATGGTGCCGATAACCGGTTATCAGCGCCATAAATCAATGAGTTTCGGTTAAATGGCTGGTTTTAGCTTATCGGCACACCCCCAGGAACAGAAAAGAAACCCGCCGATAACTGCGGACTGCCTGAATATTTTGACAGGCTCTGGACCTCAGCTTAGTACCTAGAGTTGAAAAGAAAGATGGGAGGAAAATTGGGATTTCCTTCGTTCTTACATAAATTTTTTAATTTATAATCTAAAACCTTACTAATTCACTATAGTGTTTTTTTTTCTTCAATGAATTTATATATTTAGCTGTTTTACATTAATAATATTTGAAAATGAGTAAATCATTTAGTTATCATACAAAAAACATACATCTCTGTAAGAGAGAGAGAGAGAGAATTATTTTTTATTTATATGATATGATTTTAATCTTATTAAACCTTACTAATACAGTATTAATCCATATAATATTTTGAAAATTAGTAAATTATTTTTGTAATTTGAAAATTAGTAAATTATTTTTGTATCATAAAAATGTATTTAGCAATGAAAATAACATCAAAATACACTAATTTGTGAATCTTTATCATCGAAAAAACTCTCAAATAGGCGCATTGCAAATTTCCCACGAATAATGGGTAGATATGGACCAAAGAAAAATCCATGAATAGGTAAATCTGCGAATCTCAAGAATCCGAATACGGGGGTTGACTGTACATACATTGGAAATTATTTCCAGCTTCATGATGCATCTTTCATGGTTATGATGCAGTTTACATAGTTTTCAATATGCCCAAAGCATTAAAATTAAGGAAAAAATTAGGATCTTTTACGATTTTCGGGGACTGCCTATACTGCCCGGAGTTAAGGCACCTGAGTGTCTTCCCTTTCTCTCGGCCTGTGCACTCACTGCTATGGAGAGAGGAACCTCCGTTAGCAGGCTGGGATGTGCTCGTACATTCAAGGCATCTCGGTTTAGACCAATGCCTGACACAGCTATAGTCTTAGAAGCATGCTCCTTTGAACTAGTGGAGGGAAAGGTTACTGAGGTAGCCACTCCCTTGCTCCAGGTTCTGAAGGCCTAATGGGGCCTGCAGAGAAGTACCTTTATCCGCAGGAGAGGAAGAGATCAACGAGAGAACCCTCTGCTACCTCCAAAAGGGAAGCAGAGCCCTAGGAGACAAATGAAGAGACTTCTTAGGAGGGGAGAGGCAGCCTTTTTTCTTATTAAACCGTGAGGCCTTGGAAGGAGGTGACAGCAAGACAGCAGACACAACGAGGAAGACAATGATGATGACACTACAGAATAACTCTTCTTCGTTACCTTCTTCAGGTTTGCAGCGAAGTCCTTCATCCAGGAGGGAGATTGCCAATCAGGACAGGGGCTGCCTGGCAAAACAGGAACCAGAACAACAAAAGGGGTAGGGGGGGGGCTCCACCCTTGACAGTGCTTTGACATGAGCAATAGGGCCCTCCAGAACAGCAGACACAGTGATGATGGTTGTGGACGTCACAAAGCCCAGAGGGGTAGCTGCCATGATTCAAGGTGCCAGAAGGTGCACAGCAGTCCCTGTCACCACCAAGGGAATTGTATTAGTCGGATGGTGGCAGTACCCAGATGCGGGACCTAAGCAAACGTAGCAGTGGTGATGGAGGTGGTGGGGGGTTTCCATTTCACAAGTTGGTACGGGGGCAGCCAGGTACAACAGCGAGCCCTGCAGCGACAGGAGGGTTCCCGCTAGGTCTAGAGAACGCGAGACATTCAGAGATACTTTGGTGACAGCTGCTGCCATCATACCTACCAAGAAGGGAATATAATTCAGATTAGGGGAGGGGGCACCTTGTCGCACCGAAGGAAATTCAACTCCCTCGGAGCAACCCAAGGCGGCTGTACTGAGATCATCATGAACCTCCACCTCCCCTCCATCCTCATCGCTTGATGAATCAGATAAAGAGGGCAAAGAGGAGGCCTCCTCTGTAGAAGGGGGAGTAAAGCTAGGAGACAGAAATGATGATGAAGGGTCTGGCACCAAGGGAGTTGTCAGAGGCGTGTAAACCCTCCAATTGTGTCTTTGTGCCCTTCCTCCTCTAATGTTTCCTCCCGGCAAACTTTACCTATTGCACAGGGGACCCATGAAACACTCATTGCAAGTCAATTCTGGATAGCAATCCTGTTCTCTGCAAGATGTGCAGAGAACATGAGGATCAACATCCACACTTGATCTCCAATTGTTGCACTTCTTACTGCCCACCCTCGGCCACACGCGCTTGTGAAGAGAGGGCTTAGAAGCCGCTTAACAAAATCATGGGTTTCCATATTGTAATTGAAACATAACTAACAACAAACATACAAAGGATATTGATGCACACACTGAAAATACAGAAAGAATTCACCATGGGAATGGAGGGGAAATACTAGTGATAGCTGAGCAGACAGCGATGTGATACACATCCGAAAGTAAATTAGTATGTGTATACCCAGGTGGGGGGAGCTATCCCTCCCGGGCAGTAGTTCAACTATTGAACTACCTTGCTACAAAAGTCTAGCAGCCGTTTCCAGCTTCACTAAAGGTAGTTCCTCCTTGGTTTGTATACTGTGTAAGAACAATTTTTCACTGGCCATCATCTTAAAAGTTATTGCCTTTGTTAGCCTACATAATATCTTGATAAGTGTTCTCTAAAAAAAACTCTTGGTATAATTAATTGCATTATAAACAAAGTGAGCTATTGAATGCCTATATATCATAATCCGTCTAGGAAGCTGAAAAATATAGAACTAAACAGAGCAGCATGACAAATAGGCCTAAGGGGTGTTACACCATGATAGAATTACATCTGTATTGTTTGAATAGCATTAGTTCCCTATCAAAGCTATCAAGACTCAGTTTCAAAAATATCAGTAAAATAGTGTAGCTATGCACAAATTATTACCTCGGAAAATAACAATTTGTCGAAAATTGTATTTTTCCTAACTCTGAGGTACTTTAATAATAGGAATGTAACTTGTGGCAGCTGGAACTGGTTGTAAGCTTCGAACAAGGGAGTTCGGTAGTTAACTGCTTGTCTGACAGTCAGCCCACCGCACGACTGGGAGGTGAAGAATCACTTTGCTTTAGGCCCAGGAAAAACAAAGTGAGGGGTGGCATGAGGTGGGACTATGGGTAAAGGACCTCAGGTTTGTATAGTTAGGAAAAATACAATTTTCGACAAATTGTTATTTGTTCCGATAATACAAACCATCGGTCCTTTAACAATAGGAAGACTCACTTCTTGGTGGGTGGAATCTGAGTCAATGAACAGACTGGTGTTCGTCCAACCTTGGTTCCCTCCCTGGTCGTAAGAGCAGAGGGAGGGATACTAGCCTCTGCCCAATGATCGGGGTATGTAACGCAGGATCAATGGTCAGACCTCTGGACCCAAGTAATAAGAGGGAGGCCAGCGTACCTCTTAAAACTAGCAAACAAGAACTTGTTCCTATTGCAAGAGGCAAAATGAAGTCATGGGTTTGTCTCTTGTTGGCTTCCACTCCCCCCCCAACTTGTTGGGGGAAGTGGTGGATAATCGCTCCTATCCCTAATGAAAGGGATAGGATGGAGCTCGGTCGAGTAGCTTACCTGCACCAGTCTCCTGTTCCAGCAAAGTGACGACCGCCTCCCTCTGCCCACAGGTAGAGGGGGGAGAAAAAGATGGGGAAGCGAAGCCAGTCACACTCTCATTCACTCATCCATTCATGCAGTCACACAAGGATGCGGTGCTGTTCTGTCTGCTCGGGTGCTGGGTAAGCTACACAACCTGTTGAGCAACCACCACGGGTCCCAAGGAAAAAGTGTCCAAGGACCTGTGGGCTACATCCCGAAGGTAGAAGGAGGTGAAGGTGGTCTGGTTGGTCCAGACCCCCGCCTTCAGGACCTGCGCCACGGAGAAGTTCTTGCGGAACGCAAGGGAAGGACCAATGCCTCTGACTTCGTGGGCTCTCGGACGAAGGGTATGGATGTCGTCGCTACCATCAGCTTCGTACGCCCTCCTGATCACCTCACGCAGCCAGAAAGAAAGTGTTCTTGGATACTTCTTTCTTGGTCACCCCGGTGCTAACGAAGAGGCGTCAACACTCAGGCCTGAGGTGCCGAGTTCTCTTCAGATAGCGCCGTAGCGCCCTCACAGGACAAAGCAGCATCTCATCCGCATCGTTGTCGGTGAAGTCCAATAGGGAGGGGATCGTGAATGACTCGAACCGGTCATCAGGAACCAAAGGATTCTGAGTCTTCGCTACGAAGTTCGGGACGAAATTGAGCGTCACAGATCCCCATCCCCTGGTATGCTTGACGTCAATGGAAAGACCATGAAGTTCCCTTACTCTCTTCGCCGATGCCAGGGCCAGCAAGAAGAGGGTCTTGAGGGTCAGATCCCTGTCTGATGACTCTCGGAGTGGATCGAAGGGACTTCGAGTCAGACTCCTAAGGACGAGAGTTACATCCCACCCCGGGGGGCCTGAGTCCCCTGGGTGGGAAGACCTCTCGAAGCTCCTCATGAGAAGGGAGATCTCGAACGAGTTCGAGATATCCATTCCCTCAGTTTCAGGACTAGGGCCAAGGTGGCCCTGTATCCTTTGACTGTGGGGACGGAGAGGAGCTTCTCTCAGCGAAGAAAAACGAGGAAATCCGCTACCTACTGAAGAGTGGCTCTGAGAGGAGATAGACCCTGTCTACGACACCAACCAACAGAAGACAGCCCACTTTCCCTGGTACACAGCTGCAGAGGACTGTCTGATATACCCAGCCATCTCTGTTGCTGCTAGGCGAGAAAAGCCTCTCGCTCGCAAGAGATGGTGGATAACAGCCAGCCATGAAGACGAAGGGACTGGACTGACTGGTGGTACCGTTCCGTGTGGCTGGCAGAGAAGGTTGTGCCAAGGGGGAATCTCTCTCAGTGCTTCCGCAAGCAGAGCCAGCATGTCCGGATAACAAATGGCCTGAGGCCATTTGGGAGCCACCAGGATCATCTAGAGATTCGGGGTGACCAGCGCTCTGCTGATCACCTTGCGAATCAGACAGAGGCGTAGACAACATGGTTGTCTCACGGGTGTTGAAGAGCGTCCTCTGTAGCTGCCCATGGGTTCGGCACAGCCGAGAAGAAAACCTGAAGTTTCCTGTTGTGCCAGGTGGCGAACAGATCTACGACTGGACGCCCCCACAGGTTGAAGAGTCTTACCGCCACGTCTGGGTGTAGGGACTGTTCGGTCCCAATCACCTGATCCCGACGGCTGACAGCTCTACTGAGTGAGCCACGGCCCACTCGTGCACCTGCAACTTGTCAACTGGTGCAACGGGAGGGACACTAGGCCCCACTGTTTGTTGATGTATTGCCACTACTGTGGTGTTTGTGTCACATCAACAACCACCGAGTGTCCCATCAGATGGTCCTGGAACTCTTGGAGAGCGAGGAACGCTGCCTTGAGCTCCAGTACGTTGATGTGAAGGTGCTTGTCGTGATGATCCCACACGCCTGCAGTCAGCAACTCCTCCAGGTGTGCGCCCCTTCCCTCGGTTGACGCGTCTGAAAACAGCAACATCTCCAGGGGGGGAGTGCGGAGAGGCACTCCTCTTACGAGGTTCCTGTCGTCCAGCCACCAGGCTAGGTCCTGCCTCACCTCCTCCGTGAGGGACACGTGGAAGTATGGCGGGTCTCTTGCCTGTGACCAACTCTCCTTTAGTCTCCACGTGAACACCTGTGGGACAGTTGAGAGGCTGAAGCAAAGTGCCCTGAATTGGTACACCGTCCCGTCAAGGATGAAGCGGAGGTACTTCCTGGAGGATTGATGAACGGGTATCTGGAAATACGTGTCCTTCAAGCCCACCAAAAGCATGAAGTCGTTTTCCCTGATGGAGTCGAGCACGGAGCGTGCCGTCTCCATCAAGAACCGAGACTGCCTATCACTGGGTGCCAGCCCCCCGAAGACTTCTTCACCAGGAAAAGACGGCTGTAGAAGCCCGGTGACCAATCCCTGACGATCTCCACAGCTCCTTGGCTCAGCATGGCTTGGACTTCCTGCCGAAGTGCTATGTCCTTGGATGATCCGGAAACGTAAGTCTGAAGGTAGACCAGGTTGGAGGTGAGGGGTGGCTGAGACTCGAAGGGTAGTAGATACCCCTCCCGAAGGACGTCTACTATCCAGGTCTCCGTTCCATAGTGCTGCCATGTTGCCCAATGGCTCGCCAGGCACAAACCAAATTCCGGCAGCAGGTGAGGGGGAAACGGCGTCCCCTAGTGTTTCCCACCTCTCTTTGACTTCTTCCCAGCTCCCCCTTGTGAGGAGGGCTGGTGACGGTCACTACTTGAAGAAGTTGAAGGCAGAGTCTTTCCTCTGGGCTTTGATGATGCGATCGTCTTGGCCGTGGAGGAAGCGCTAACCAAACTCTTGGGCTTGGCCGCAGTAGCTCGAGGCTGCCCAGACGCCTTCGAGACTGCCTGGTGTACTAAACGGTCACTGTCATCAGTGCGCCATCGTTCCACCGCAGCGTCCACCATCTCTCCAGGGAAGAGAGAGGAAGAACTCTGCACCAGTCCGTTGCGAAGACCCAGAGCCGCCTCACGCCCAGCCGCCCCCTGCTCACTCAGGTGAGGACTGCGTCCCTACGCCGAAGAACCAGGTTGGCCCACAGGTTTGCCGTCTGGGTGGGCTAGGTAGAGATGGCTCTACCTCCAGACTGGCACAGTCTTTCCGAAAGCTGGGTCACCTTCAGGAGAGATGTTCCCCGAGGTGGCCGCGACCTTAGACACTGTGAGGGACCACATGTCTAGCCAGGAGACTGCTTGGAATGCTGCCATGGCGGTTGATTCCTAGGCGAGTGCCTCTTGCTGCGAGAACCATAGATTCTCCAACAGGAGCTGCTGCAGAGACACCCCTGGAATTAGCCTAGCTAGCTCCGGGTTCACCTGTTTGGGCGCATAGGGTCCTCCGATGGCACGTAGAACCTTCTCTGTTGCAGTAGAGGCGGGGGAAGTAGCTTGGAAGACCTGCCAGACCGTAGCAAAACCCTCCTGTCCGGAGACGAGAGTGTCCACCTGGCACAGCAACCGAGTCAGCCAGAGCAGATCGCAGCAGACCCACCATCGTCCTGGGTTCCTTCTTAGGACCCCAGAACGACTCGAGCCTGGACGTAGGCTCAAGAAGGTAGGAGCGGCGTCCTTCCCCGAGGTCGTTGTGCTGACGGATCAGCGCAATAGCCTCCGAAAACGACCTCTGGATCTCGGGAGTGACTGCGTCCTGTGGGAGTAGGACCGTCAAGTCCCTCCAGCAAGAACGCCTCCCGAGATCCTCCTCCTTTAGGAAGAGGAACCGCAACAGAGCCCTCCTGGTCTCCTCCAGCCACTTGCGCATACGATCTAGTCGGTCCTAAGACTGTGCCAGGCTCGTAAGGGCGTCTTGGGTGGGACCGTGAGGAGTGGGCTCCCCACGATCACTCCGGTTTGCCTCGCTCTTCATGGTGTAACCCGAGGAAGTTGAAGAGATCGGAGAGGAAGACCTGATGCTCCCCCCTCACCCACTGGCAGAACTGGTGTGCTTGGGGGGCTGCAGGCGATCGCCAACCCGCTGGTGGTGATCGAGCTGCAGGCCCGGGTCGCGCGGCTCTCCAGGGGAGAGCGGCTAGACCGGCCGAGAAAAGTGGCTCCGGTCCTAAGCGTCAGAAGAGCTGCTGCTGGTCCCCCTACCCGCCCCGGTCCCGGTGGGAGCGGCGGTCAGGTGACCGGCGGCAGAGTCCTCTGTCGCGGTGGGAGGGGCGGGGCCTGCCACTCACAGCGCGTCATGCCGCTGGAACCGGCCGAAGCCGGTCTGGGACCGTCACATCAACCCTGGGTACCCGCGGATCGCTACAAGAGCAATCGTGATCTGGCGGAAGTCACCTGAGCGACTCTCACCAGTCTTCCGCTCCGTGCCTCGGTCCTGGCGCTGAGCGAACTCGGAAGCCTGAGCCTTGCTGCACGGTCACTCGTGGGCGACCGCACACCCGGTACCTCTCGCGAACAAGAGGCCCCGAGACGGAACCTGATGTAGCGGCAGAGCCCCAGCACCAGATGAGGAGGTACCGGTGTTAGCCGGGGTACCCCCTCTGGTCCCGTCTTCTTCTTCCTTGCGGAAGGAGAGACGGGTCCCGCTCCCGCCGAAGGAGCAGGAGGACCAGTGGAAGACTCCCCCCGTTACACCGGAGTGAGACGGGCCCTTGGAAGGAGACTTCTTAGTCGTCAGGTCCTCCATCCCAGGATGGAGGCGGGGCAATTGCCGAAGCAACACTGCCCGGCTGCACCTGTCCGGAAGGACCCGCGACTGGAGCAGCAACACCACGGGCAGGAACGACGTCGGCAGGGGTTGGTCCAGGTACGGCAGGAGGCTGGGCAGTGGCCAGCGACATCCTGGGTACTGGCGGCAGGTTCAGGGGCGAGAGTGGCGAAACACCCGGGCGGCGGAGTCACGACCCTCCTCGGAATACCTGGAAGCGGCGCCTGGACAGCAGCTGAAGGCGTTACCATGGTTACATGTTGAATGTACACCAGGTGGGGAGGGGGCGGCATACCCCGGGGTCGAGACGGTGGTGGTTACCGAGCCGTGTGTTACCGGAGCAGAGCCACTCGCCAGGTGATGCAGCATCCCCCAGACACTCGGTGTCTCCTGGAGACCCAGCGAGAACCAAACCTGGCCGAGGTCGTCACCCGCGGCAGGCACACCTGAGGAAAGCAAAGGTCGGGTTAGTAGGGGGGGGGGGGGGGAGGGGGGGGGGGGGGGAAGACAAGTCCCACCCCGAGCGAACGGAAGACCCGAGTACAACTGAATGTCGGGGTATCTCGCCCCCTCCTCCACGCTCGACGGATCAGGCAAAGAGGAGGAGCGAGAAACACCCCCCCCCCCCCCCACCCCCCCCCCCCCCCGAGGGGGAAGGAGCCATACGTGGGAGTTGAGATGGAGGGAGGAAAGAAGACGACGTGTCCGAGACCAGGGGAGTAGCCGGAAAACTTTCCGATAACTCCCTGGAAGGCTTACGTCGCTTCCTCCTCCCCTCAAATCGTCCTCACTGCTCCTCCGACCTCACACAACAAATATCACAGGGCTCGGTGTGAGAGCATTCGTGCCCCCGACACTGAGCACATAAATCATGAGGGTCAACTTCAGGAAAGGAGCGGAAGGTCCCACACTTACGGCCCTCCACACTAGGGCATCTGCAGCTGATGGGGGGGCGTGGGGAACTTTCCAGCTCACGAGAATCCATAATTAAATGAAAATACAAAAGTCACAAGTACTTACAGGATGTTCACACAAATACACTAGCAAGAGAAGGTAAACCAAAGTTTGAAGTACTGTATATACAAAGCATGCCGGGTTAGAGAGAAGTGGAGAACACGTCTGTCACCCAGCGCGGCCGAAAGCAAAGTGGTTCTTCACCTCCCAGTCGCGCGGTGCGCTGACTGTCGGACAAGCAGTTAACTAATGAACTCCCTTGTTCGAAGCTTACGACCGATTCCAGCTGCCACAAGTTACATTCCTATTGTTAAAGGACCGATGGTTTGTATTACGTATTGGAACAATTGATTTTTCCTATACTTTTAGTGTTGCTGGTAAAGGAAGTAGTGTTGTTTTTTGTCTGTCAATTATCATTAACCTCACATCTTTATCAGGGACCCTTTGAAATGGGTTTTTTTGGGTGGGATAAAACACTGGGAGAGAACGGACATGTTGTTATGATGGCTACCCTGAAAGTCATAAGGGAGCCATATGTTCAAGATGGGATTGGCTAAGGAAACCTATTGAAAAATGAACTATAAAACCTAATCTTCCCTAGCCTAACCTTGTAAGTCCTATTACTTAGCTGGGGGCTCTGCACACCTCCCTGAAAGAAACTCTACTTTTTACCAAAAGTTCCCTTAACACTGGGCATGCGCGCTAGCAATCCAGGATTGTCAACATACAATAACATATCAGTTTTGAGGTTAATTACAGTTGACTGACAAAAAATAAAAAATAAAAGGTAAGGTGTTAATACTAAGCAACCAAAATACTAGGCTATAGGAAAAGTCAATTTCCAAGGTAATACTCAATGTGGAGCAACCCTATAGTTCTGCCAATTTTTTCCATGTAATACAGCCCATGGAAGGACTCAACACAAAGAATGGCTACAGATGTTCTCAAGTTATGTATTCAATTCAAGATGCAATTGAAATGTAGGCTTTAGCAGCTTTTGTCACTCCAAGACTACATAGTAACCTAGTAGGCTAATAAGCTACCACTTGATATCCAGAAAGTGGTAGATTTATGGGGAGGGGGGGGGGGGGTTACCTGGTGATGTACCCCCCAACTCATGGTATTAATTATTGAACTTATTCGTTTTTTACAATAAATCATTAGTAGCAAATTGTGCTTAGTTAATGATCTTTTCAACAACAACACCAACTGTACAACAATAACTTCTACTATTGTGTCTACCTATATGGGGTAAATGACTGAATGGCTCTGTTCATTACAACCCCATGTTGGTGAGCAAAAACCATACAGGATTGCACTTAATAGGTATCAGGTAGCCTAGTCCTATACATGTGATTAGCCTATCCAATACTATTGGCCAATCATTGTTCTCTACTTTTTGGTCACTGTATTATTTTCAACTTATTTATGATACACAAGGGATGAGTTGCAGTGTATTTAATAAGAATTGTTCAATTGTAGCCTTAATGTGTACTTTTACCATGCAATTCTGAAAGAAGAGAATAGCCTAGGCCTGTCAATTTTGTCAGTGATCATCAATGAGGAGAGCAGTACTATATATAATATAGGCTAGATATATATACATGTATACACACACACACACACACACTATATATATATATATATATATATATATATATATATATAGATATATACTGTATATATATATATATATATATATATATATATATATATATATATATATATATATATATATATATATATATATATATACTGTATATATATATATATATATATATATATATATATATATATATATATATATATATATATATATATATATATATATATATATATACATATATATATATATATATAGATATATAAAAACAGGCAGTCCCCAGGGTTACGATGGGTCCAGCTTACGATGTTCCGAGGTTAAGGCGCTTTTCAATTATATTCATCAGAAATTATTTCCAGGGTTAGGACACATGTTTCAGGGTTACGACGCCTACAACACTGATCTGACAATATGACACCAAAAATGCAAAATAATAAATATTTGAAGGTTTTTTTGATGGAAAATGCAATAAGAATGCAGTTTACATAGTTTTTAATGCACCAAAAGCATTAGGCTAAAAGTAAGGTTTCCTTAGGATTTTTTATGATAGTCCGGCTTACGACGATTTTCGGGTTACAATGTGTCTCAAGAACTGAACCCCCGTCATAACCTGGGGAATGCCAGTATAGGATAGGGTAAATGAAGAGTTGTGGCCCATCCAGGCAGTAAACCAAGACCTGTACATTCCTCTCAAAGTACTTTCTCCTAAATTACGAAATAATGGCAACATTCAAATGCTTTTATGGGATGTGGCCACGTTCTGAGAGGGGTGGCCACTATGTCGCCGCTCAATCTTTTACCCTATGGTAATCCTAAGAGGTCCAACTAAGAAAGATATCAAGTAGCCTAGTTGGTAAATTAAGAAAAAATTAAAGACTGTCCTCTTTTCTGAGAGCTAGCCTAGGTATGATACTAATGTAGATTTGACAATAGAAATCACATGAAATAGGGCTAACTAGGTATACTCTGTTTTTTTTCCCTTTGTCCATCTGCCTGTGGTGTTTGCGCATGGTAACACTGCGTCCCGGGCTTTAAATAATATCCTATTTCGAATATTAACGGTGTAAATTTCCATATAGTAAATTATTAAAACACTTTTCAGTCGTAAATGTACACCCAGATATCCTTTAGCTATTTACCTAAAACTTACACATAGCGTAACTACTTAAAGCCCGGGACGCAGTGTTGCCACGCGCAATCACCACAGGCGGATGAACAGATGGAAAAAAACAGAGTATACTAGGTACGCCATTTCTAGGTACCTAGGTATAGGCTAGGTAATAAAATAAAAAAATCTCAGGCTGTGTACCTACCTATACTACCTACCTAGGCCTAGGTAGTACCTACCTAGTAGTACGTCTAAGATGTACTGAATATAGCTAGGCAGGTGCTAGGGGCATTCGCTGGGTGCCTTCGGTGGGATAGGGCCCTATGAATAAAAAAAATAAATAAAAAAACAATCATCCTACGTAGTAGTAATAAGGTCCCAGACTACCTAAGCCTAACCTTCATATCAGAGAAAGGTATCCATTAAGTTAGGTAGCTGATAAAAACGTAATATTTTTATGTTGCCGAAGTTACAAAAAGTGGCACAGAGACAAACGAATAAAACAGCATTTTCTCTTACGCTTACAGATCGCCTATTCGATGGTGTCTTTATTTAAAGAATGTGCTGAAGGTTACACTTTTCCACAAACTCGGCACTTTTTAGTGTAAACAACATCCTCCTCGACAGCACTGTTTACATGCGTTCGAATACTTCGGTCTCTTGCGGAGCTCTTCCTTTTCCATCGATGTCCCGTTGTTTCCCGGCGATCTAGCCTTATATTGTGCCAGCTTCTGACCGGCTATTGATGTCTTTTGCGAAAACGTTGCTTTATTCCGAGTGGGTGAATTGACTGAAACAAAAAACAAAACAAATGACCAGTAGTTCGGACCGAGGTCAAGCTGCAGTAGTCGCATGGGTCACACGCCAATATGGCGATAGAACGCAAACGGCGGCAAAACGTATATTAACATCGGTTCCTGCGTCACTATGGTGGGAAACGAACTTCCTCACATCCTCATATTACTACAATGGTAAGGAAGGTTCAGTTTGTGCGAAGTGAATCGTAGCTGAAGTGTGGAAGTATGTCAGAATAATGATGTTTTGAAATAGGCCGCACTGGAAGAGAGGTGGTTCCTTAAAATCTACGGTACCGGCATTAGGTTTACAAACATCGATTCCTTTAAGGTTTTGTGTGAAAAAAATGCCCCTCGGAGGAGTACTAACCAACATGACTTCCATCCCCTTTCAAAAGGTAACGTTCATTGAATTTTAAAGTGAGATGGGTAGGATACTTAGCCGCAAGGGTAGAATAGGCTCATACGTACCTTGTCAATTTTCACTGCGGGCTAGGCCTACCCATAGTCTATGAAACATGTTTGAGGTCGTGCAGCTTAAGCCAAGTGTTTGGATCTGTAATTGTGAGAGTTTAGGCTGTATGGATAAAGAATTAGGGTACTTACAGGTAGGTTAAGGCACCTTACCTAGGTAATTGTTGCTACAGAAATACCTACCTATACATACCTAAGGTACCTTAGTAGCCTAGACCTACAAATTTCCTTTTGTACCCTAGGCTATACCTAGGCCTAGGAATATGGTGGAACTGACTATTCCGCAGCGACCTACTATGGCAGTTGCCGTTTGCCTATGCAGTTTTACCTCCTGAACAAGAATTTAGAGTAATAGGAGGTATTTCTACAGAAGCAGTCCACACGGACTGCAAGGAACGTAACCGCGGATACGACATCCACTAGGGATTGGGGGCCGTCCAATGTATTTCGCCGTGTTTAGTACTGGCCCCTGGGGAGTTAATTACAGTCTCCCGAATAAATATTACTTAAAATTCTTGTTCAGTAGGTAAAAATGCATAGAAAAACCGCAACTGCCATAGTCTAGGCCGCCGCGGATAATTACCCTAGATCTACCTAGGCCTAATATTTATTTGGACGACTGTAATTTACTACCTTTGAACAATATCTTACAGTAAAGGGGACCCCCATTAGGAACCGGGGTTTTGGGTGGGGAGAATTAGGCTATACTACCTATGCTGTTACACTCTATCCCATGGTAAGGAACTGGGGTTTTGGGTGGGGTTAAAACACTTGGGGGAAGGTTTTGCTGTGTTATTCTGTCATTTCCCCTTATCTATGACATTTGAAATATGAAATACTTTAAAAGATAAGCAATAACATTAAAACCGATAGTGGAGCCGTTTCACAGCCAAACTCCACTTACTAGGGTAAAACACCGCATGGACTGGCTCAACCCACTGACTATCACGGCTGGCCACCCTCCGAAAAAGTACTTTTAACGCGTCCTGACACCGGAGATGGTCATTAGTCACGAGTTGTTGTTGGTGAGAGAAGGAGCTAAAGACCTCTACTCTCCTTTCGAAGTAAGCATTTTCTCTAAAGTTAGAAATTAAGGCCATATTTTAAGATTTAAACAGAGGGTAATGAAAAGGGTGGCCAACGCAGTGCAAACTTCACCAAAACGCTTTCGAAATTTTTACTTACAACTCGAAATATTTAGAAGATTGACGCCATCTTGATATTTGCGGAGTTGCTTGTGTCAATAAACTTCCCATTTCCTGTGCTAAATCCGCACACCACTTGTACCCATGGACGCTGGGGCACTTTCATCACAACAATCGTACACCTGGACTCTTACCACGGCATTCTTTATGGCACTTTGCACTCTTCAATTGTTTATCAGTGTTGTTAATTGGTATGTGTTTACCCTCCAAACTGGGTATTAGACGTACACAAAACTGGGAAAATAAGTGAAATTAGCGTATCTATTTGTAATATATATTCATATTACAGCAATTTTATCATTACTGCATTACTATGACAACTAGAATTCAAGGAAATAGTTTGTAAATGCATCGGCGTGTGTGTGACGTTCCACTAGATTGGCAACGATGAGTAATTTTTCCTTGTGTCGTCTGCTCGTAAGTATACATCCGAAATATTTGTAATTTTTCAGGGTTAATTTGGTTGCAAAAAAGGGATAGTAGACATGAATTAGATAAACATTTTGAAGTAAAGTTAAACTAAATAATGAGTAAAGTAAACAATTAAGGGAATAAAGCTCTGCACCTCATATTCAGTGTTGTCGTCTGCTGCTCGTAACTGTGTTTGCGGAGTCAGTACTTAAGAACCAGAACAGCAACGTGGTTCAAGTGCAATGTGGAGTGAATCAAGACCAAAATGTGTATAATTACAATCAAATAAGCACTGTGGAGTTTCAGTTGTGATGGCAGTAAGGATAAAATCACCGATTGTAAGGTAAAAATGAATTCAGTTCAAACCATGACCCCTGGAATAAAAAGTTTCATACTTTCACTGATATAGGCAACAAAATGTTGTTTCTTTGTGCTGATTACAACTGCAATCTTGAGTAAGATCAACAAACATTACACATATATGCTTACATTGTTCAAATGAGTGCTGGGAAGGCTGGGAAAGATGGTGGAGTGTCTGTGGTTAGACCGGCCAGCCTGACGATAGCCGCCATTGGATTTCAAAACTGCCTTGGAAACATATTTTACGAAGAGCGTCACATGCTTATTTTAGTTCGTATGGGGCTTTCATATACTATCGCATTATGTTTACGAAATTTCAATCTTTTGAATGGTATGCTTAAAGTTGTAATTGTATTCTTGTTTCACCAATTAAATATTGAGTGAGTAAGACCCAGCCAGCGTGATGACAATGGATCGTCCATGATTGTTTACCCTACTACTACTATTACAGTGCCAAATCCTACTACAATGAGCCAATGCTACTGCGCATGCACTAGTTGTAAGGGAGCTTTTGTTTTAGACACCGACTCCTAAGTAAGGGAAAAAATGCGGGGGCCGGGGGCTGGCAGTACATGTAGTATTTAGCCAATCCCGTTGCAGTATTAACCCTACATTACGATAGGACTGAATGAAGAATTGTGGGGGGATTCATACATTGGGTCACATATATTAATTTTTCTTATTTTTTTTATAATCATGTTATGTGAATTCAAGTTTTTATTTCTGTTTCATTTATCATAGTATTTGTATAATGTGTTTTGACATGTTCTCACTGAATAATTTTGCCCTATATAGCTTCCAATATTACGTTATAATGGAGGGGAGACACCTGAAAATGCCTACGTGGTGGGACTAGAAGTGGGTTTTAGGACGATTCGATACTTACCTTCCTGTCGGTTACGTGAAATTGGAAGTTGCTAGGGATATTGCATACATGATTAGCACATGATTTATACACAACTCACTCCCTTCCCTTTCCTTTATTCATGTCTGGCTGTTTGCGTTTCATCATTTAGAATGCATTTCTCACCCATAACAATTTCTTTATTAAAATTTGACCTTATTATTAGAATATCTACATACATATATATTTATTCCATTATATCTTTTTACAGACATTTCACTTTACACCTTTCACTCCCTTCCCTTCCATTATCCACCTCTGTCTATTTATGTTGCATCATTTTACAATCTTGTCTCACCCATAACAAATTCTTTGATAAAGTTTTACTAATTATTAGAACATTTTCATTCATATATATTCCATTTTATACATTTTCAAACGTGGTTGGTGAGGTTAGTATTGTATTCTAACCTAGCTATATGTTAGCCTTCCTTCAAGTTTGGCTTTTCTTGAAGGGGGTATGGGGGGCTGTGCCCCCTGGTCAAGTAACATGTTAGTTAGGTTGGTTATATGTTAGGCTACCTTCAAGTTTGTCTTTTTATGGGGGGGGTTAGGGGCCAGAGCCCCCACGGTCAGGTAACATGTTCTTCTAGGTTAAGTTTGGTTAGGTTAGTATACTAAACTATGTTAGTCTTTCTTTAAGGGTACTTGCTCACTTACGTCAACCCCCCACCCTCCCAGCCAATAGCAGATGTGCATTTTTACTACCCCACCCCATCCTTCCTACCCTGTTCTTTACATTCCACTCTCCCATAATTTCTCATCCCGTACTGTACTCCAAGCTACCAAATTATTGAGTGGAAACTTCCATTGGTTCACAGGCAATTCCCAGCTTGCAGCACAGTTTATAACTACTACGTATTTTCTTATTCCTGTGAGAACAATTTTTTTAACCATTTTCATACTCCTACTTCTCTTACAGAGTTTCGAGTACTTGTGTCAGCACTGTGGAAAGGGTCTTGTTAGGCCCATACAATTCTCATTTGACGAAGCTGTTGTTACATGTGACAATGAAGACTGTGAATCTCGATTGGATGTGTCGCCTTGGAGCTGCGTTGTTAATCGTAACATAAGACAAGTTTATATTCCAGCATCGAATCCAAGTAAGTTCCTGTTTGTTTCTGGAACATCTTAACAAGTTGTTAGAAGTTCCATGCTATTTTGTTTTGTCCATTTTAGAAAGTGTGGTTTGGCATTGCATAACTTATGTAAGTAAGTTTAACAAGTAAATTACATAGCTAAGAATTTTTAAGTAACAGCAGCTAAAATGTGAAAATTGCGATAGTGATTCTTCTTTATTATGGTGTAGGTAGAGCTCAGTTTATTTCTGCACCTTCTGACAAATGTTGTAAGCAGCACCTCTTTAAAAAATTTTGGTTGTTCCTACACAATAGACATCTGAGGTCCTTTGCAATAGGAATTACTTACGGCGAAGCTGGAACACGGCTGTTAAATTCTTGAACAAGGTGAGTAGGCAGTAACTACTGTCAGTTAGGCAGAGAGGCCTTCCTGCTTGGATGTAAACATTCCCCAATTTGCTTTCGGCTGTCTTCCGGTGAAGATGGAAGTTTTTGAGCTTTTGCTGACTAGCCGTTAATCATCAATTTCCAGGTGTTAATCACGATTTCCAGGTGGGATCCTCTTTTATTATTTCTGATATCTTTTTAACATACTGTGTTTGATATTAATTACATAATATATAAACCCACTTTTTGTGATAAGCCTTGCTAGCCAACTTTCCCCTTTTGTATTAGGGGTCAGCAGCTATAGTCAAACTCAGCCTTTTTGGCCACTAAGGCGTTGGCCGCACAGTTCTCTAAATACGCCGCGACAGTGATGAAGAAATGTCTATTATATTTTTTATACTAACTAAATATATGGTAATTAGTCTCTTTCATAAATGACTAAGTTTTTGATGGGAAAGTGAATGAACCAAACAAAAACTTCTTTCAGTTTTCTTCTGAAGATTGAAAAAGAAACCCACAAATTCAATTTGTAACTTGTTTACTTCTAAGTATTTACATTTTAGTTTTTACTCCACACTCGAGTACTTTCAGGCCTTCTGTGGCCCATTCTCAAGAGATGATGGGATGTTAGCCTGGGTCAAGGCCCAGCAGTCTCTGGAACTTCTTCTCGTTGTGCTGTCATTTATGTGATGGCTGTTCTGGTTTTCTTGAGAGTTGCCAATCCCCTCTTGTCGCTCTGATATCCTGAGCTGATGGTCAATGGGATTCACCCTTGTTGGTAAGGGTGTGGTCACCGTAATAACTTGTTGGGCAGGAAAGCTAATCTCCAGGTCAGCAGGGTCAATCTTAGCTTCTTTTAATATCAAAGCTCGGCTTATGGGATTCTTCTGAGGTAAAACCTTTGTTTCCTTCAATTACTTTGATCTCTCTGATAAGCGCACCTTCTACTACCCTCCTGTGACTAATTTTCTTGCTTTTGTATATAAGCCTACTGTTTTTGAAATCCATCCTATGGTCATTTTCCCAACAATGTCTAGCTATAGCACTCCCCTGAGAGTTAAGCTGTACTGCCCTTCTATGTTCTTGGACTCTAGTCCTTATTCCCCTACCTGATTCCCCCACATATCTGTCTCCACAATTATTGCAATTGATTATGTATACCCCCGCTACATCATCTGTATTACTGTCTTCTCCTTCCCTGCTGACCTGGAGATTAGCTTTCCTGCCCAACAGACTTACGGTGACCACACCCTTACACAAGGGTGAATCCATTGAGACCATCAGATCAGGATATCAGAGCGACAAGAGGGGATTGGCAACTCTCAAGAAAACCAGAACAGCCATCACATAAATGACAGCACAACGAGAAGAAGTTCCAGAAGACTGCTGGGCCTTGACCCAGGCTAACATCCCATCAATCTCTTGAGAATGGGCCACAGAAGGGCCTGAAAGTACTGAGTGTGGAGTAAAACTAAATGTAAATACTGGGAAAGTGAATGTTACTAAAAATGTTTTCCTGAGATTTGACAATACCTCTGTGTTAGGTTAGTGCTCCGTTGCCGCCTCAGCCCAACAAGGTCATTCCGTGTCACGGACCCACCATGTAAACATCTACCCGCTTCTGGTTGCCCCCTCCTGCACAGTCAGACTAAGGAAATAATTTATAAAATTAATCGGGCAATGCCTTACTAGCCAAAAAGGCTTGAGTTTGACTATAGGTTGTGTTTACAAACTTATCACTTACTCTTGCCTTTATTAGTAAGGGCATGACAGTATATTTATTTGACATTTAAGCTTACACTTTAGGAGAATTTACCAGGTTCTAAGCCATACATGTTCCGACACTCTAGTCGTCTTTGGTAAACCTATTTGCCTGATGGATGGAATTAACTTGTAGCTCTCGCTTGTACCCCTTCTAATTTAGTTATGTCCTTTCTTAGTGTTGGTTACCAAACTATACTGCATATTCAAGGTGAGGTCTAACTACGTATTGATGTGTAGAGCTGTAGCACCATTTCCTTGTTTCTGTATTTAAATTGTCTCTTATGTATCCCAATAGTTTCTGTGCCTTCTTTTAAGCTGTTATGCACTGTCCCTTGTGGATTTAAGTCTTGGTAATAATGACTCCAATGTTTCTCTTCTTGTTCTACACTATTTATGTCATTCCCAAGTAGCATGTGACCACTCTTATTTCCACTTATCTGGGTCTGCTGCATTTACACCTAGTTTCGTGTCGTCTG
>NC_061104.1:26131704-26153723 GCF_015104395.2 Macrobrachium nipponense
GCCATGGTCAATCAGAAGAATAGCCCACTCACACCAGCCATCAATGCCAGGTAAGAGAGTATCCTTCGGTTTGTTTTGAGAATAAAGACGGTACAATGCTCGCTCACTCTGTTAAAGGATGTGGTTTTACTAACTTCGTTGTATGTACCGATGAACTGTTTGCTCTCTGCCGTGATGTGAAGAGTCCCTGTTATGTTTATTGTGTCAAGGTTGTAGGGAATTTGCAGTTCAGCAGTGAAATCTAATTGATATATCGATATTATTTTTTAGTTCTTTGCCGTTGTGATAAGAGGACTTCCCATATTGTACGTATACATTAAAAAAAACTTTGGTTTGCAAGTGAGTAGATAGCAGAGGTGTGAATTAGGAAGCACGTTAATTGACGCAGTAGGAAAACTAGGAAATAATATTAATGGTTAGAAGACTATCTTGAAAAGTAACCATAATAGGCAGGTGATTTGATAGCCGTGGATTGCAGGTCGAAGCAGGATGGGTTTCCAGCCTCGCAAAAGTCTGAATCAGCAAGCTGAAGCTGCATTCTTACACAGAGGAGCCACAAATTACCGTTTCCTCCTGATATGCAGCACAGGAATGATCGCGCTATCATGTAGATATATCTGTAGGCCTTCTTCGAAGTGGATAATGAGAGCACAGATTGTAGCTCAAGATTTGTGAAAGGCTATACGAAGGTTTCATAAGACTAGGTCAGTGATGATGTGGTGGGCTTAAATACCACGAGATGCTGACAAGGCTTACTGTGACAGAAAAAAATAAGATAGAACTTTGTCCCTGGTTAAAAAAGGAGCACGCATGTGATTACCGATCTTTCCTTGTTTGTTGCAAGTTGTGGGGGTTGTAATGATTCCTGGGTGCCCCTCATTGCAAAGGGTAAGAAATTTTAGGGTAGGTTGTTGAAACAGGTTTATGGAACAGAATATAAACCACTGCCAATCTCTCACCTTTTGTTGGGTTTAGTCTGCAATGGGATTATATATTTGTTAAAATGACGAAAAATATTTTTCTCTTGAATTTTACATTTATACTGAAATTTAAGATTATATATATATATATATATATATATATATATATATATATATATATATGTGTGTGTGTGTGTGTGTGTGTGTGTGTGTGTGTATGTGTATATATAAATATATGTATAATTTACATTTATATATAAATGTATGTATACACACACACACACACACACACACACACACACATATATATATATATATATATATATATATATATATATATATATAGTGTGTGTGTGTGTGTGTGTGTGTGTGTGAGTATGTGTATATATAAATATATGTATATTATACATTTATATATAAATGTATGTATACACACACACACACACACACTATATATATATATATATATATATATATATATATATATATATATATGTATATATACATAATGACGAAGCGTTCCAAATACCTGGTTATTTCACTTACCAATCATAGAATTTAGTCACAGCAGCCAGATACTTGAACTTTCATGACAGATAAAATGAGACTGAATACTCTAAAGGCAACAGTGAGCCCTTAAAAAGCTTATTGAATATGCGAGAAAGCAAACTAAATTCATTAAAACAAGTTTGAGGTATTTATATAGGCTTAAGTTAATTAAAGGGCGTCATTCCCTCAAACGACTTTGTCTATTTCCTCTGTCTTAACCCACTTCAAGAAAATTAAAGGAAAAGCACAATCTATAACTTTGTAAAAACAGATTTGTTTGCTATTACTCGAACACAAAATTTAATTAATTCTTGAATTAAATTATTAAACAAAATTAAATCAAAATTAATTTACCAAGGTAAATTATTCAAGAAACTAGATTAATGAAGTAAAACTGTCAAGAAATACTTAATATTTGGAAAGAAAATGCAAGTAAATGAAATCGATTCACGTGTTGAAATATGAAATTGAATCAAGTATGCAATGTTAAACAAACAAATTGTGAATGCTAAACATGAAAACACAAAATGCGTAAATGTATCAAATTTACCACCAAATGTGAAAAACTGGGAAATTGTAAACACAGAATATTAAAAAAAATCTTCAAATGAATTAAACACAATTCACAAAACAGAAAATTTAAGTGTGAAAAAAAAAATCACCAGTTACCTTAGATATTTTAAGCGGACTGTATCCTCAGAGAGAGAGAGAGAGAGAGAGAGAGAGAGAGAGAGAGAGAGAGAGAGAGAGAGAGAGAGAGAGAGAGAGAGAGAGCTGCTCATTCGGGCCTCCAACGTAACAATGAATAAGAATGAATCTATTGAGTTCAAAAGCGGAAATTCTAAATGACGTCATGGAATATTCTGGAAGAAAAGTGACGTCACTTCCTGAAACTGCTTGGCGAGATAGTAGAGAATCGTTTCAGAGAGATACAACAATGACGTAATTGATCGAGGTACGTTCTAGGAGCAGCTGACGCAACTTTACAAAACATCGTGCAATTGCTATTTGTTTTGGGCAGAAACAAAGGCGAACCATACGCGTTCAGTACTGCACGTGGCTAATCATATGAATGACATCATCATCCCAGCTGGTTCCCATTTCTTTAAGGGGTCGCCGTTTCGGATGAGCAGTTTCCATCTATTTCTATCCTGTGCTTCTGTCTCCCCAATTCCCTTCTCGTGTAAGTCTCCTCTCACACAGTCCCTTCATCTCTTCTTGGTGTAAGATGTGTCAGGATGAAGCTGCTGGCAGTGCCTAAGCGCCGCCCATATAAGTGACGTCATTTCACGCCACGAGCTGTCTGTACTTACTTCCGCTGTAAGTTAATTGCAATGAAGGTACGAAACTACGCTAAGTATCATTTCCTGATCTTGCCTAGCCTTAGACCCAACACTTGGTCTCCTTCTTCTTCTTCCTTGAAACTCCATCATGTGAATGACATGTTTACAGAAAAAAGAGGAAGAAGGCCGAGTCTCCTCCTTATCTCCAAGTGATGGATGACAGCTTTCCAAAACAAGAAGAATTCGGGCCTTCCTATTCCTAAAACTCTTGACAGCTTCCGCATCTGCTTTTGAGCGGAGATCTCTCTTCTCATAAACGTTATTCTTGTCTTGTGAAATCTGAACATTACAATAGAGACAAATAAATAATTATCATTATTGCTCAGAATATAGGATAACTATACTCTGTTATTTTTCATCTGTCCATCCGCCTGTGGTGTTTGCGCATGGTAACACTGCTTCCCGGGCTTTAATATCCTATTTCGAATATTAACGGTGTAATTCGCATACAGTAAATTATTAAAACACTTTTCAGTTGCAAATGTACACCCAGATATCCTTTTATTTACCTAAAATTTAGACATAGCGTAACTATTTAAAGCCCGGACGCAGTGTTACCATGCGTGACCACCACAGGCAGATGGACAGATGAAAAAAAAAACAGTATAGAAGCTAAACTACAATACTGGAAAGATACAAGGAAATATATATATATATATATATATATATATATATATCTATATATATATATATAGCTTGATGATGAATAATAATGCCAAGACCAGGAAGAACATTCTTTATTTTACGAACTTTCGAGGTTTAAAACCTCATCATCAGTCAGAAAAAATGACAAGGATGAGAAATCACTAAGAATTACATTGAAATGAATTGTCTTACTAAAAACTTCAGTAAAAACATAAAACAAAACGAATATTACATACAAACTAAAAATTACGGAAAAAACTAAAACAAACGCAAAACATACAAAAATAAAAAATGCGTTTGTTTTAGTTTTCTCTGTAATTTTTAGTTTGTATGTGATGTTCGTTTTATTTATGTTTTACTGAAGCTCTTAGTAAGACAATTCGTTTTAATGTAATTTTTAGTGATTTATCATCCTTGTCATTTTGTCAGCCTGATGATGAGGTTTTAAACCTCGAAAGCTCATAAAGTAAAGAATATTCTTCCCGGTCTTGGCATTATTGTTTATCATCAAGCTAAGATTTCCAAGTAGCCGCCCAATTACTATATATATATATATATATATATATATATATATATATATATGTGTGTAAATAATATATTATTTAAATTAATTTATAATTAATTTATATTATTATTATATATAAAATAATAAATGTATAATTATGATATTTTATATGTTTTTATATGTTATATATTTAATTTTATATACATTATATATATATATATATATATATATATATATTATATTTATATATATATATATATATATATATATATATATATATATATATATATATTGAAGTTAGTGTTGATTTTTTCCACCTGTATTTTACTTTTATCTTTATCACTTGACATTTGTTCCTATTTTTCGTAATGGGAAATTTAGTCTGTGGAGACGTACTCTTTTGTTTTGACGATAATTATTTCTCCCAACAGAATTCGCCGTATAGTAGAATCGGGTCTGTACAATTACTGGGTCTTCAGGAACAGTAACAACATAACAGCTTGCGCAAATCCACCAATGACAATCGTACTAATGGATCCCATTGGCATTGGCAGCATTTGGGTAAGATATTTTTTCCTTATATGAGTAGCAACTACTTATAATTATAGTTACATCTATTTTCATCCATCGTAGCATTAGGTAATGACAGTATTTTTTTTTTTACGTTTGTGTTTAGTGTGTATAACGTGGTTTTTTTGTCTTCATTGTTTTTCATAGTATCTTGGCAATATTCTTTTATTTTTATGAGATACCAGCCTGCATAGTTATGACAGGCAATGAAAGGACACGCAGTTTTGCAAAGTGTACTGCATCAGATGCTCCAGAAAGACTGATTCCTTTACTCTTACTTATTTTTTTTTCTCATAATCTTTAGCAGAAAACCCTTATGGACAGAATCAACAGACTATACACCCAAGAGGGCTCCAAAGGGAAGTCAGCTTGCGGAGAGAGAAGAGTTATTGGAAAAGATAAATAAATAACTATTATGGAATAGAAAAATCTGATACGCTTCAAATCCAGGAGACTCAGCACCGAGTAGGAATGAATTTGTTGCTCGCTTAAATATATAAGGATCAAAAGCCTCCACAACTTCGCTAGGCAAACTGTTCCACATTTTAGTTGTACCCTGGATAAAACTAGAAAACTGAGGAGTATTATTCCTGTTGCCAGAAAACGACACGCTGTATGCAGCAGCAACCTGTCTATGATGCAAAGGATGTTTGTCGTTGTAGTTCATTTTATTAAATTAAATAAATAAATAAATAATCGAATGAATAAATAAATGAATAAATAAGTATATGAATGAATGAATGAATGAATGAATGAATGAACTCGCCTTGCGTATATTCCATAAAGCAATATTAAGGGTTGGGAAAATAAACTTGACTGATGACGTAACACTGTCCAAGAGTCTGAGATGTGAGTCAGAACCCGAAGACCACACTGGAGAAAAGTACTTCAAACAAGGAAGAAGAAAAGTTAAAACATTAGATATGATAACTTCATCCTGAAACATTCTCAAACATTTCCACTAGATACCAATTTTTTGCGAAACCGAGGAAGCAGTAGTAAGTGCATGCATCTCAAAAGTTCATTTCTTATCAAAAGTTACACCTAAAATCTCAAAAGAGTCACTACGGTTAAAACCGTATCATTTCAATTCAAATCATGATGCAAAGGCAAAGGTGTTCTGGATAGACTACCTATCATACATTGAGTTTTAGAAGGGTTAGGCTTCATACTCCAAAACCTAATCCACTCATAAATCCATGACAGAACTCCATTCGAGGACCTTGCAACCACAGACCTAAGGCGAGAAGAACAACAGCTAGAAGAGTAGCTTCATCGATGTATCCAATCAGTTTGCTCTCCAGTACTTGCCACATATCTCTAGTATAGATAATAAATAGCAAAGGTTCAATGACACTGCCTTTAGGGACACATGAAATGACATTTCTAAAGCTACTATACTGGCCATCATCAACACTGACCTTTGGGTTCTGCCTATTAAAACCGTTTAAGATACTAATAAAAGATCCATTAAGTCCCAATAATCTTGGTTTTGTAGACAAGAGCTTCGTGATTCAGAGGGTCACAGGCTACCCTAAAATCTCTGCACCCTCATCATGAGCACTCTGCAAGAAGTTAGATATAGACAAGAGAGCATCGCAAGTACTAAAGCCTTTACGAAAAAACCTACAAAGATGCTTGGAGAGCAGCTGCTTATTTAAGCCTCAGAGAGGCACTGCGAATAAAAGGGAGGCCTATCAAAACCCATGGGAAAGTTTAGTTGGCAATATCCAGAAAATGTTAGAAATTACCTAGACATCTCTCTCATGGGTCTGCAATAACACACTCAGAAGATGGGAAACTGCCCTCTGTTCGCTTGAGGTTTGGACACACCCAGTCTTGGAGACCTGCGGAGCCAATTCCTTTTTACAAGTCGGGAGGGCAACGACAATTACCTCTTCTTTAGGGTCCTTAGAGAGGAAGTAAATTGTTACCATGGTAATATTTTTAATTTCATGGAAGAGGCTAGACTTCTTCTTAACACAACATGATTCATTTTGATTGGCACACTATACTGTCGCAAGTCTGTGATTTTAATTAGATTTATAGGGTACGAAATTTATTTTTATACTATTTTATAGCTTTGAAAGAAAAAAGTGGTTCTACTAATTTGTTTTCCGGTGTAGATGAGCTTTGTTTTTATATCATCAGATATTAAATCAGTAAATTCATCAATCATTTTATGTGTATATACAATACCTTAATTGGGGGTTTCGTTTCTGGGTTCTATTTTAGGTTGTATATCATGAATTGAAACTGTATTCCATATACTATTCCCTGAAAACCTTCTGCTCGTAATTACAGAAACTTTTTTTTTTTCTCAGCGAAGGTAAATTATTACATGACTTACGCATAGCAATGTTATACTTTTCCATTAAGAAACTCCCTGTCAAAAGTTTCTCTTCATGACGTCAATTGTCATTTTGTTAGCGAAGTCTTGCGAAAAGAAAGGGGATTCGTCGAGTTCAAGATTTTTGTGGAAGTAGCGTTTCAAAGAGTGTTACAGATCTCTATCGTTTTGAGGAAGCGTAGAAAACTAATCATTTCTCATAAACATTACTCGAATATATACTCATTCAGTCTCTCGAAATAGCCCCTACGCTTGTCGTTTACAAATATATTCTCACCATTGTCTTCCGGCTTATTTGAAATTGTTACTAATCTACACGAAACGAATTTCCTTCCAGGGCCTTGCTGTGATTTGGACAGCCGGTATGACCGTTGCTGCCATCGCCTTCACTGGGGAGATGGCAGTTGCTTGGCTGAACAGAGATAGCCGGTCGGAAGATACGAAATAGCTGCGCAGGAGACGACGTCGTGACACTCCCCTGATTCCTCCTTGATTTCAGACCCAAGAACGCCCTTCGATGCCTTCTGATAATAATTTTTGTAGATGCTCTTTATAACTATTACTAGATCCATTTGCTTTCGAAAACTTAAGACAGAAATATCTGAAAGTATTTAGAATACAGGAGAGATGTTGTACCCCAGATTTGTAGGAATTTCAAAGGCGTTGTTTTGTTGTAATGAACTTTTCAGGCTTCCTAGAGCCCTCTTGCAAATGACATTTTTGGACGAAATTTGAATTCGTTTAGTTCAGTATTTTTGTGGAATGGGGGATGAGAGGCCCTGAAAAGGATAGATGCTTATTTGTACGGTAAGGAAAAGGGACTTAATTCGATTTAAAATTTATGATGGATATAAGATTCGTACAAGATGTATTGGCAGCTGATGATCATGGTGTGAAGCCGCAAGCACCGGTGAACGAGTATGGCGGTGTTTGTAAGCAGAGGAAATTTAATGTCATGATGTCATGCTAGCAAGAGCAAGAGCAATGTTATTGGGTAAATGAAAGCCAGGAAAATGGAGCAATGAATGTCAGTAAGAATGGTAGACGAATGAAAGTGGTGGATCCATATAACCATTTAGAAAGTAAATGTAAAGAATGACAATGCAATGACAGAAGTGGTGAGTCACAGAATGCGTGAAGTGAGGATGGAACCATTGTATACAAAGGTCTGAATGAAAGGAAGAATACCAGTAGTAGCAACAGTTAGGATGTGAATAGGAATAACTGACAGCATTTACTTATGGAATTCAAGTGTGGTGGTATAGTATGAATTACTGTTTGTGAAACATACGCAGAGTAAGGAAGGTTGAAAGTGGAAGAATAAACAAGACAAGCCGTCCAAACATTATTATAGCTAGAAAGGTGAATCAAAATCTGATGATGATTTGGTCATGTGGACAGAGAAGTGTCAGAAATTCATTTTATGCGTGCAACACCATAAAGGGAACAAGAGACGTAAAATCAGTTCATGAAGATGATAATGGTCTGGTCGTGTGGACAGATTGAATGACGAAAAAGCAGGGGAAATTGAGTGGAATGCAATAGCCTTTATAACCCGGATTACAGCTCAGAGGTACATAAGTGTACAGAGAGGTATGTAGGCGAAGAGATATATCTATGGGTAGGCGTGCTGCTAATGAGCTATTTATATAGTGGCAGATATTGTGGAAGTTTTATGCCCTGAGGATTCTGAGTAGAACCATCCCATTAGCGAAAATGTTTTATTAGTAAAAGAATTTTTCCGTATGTTTAGAAGCCGGGAACTAAATTTTTTAAATTATTATTTTATGGAATATGTAAGGAGAGCTTCACCCTTTTTAATAAACTATATGCGAAGAAGAGGAAAAGCTAAGGGTGAGGAATGAGTGAAATTGTAATGAAATAAACGAGTATTAGTAATCATAAACAAATAGTTAAATAAACAAACCCGCAACAAGGAAGAAGTTCGTGTCAAGATTCTATCACTGTAAGAATCTATGAGAACATTACGGCTATTTTTGCTTCCAACTACACGTTTGGTTGTCCACCATTTCCGTGTAATTCATGTCTGATATATTGATCACAATATAATGGCATCATACTGGACAAGGCTACAGCTAAGAATGTTTTATTAACCTAAATATTTTAACTTGTTTTGATAAATAAGTTTGAAGTTTGCGTAAATAAAATAATCGATATTCTACCGATAAACCTGGAATAATTATAACTGCAAGACTGCAAAAGATACGTCCAACAAGCCACTTTTCCTTGAGGAGACACTACTGCAGATCGAAAACATAATGGATCATCCATAAAAGTGGTCGCTTCATATGCCGACTAAGCAGTGAATTATATATACCAGGTGATTAGCCGGCTGTCTCCGGTCACAGATAGGGTGAAGAGCACGGGATAGCAACTTCATAAACTTTTTTCTTACCGAATGGTTGGTGATCGAAATCTGTGGTCTCTCTTTCATTGGTAATGAACACGTACGCAATATATATATATATATTATATTATATATATATATATATATATATGTATATATTATATATGTATATGTAATATATATATGTATGTATATGTATATGAGTATATATATATATATATATATATATTGTTACGAAGTGCCAAGTATCTGGTTACCATTTATCAATTATTACCTCACAAAAGCCAGACACCTGAACCCTCATAACACGTTTAAACGACTGATACTCTAAAGGCAACAGTGATCCCTTAACACTTACCAGTATTGCAGAATATCAGACTAAGTTCATCAAAACAGGTAGTGAGGAATCTTGTAAGTAATTAAATTAATCAAAGGGCATCACTCCATCAACAACTTTAAACTCTAAGTATTTCCCTGATTTCAGAAGTCTAAGTACTTTCCTGGTTCTAAGTCACTTCAATTAAATTGAAGGAAAGCAAATCAATTACCACTCTATGTCTCTACCTATCATAAATATAGTCATAATTATATATATTTATAATGGTGTAAGATAAAGAAAACACTTATAAAAATTTTAAATACAAAAATTTATTATTAAATTCAAAATTTATAAGTGAAATTCACAATATCAGGGAAAATTACTGTTACTTGAAAACAAAGTAAAGTTTAATTAATTCTTGAATCAAATTATGTAAAATTAAATCAAAATTAATTTATCATAAAATTCAAGAAAATTAATTCAATCAAAATTCAAAAGTGTTAGGCAATAACTGAAAATTTGAAATTAATTTACAAGTGCTAAACAAAAATAAAACTTGAAAAGAATTCTAAGTAAATGCAAATCAATTCACAAGTGTTAAATTTAATTAAATGTGCAATGATAAAGCAGTGAAAATAACTAAGTCAATTAAATTGTGAATGTAAATGAAAATATAAAACAAAAAGACACACTTCAATAAGAAAATGAATAAGTGCACAAATAATGGAACAGACACAAACACAAAAAATATCAGCAATGTGTAAACACAAACACAAAAAATATCAGCAATGTGTAAAAGTGTAAATCTTTTTCATAACACTGTAACCAACAGTTTTTACCAAACCTTCTAACAGACAACAGTTCCTATCAATTTTATTAATTAAACACTCCCTATCCATTATTAGTTATTCACTGTTCCTAACAATTATTAGTTGCAACTAATAAAAATATAACACACTTTACCTTTTTTGGTATACCAACTTCTTTTCTTCTCTTGTAAATTACACTTTCACAAAAAAAAAAAACAAGGCGCCGTTACGAAATGTTTGTTCAGATTCCACAAAAGAAATTAAATAAACTAAATAAATTCTAAGAAATATCAAATATACAATTCTCACAATATGAGTGACCAAATTTACGTTACGTTAATTTAATCTCGATGTCGAGTGAGAGAGAGAGAGAGAGCGAGAGAGAGGGAGGGAGATCTAACTGCCTCGAGGTCTTAAGATCGAATGAAAATCTCTTCCTTTATGGAAATGACAGAGCAGATGTCTCAAAACGTTCTAGGCACGAAAGCTTCTCGAAAGTTCTGAAATCTGACGCAATCTTACATAAAAAAAGTGCAATATCCACGTGGGACTCGGCAAATACATACACGTACAAGACAAGATTGCTCAACAGATACGTACCCGATTGAAACGGAGGGTAAACGATAATTAAGATTGACATGTTTTTGATGACCACGTAAAAAGAGTCGAGCTCATTATCAAACGCGCTGACAGAGCAGGGACGCAAACGGATCTCGCAGACTCTAATTTCAAAGTGCTGACATAAAAGTTAAACATTTGCAGCTTTGTAAAGACAAGGATCTCTCTCTTTACGTTATATATATTTTCTTTTACAAGACGTTAATGCGAAATCTGAACACACATTTTAAAACATCCTATTCTAAGCTATCTAGGAATCTGAAAAAATGTTGCACAATCTACATGACATTTCAAAGAGGGGAAAACATGCATTTTGAAAGTAGCAATATATAATAATATATATATATATATATATATTTATGTGTATATATATATATATAATATATTTAATATATATAATATATTAATATATACATATATATGTATATCTATATATATATGTATAGAATTATATATTATTTATTCCAACAACCCTATGATTAATGACGTCAAGAACAGAAAAAAGTAGAGCTATTACTATGATTAAATGATGTTTCCATTATGTAAATCTATGCAGGTGGGCATATTTTAATTGCGAATACACATATATGTACTCTTTTTGCGCTGACAAAACTCCCGGTGCAAGAAAATCTGATTATTAATTCATGTATTTCTAGGACAAGTGAAACGCACTACCAACTGCGGTAAAAGAAGAAGAAAAAAAAATACTGCGAAGTTATTGGCGCGATACGTAAGGATTTCTCGGAAGAGCACTTGCATTCGCTACGTCAAAATGAACGCATTGTTCACTTCGTGATTGACGCATTTATCATCAAAGAACCCAGTGACGAAAGGTCAATCCCTACTCAAGTTTTCTCAGTAAACATAGTGAAAGCATTACTACTAATTCTAGATGAACCCTAGATTGGGGAAATAAATTTCCATCCATCTTGTAATGAAACAGCCTATCTATAAACGGTCCGTCTGATTATTACATCTTCACGCGACAACATCCTTCATGTCACCATGTGTTTGAAAATACAAATACCGACGTGTGATTCGCCGGAACTGAAGTAATTCCTGCTTTGTCGATAAAAACACAGCAATTTTGCGTTATGTGCTGCATCACGTGTACTTTGAAATTGACTCGTCATACATCAAAGGAAGCGATCAATTATCTGTGGTAACATTCTGCCACAGGACGCTAACCAATGAAAAAGAATGCAAAGAACGATATTCGTGGAATGCATCATTTCTATTCCAATAATATTTTTTGTTTCTGATGAGAAACGTTCTGGTCTTATTTGGAAAATAAAATTTTAAATATTTCTGCCTGATTAGTAATTTTTTGCTGTTTTCCATGGTGTAAGTCAAGAAAAAAAATATTTATTAGAACTTTTAAAAGCGTGTGTTGTTGACAGCTCTGGATGAACGAATCTGTTCAATTGTCAGCCGTAGGAACACCTTACAACTATGGGCGCGCAGATGGGATATAAATAGTCGTTCGAGTGTAGGGAGTAATAAAGCTTTTTAATATATTCCTTCATATACTTGGAAGACAGTCTCATGATACCTCATAAACAGTTATAAGTGTACTTGTTTTATATTAGTAACCACAGTAATGTTAATATAGGAACAAAAATAGATTTATCTGTCAAATTCCAGCTGATTTGAACGAAATCGAACACAAGTTCACCCGGGTTGAGAGGCGCCCCGTCTTGAGCTGGGTGTATGGTGAGAGGTGGAACGCTTCCTAGCAGGATTGTTGTGATATGAAAGCAGCGGAATGACGGATCACTCTATTATAGTGAATGAAATTGAAAAAGAATACAAACAATTAGAGGAGAGTAATGCGTGGAATCAAGTGTATCAGGTTCGTCTTCACCTCGAGTGCCCGTGTGTTGGAGAAACGTGGTATAAATAGTGCGAAATGTGGTTTGTCTCGAACAGCGGTGCCCACCTGCTAAGTAATGCCTAGCATATATTTCTCGGAAATTGCCTAGATACAGGTCATGGGCCAGGCTTAGGGTGGGTTTTGTCAGTGGGCTTTCGGGTGTCATGAACCCCTTTTGCGAACACATGCATTATATGGTATTTATCAATGGGAAAATGTATGGGAATCTAGGAAAGTATAGGCATGGGCGTCATAGGCCTACGTCAGGCTTGGATAAGCTAGGTTGGGCTGCTTCCTGTGTCACGAAACTTGGAAGTCGCCGTTTATTTTCCGAGAATCAAATAGTTATCGTTTGTGGTGACACTCCTTCGGCCAAAGCTTGTCCGTGCAAATGATTAGTTTTAGTATGTAGGAGAAAGGGAAAATGCTGATTTTTAACATTGCAATTTAAGCCTACCTATTATACTAGGTAGGTAGTCAGCCCCATTGGAAGTTTTATTGTTGCCCGTTTTTATTTGTTGGAATTCCTTATTCATGGAGGAGGTAGCCCACATAGTTTAGGTTTTTAATTATAAGACTGGTAGGTTAGGCTCTTCAGGGTAGGGTGGGCTAGTCTATTTTTGGTGAATGTAAAGGAGATGGCTGCATGGAGATATTGACTAGCCTATTAGGTAGCATAATTTCTTAAATGATGGATATGAAAAGGGCAGATACCTAGTATACCTATTGCAGTACTGATGAGATCATTTGAAAAATTTATTGTGGTAACAGAATTCAGTCATCATAGTTGTATTTTTGCTTTCATCCTTAAGTGGCGGGTACTACCAGGCTAAACACAGTGTCCGCCAGAACTTGAGATATTCAACACCAGCACCGCAAGGATGCTCATAGAAGCAAATCAAAGATGATAAATTTCTCATTTTTCAAATGATCTCACTTGTATACTACCATTTCTATAGCCCATTGTCTAGTCAAAAAGTTATTAGTATTAGGTAATGAACAATATCATTATATCCAACAACTTTATACTGTTTACAGAATTTTTGTACTTTGTCCAAAATTACTAAAGTTATTTTGTATTTTCTCTCATACATTGCAACAACTTCTGTCTTATCATATTCTGGCATAGCCTACTATATGGATTTTGCCACAAATATAAAGGGTAGTTGTTAAAATAGCCCACTGATTTGATGAAAAAATAGCCTGGCTCTTGTTTTTTGCAAATGCTGAAATAGCTATTTATTACTTTTCATTTTCATATATAGTATCTGTCTTATCTTTCTTCCAATTACTGCATTTATCATTTAAGGTTCTAGAGTATCCAGCCAAGTTCCAAGGGGGCCCAGTGGGGCAAATCTCTTATAAAAATATTACTTGTGGCTGCTGTATATTGTCATGTCAATTGTTCTGTTTTACAGTGGGAGGCTGCCTTTTCATTTTAGGATAATTCATTAAGGTTATGCATATCAATTCTAGCCTTGACCCAAGCTAGTAAAAGTGTACAACAATAATCATATGCCTATTCTTAACTGGTGCTGGAGGTCAAAGATGGATGAATCTTCATCTTGAGGTTAAGGTGGGGAATGGAAAGTCTGACTCCCCAGGTTTTTAATACTTCTAAAGCAAGCATCTTACTTCTAGTTGAGTTCCTTCCATAATTGTTTCCTTCTAGAATTGGTTCTTATCATATTTTATTCCTGCCTAGAACTCATCTCTATAACTGGTTCCCTGTAATACAAAAGTTCATTTGAGACAGCATTCTTGTGCTATCCAACATGCAGTCCTTTGCCTAAGCTATACTTTACTAGTGCTTAACTTAACTGTTATACAGGACAGTTAGCTTGGCTTTACTTTCTTAACATAGTGCTTTTTCTTCGCCTGGCTTTACTTTCTTAACATAGTGCTTTTAACTTAAGATTTGACATTTTCATGAAACTAGGAATATAGCAGATCTTATCCTGCATATGTTGGTACAGTTGTAACCGTAAGGATTCTCAACATGGTGTAACTTACGTAACATTAACAATTCTTGGTAATTTGCTGTTACATCACAGTAAAATTACAAACACTGATAAGTGTTATGGTAACATGTTCGTTATCATCTAAAACAAGTGTATACCTTTTACAAAGGAGAAATATGACATTTTAAATTAAAAACAAGAGGACCTACAATTCTTTCCCCTCTCATGTTGTACACGTTTCAAATAGTCTGATCTGTGTTTATGCAACAGCACACTTACTTACCTGTGTACTTGCGTACGCACACTCGATCATAGACAACATCAATTTCAAGTGGCTAACCTCACATCTTGATAAAAAGAAAATAAATTAATTTTTCCAGTACACCAATTACAAAGGATATTGATAATTATTTTAATGAAGGATTTCCATCATTACATCCTTTCCTAACTTAGGTTATGTTAAAGACACCTAAGGGGGTATCAGGTATCACTTTCATCGCCTGTTGTACAGTTCTGGGCTCTTCCGTTCAATTTGCTGAAGTTTGCATTCTAGTCTGACCCTTTTCTCAATTAGGGTGATATAGTGGGGTTGTTAGGCAAGGTGGTTTATTTTTAAATCGCCCAGTAGATCTCTTTCTAACTGAAATTGTCTGATTTACATTATTTTTATAATTAATCAAAAGCATTAGTTTCATGGAGAAAGTAATTTCTGGTGATTAAAAAGAAAAAGACAGCTGGCTGTACATTTAAATTAGATATTAATGAATAGGGTGCCATAGCTTATGTGAAAGATATTTGTTCCTACAAGAATACAAAGCATGGCCATTTGTATAGAATCCCAGCAAAGCGGAAGAAAGAGTGGGTAACAAGAGACTTAGGTTGTAGTGGGGTCTCCACCCCACTACAACCTAAGTCTCTTGTTACCCTTCCCCAAGCATACTTCTGTACTTGATGCCTCCTTTTGAGGATCAACCTTAACCTTCAAATACTTTTGTCATGTATACCAGTTTGTTAATTGGTCTGAGATAGGTCTTCACTTGGTGCCAACTCAGAAGAAGAGAGTATTCTTAGGGGTTAAGGGTATCAGTGCACTGCATGTGGTGCAATGAAAGTGTTAAAAGAAATTGTGTTTGCTCCATCCTTTCAGTCCCTATCTGCACCCACTTTTTCAGCCATTCCCTCTCCCTATCTTTGGGTTGGCTTGCTGTCAAACTGGGATATTATACGTACTTCGTAATGGAGCTGTGGAGTTTTATACCATTTCATCCTTAAGGTAAATGTACTTCATGCCCCGGTATTTATCTTGACACCCTAAATTTCACATATCTCTAGTTAATTAATTAAAGAGGAAGTTGTATAGTTTGCACTGAATGTACGATTACTATTACTATACACCTCTATTCTCACTTTTAAGGGAATCTTGCTAGATTTTCAAGAGGTAATAGTGTGTAAAGCACTTTTGTTACCTCAGCACTTTTGTGACTCATTCCCTGCTACCCTGGGGAAGGAAATGTTGAGGCAGTTATTCTCTCTCTTTCATATATAATTGCCTCATTCTCTGCCAAAGGACTCACGGAATTCTGCTTTCATCTAGTAGTTATAGTTACATGTAAGTTTTTGAAGAAGGGAAGCTTCTGCTTTTCTTTCATCCACAGGGAAATACGAAATTCTTTTGTTATTACCTTGCTGCATCTTTCCAGTTAAGCTTCCTTCCCCAGGAGTCAGTGACAATTCACAAGACTGCTCTTTACACTGTAGCATAAATTTCTTCCACACATCTAATGGAAAATAAGAGAGATCTCCTCCTGCAATAATTGGATTTTTTAGCAAATCATCTCAACTACGTTTAGCCTTAATCCAGGAATAGACTATTTGTCATGAATCCTTTCACCCTGTAGAGGGTAGAGCCACCAGAGCATGCACCGCATGTAATGCAGTGTAGCCATTTCTTAAGGTTCTTTGCAAGTTCCCTTCAGCTCCTAGTCACAACCCCTTTCATTGCTTTTATTATGCCTCCATTCATATTACTATCTCACTTTCCATCTTTTCCGAACAGTTGTTTCGAAGTGCACTTGAAAGGTTTTCTTCCTGTTATGCCTTTAAAATCTTATTACTCTCAGTTTCCTTTCAGTGCTGAATGACCACTTGAGTCCCAGTGCTTGGCCTTAGACCTAAATTTTATGCTATTCCATTCCATTCCGTTCCATGAATGCTTTCATTCTGCTGTATGACTATTCACTCCTTTTTGGAAGGTTTCCAGTAGACTGAGTGGAATTCCATGCTTGATGTTCCTACCCTTGGCACTTGTGTAACATCACAGTACCTGTACCCCTTCCTACACAAGTGCCTGTTTGCAAGGGAAAAACCAGGTTTCTGCTCGTTTTGCTGTCAATTCAGTTATTCCTAACCTTGTTAAGGCAAACTTTGGGTTTAGGTATCACGGGTGGGATCCCAACTGACAGGACTCCCTCTTCTACAAGGGAAAACCTGTATGCTTCTGAATGGTGTTTTCCTTGAATGTACAGTAGTTGTCTAACTATTATGAAGTTTTCTCAGCTTTTTTTATGGCAGGTTGCATCCTTTCTAAGGTGCAAGGGTGTTTTGACCGTAAAAAAGATGCATTGCATTCCAGGTTTCTGTCTCTCCTTTGTACACATTCCAGCTGGTAGATGCAGGAGACTTGCACCATGGAACACCTATTGTAAGACATAGGTCTAAAAATGTGTTCTCCTTATCATTTAATAAGGGGGATGTGTTTCTACATGCATATGTATAGAGCACTTCCATGCATTCGATGATGATGTATTGCTACCTACCAACCTTTATTTTTAATTAAGTAACTTACCCAGTAATTATATAGCTAAAGGTTTCTACAAATCGGCAGAAGGACTTTTGAAAATTTGCTAGTTGTGCTATTTCTAGCAGCTAGGGGAAAAGCCCCACCCACTTTTGGGGCTAGAGAGGAACAACTAGCAAACATGACCTCAATTTGTTTTTGATGGTTGTAGTTCAGCTATTAGCTCCAGCTGAATTTTTGGAATTCGTTATATCATTGTTATATTATCTTTGGTTTGGTGAAGTACGTATTCTGATTTTGTATTGTCTTTCGGCATATTTAGATAGTTAGGCTCTTATTATTTTTTTATTTTGAGTAGCTCCCTTATTAGGTATTGCAGCAAAGGCTGCAATACTTATCTGTCTAAGGAATCTTATGATTCACACTATTTGCACATTTGCACTGTTTTTAGGGGACAAGTTTGTTCAACAGACATTAGATGTGATGAATGTAAAGATTGGGACTTGCATAAATGGAAGACCTTGAAATCCCATTTATGTAAACCAGAAAGGGATAGAGAAAGAAAACTGATGTCTAGATGGATTTGCAAAGCTTTAGTTAGCCAGGAATCCCATCAGGATGATATTATTGTTGATTTTGTTAAGATTATTGCTATTGATCCTGTTCCCAACCCTCAGCCTGTACCCAGTGTGCCTAGTGTAAATGCAAGTGCAGTGTATGAGCAGGTGACCTCCCAGCCGGCCGATTCTCTTAGGCCAAGGTCAGTGACACACTCCCCAGCACCTGGGAGGAGGTTGATAGGGACTGCCCCTGTGTTGTTGCCCCCTCTGCTGAACCTGTTGCAAAATCCCAGGTTTCAGTTAAACGCCATTGGAAAGGCGTTTCTTTGGACGTTCACTGACTTTCTTCAAGCTCAGATGAGTTTTCGCCTCGACGTCAGTGGCATTTTTCAGACGCATGGCACACAAGGGATGTGTCCTGTTCACCTGTACTGTGTAAGAGAACTAGGGCTCCACCTCCTAGTCCTTCCTTTCTGCAATTACTGGGACAATCCTGAGTGTTTTTCTTCTGGTTTTCTGGTCGCAGAAAGTCAGAATGTTTCCTTGTAAGCTTTCTACATCTCACATTTTTGTCACCAGAGTGCCCTCAGACTCCTGGTGCACATATTGTGCCCGAGCTCCAAGCACTGTCTCTGCATCCATTCCTTCCCCTTTTCTGATCGGTTGTCCTTGTCAGAGCTTTCTCAAAAGCCTGAGCTCCCTTCTGCTGCTAGACACTCGGTTGTGGTTGCTTCTTTGGCTGCATTAGAGTACCCGGAAGCGCCCTCCTCCTTTCCCTTCTTTGGAATTAGAGAAAGTTATTTCTCATTCAGTGGAAGCTTCTTCTGGTGGTCTCTCAGCCTCTTAGTCACTTCGTCAGCCAACCTCCTTTCAGACGGCTCCTTCTGTAGGCCCGCAGGACCCTACTTTGGTGGATCCTATTCATGGCAAGTTTGACAGTATTTTAGATTTGCTGAAGAAGACTACTTCTGCTCCTCAACTGACTGTTCAACCTCTAGTTTTTAACCTTGTCTCCTGTTTTGGAGGAGGAAGGGAATGAGAATTAGGGTTCTTATTCTTCAGCTTATTCTTCCTTGCTGAAGTACCTTCTTTCCAGTTTTTTCTATTTCTTTTCTCCAGTGACTCCTTAGGTGCCTGCTCCATTTTTCTTATGGGAGCTCATACAGGATCCTGCCTTGCATTCTAATTTAGTGCTGTCTGCATTTTCCCACAAAACCCTCAAAGACATTGACATCTGACTTTTGGAGAGGAGGGATCAGGGTAATGCCATTTTTTGCTTTCTGCCTACAGTGCTTAATAAGAGAAGGCGTGGGTATTACATCACAGGAGAAGCTCCTTCTTTGGGAGTTTCTGCCTCCTCTTAGGGGGATTTCTCTGGACTAGTAGATGTTGGAAGGAGATTGGTTTTTTTTGTAGCTAAAGTTATGTTTAGTTACTCGTAGATGGCTCACCTCTTAAAGAGTATTTTTAGTGTTCGAAGTATTCTGTTTCCTTGACTGGACGATAGGAGCACTCAGCTATAAAATTAGGGAAGGTCCTGATATTGCTGATGACTTTTCTTTGGACTGGCTGGGTGCCCTGTCTTGCATTGATAGGGGAGTAAGGGATGGTTCTCTGGAAGTAGCTTCCTTACATACAATGGGGATTCTTAAGAAGAGGGAACGGTGGTGTTCTTTCATTCCTAAGGGCGTAACACCCTTACAGAAATTGGCTCTTCTAATCTTGCCCCTGGACAAGCAACATTTGTTTCCACTGGACATAGTTCTGGGGATTTCATCGGATCTCCAGAAGTGTACGTAGGACCTTCTCACTCAGTCTTCTACACATCCAAAAGTAGTTTCTTCTACTCCGACTAAGAATGTGTCTCCCTTTCAGGCATGTCCCTTTTGTGGCAGCCGACAAAGATCCTTTTTTGTCTTGCTTGGGAGGTAGATTTATTCTCCAGAGCAATTAAGAAGTCGTCCTCGAAGTCTGCAGGACGTAAGTGGTCAGCATGTTCTCTGAACTCCAGTAGAGGCCAGGCTCCTCCTTTTCTGGGAGAAATGGAGAGAGAGAGGAGCGGAGCGTTGGATGATCAATGTCTTGAGAGAGGGGTATCAGATATCATTCAACCAAAGGCCACCTTTATTGAACCCTCCAGTGCCCTTAATATCCTACTCCAAAGGCTCAGAGAAAGCTTTAGCGCTTTCAAGAGAAATTACGTCTCGTAGAAAATGGAGCAATAAAGGAAGTTGTAGACCTGAACTCCCCAGACTTTTACAACCATCCTTCTGTGGTGCCAAGTGTCAGGGGGCTGTAGAGCTGTCCTCGACATAAGCATATTGAATGTCTTCATTTTTACGACAAAATTCAAGATGGAGACAAACCAGTCCGTTTTGTCATCCATTCGCCAGAGAGATTACTGACATCCATATACATGCAGGACTCATATTTTCATATCCTGATTCACTAGCAGTCACAGAAATTCCTGAGGTTTATCTCCGGAAACAAGGTTTTTCAGTTCCATGCAATGGGTTTTGGCCTGTCTGCAGCACTACAAGTTTTCACGAGAGTTCTTGCCTCTCCAGTGAAATGGCTACATCTGTTGGCAGTAAGGATATCCCTGTACTTGGACGATTGGCTTCTTTGAGCTCAATCAGAGCGGAAATGTTAGGAGGACCTTCAAATAACTTTTCAGTTAGCCCAAGAATTGGGCTTGATGTAAAATCATCACAAGTCTCAAATGATTCCCTCTCAACAAATTCTTTATTTAGGGATGATGATTGACTCCCTGAGTTTTTGGGTTTTCCCATCTCTGAAGAGAATTCAATTGTGTCTGGAAACGGTCGAAAAATTTCTCAACTTAAATTGCTATTTTGTGAACACAGATGAGCCTTTTGTGAACAGTATCCTTAATGGAACAGTTAGTTCATCTGGGCAGATTGCATCTAAGACCACTCCAGTTTTACTTAAGAGCCAATTGGGACAGAAAAGTATTCCTGGGCTTGATAACTTTTCCTGTGATTCCGGAAATAAAAACAGACTCAAGTTGGTGCAAGGTAAAGAGCAGGCTGTTAGAAGGAAAATCCCTCCTTCCAGTAAACCCAAACCTAGAATTTTTTTCAGACGCGTCGAGTCTAGGTTGGGGAGCATTCCTGGGGAACAGCAAAGTTGGGAAGATGGTCTCAAGGACAGGAGAACTGGCATATAAATGTCAAAAAGTTGAAGGTGATTCATCTGCATCTTCAACATTTCTAGGAGAAAGTAATAGGCAAAGTTGTAAAGATACACTCGGACAAGGTGTCTGCCCTATCGTACATAAAGTATCAAGAGGAACTCATTCGTTCTCTCTTTACAAGACGCCAATAGAGCTTTTGCTCTCGGCAGACTTAAATCGACGAGATTTATTCAGGGGAAACTCGACATTCTAGTGGATGAATTAAGCCTCCAGAAGCATAAGTTATACCAACAGAGTGGACTCTGGATCAAGAAGTTTGTCTAGTCTATCCTTATGGAAGTTGTGGGAACCCCAATATTAGACCTGTTCTCCACATCAAGAAATAACAGGCTTCCCCCATTCTGTTCTCCAGTTCCAAATCCCTTAGCATGGGCAACAGACGGCATGCTACAAAATTGGTCGGGGAAACATCTGTATGCCTTTTCACCCCTGTTCATGGTCAGACAAGTGATCAACAAATTCTGGGAACACCAAAATATGTCCTTAACTCCCTTTTGGCCAACAAAGGAATGGTTCCCAGACCTCATCGAACTGATGGCGGATTTTCCAAGACTTCTTCCTCAAAAGACTCGTCTTCTCCAACAACTACTACCATGAAGCTCCTGCGCAAGAAGG
>NC_061104.1:26154223-26185352 GCF_015104395.2 Macrobrachium nipponense
CCTGCGCAAGAAGGTATTTTCAAAATCGGCTGCGCAAGCTATCTCCAATTGTAGACGAGTCTCTTCTGAAAGAGTATATCAAGGTAAGTGGACCACTTTTACAACATGGTGCTGAGAAAACAAGGTATCGTCTTCTTAGACATCTGTAAAAGAAAGCAGATTTTCTGGTATTTCTGAAGAACATGAAAGGTTTAACCACATCAACAATTAGAGGCTATAGAGTCGTGTTGAGTTCGGTTTTCCGACATAGTGGCTTAGATTTATCCCCTAACCAAGATTTGTTGGACTTTATTAAATCCTTCGATACAATAAGACAGAAGGAAGAGGCAGTGGTTCCCTGGAATGTGGATATGTATTAAAATAGTTTTCTGTATACTGCTAAAAGGATTAGTAGTGAAATCCTCACTTTAGATAAAATGTGGGTTTTTCATGAGAGAATTCAGTATGCTCATTTTCTCTAGGCTTCTTGGCCATAAACGAGACAATCTCAAGTCCTTGGCCCTACTCTTTCATGATTAAGAGCTTGTTAGATATTTTAGGTCCAAGTGACCAAGAGAGTTATATGTCCCATGAGAGCTCTTTAAGTTTTACATTCACAGGACAGGAAAGATATGGGGCCTGTCATCTTTGTTGTGTTGTTCCGTTTGGAATCCCACACGGCCTCTGTCTAAGAATCCTCTGGCATTCTTCCTCTCAGAAGCTAGCGAGAGGACAATTTTCCTTTGTGTAAAGTGAAAGCTCCAGAAATAAGAGCTTTAGACATATCCATGGCTCTTAAGTGTAATTTATCTCTTCCATTTTGCAAACGACCTTCTGGAGGTGTAAGATGTCTTCCATTTTGCAAACGACCTTCTGGAGGTGTAAGATGGTTTTGCATTGTATTATTGTAAAGAAGTTGAAGCTGCCTATAACTGTCTATAATAATGGCTGGCGTGGTGTTGGGGGAGGAAGTATAGGAAGCATCCTTTCCTTCATTTTTTCAAATTGAATTATGGTGTGGGATTTTATGAGAGCCTGGGGTTACTATGTACCAGAGTACCCTCCAGTGATAGTGGTATATCTTTAATTTTGGCAGTGGCGTATCTTTAATTTTGGCAGCATTGGGTATTACTTGTTTGTTCTCTTGTGTTATGTACTGTGCCCTGGGCAGGAGCACCTTGCTCTTGTCAGCAGTTGGAATCATCCTTGCTACAAGATACCCATTATATAGTAGGCGACCCTCAGCTTTACCACCGCGCCACTATCAGATAAATGAGCGCCACTATAGGCAGTATCTTCATGGAGCAGCTCATTTATCAGGTATATAAGGAACAACAGGCATTATTGCAATGCTAGCAATCAATGTTCAATTCATTAGCTTTACCAACATGTTGGGATAGATGGGTTTATGTTTTCTCACCTGTCAATGTTTGAATTAGCTGTGTAATTGGGTATACAGTGGTCCCCCTGTATTCGCAGGGGATGCATACCAGACACCCCCGTGGATAGTTAGAACCCGCGAATAGTTGGAACCCCTATAAAAACAATGAAAACAGCATATTTTGTTAGTTAAAACTCAAGAAAAACCCACTAAAAATGTTTATACTTGGTTTTTTAATAGTTTTATCACAAAAAGTGCATTTTATGAGGAAATTGATAAAAAAAAAAAGAATTTGTGGATATTTTTCATTGAAGAATACTGCGAATATGCGAATTTTCCGTGGATAATGCAGGGAAACATTCCCGTTAGAAATCTGTGAATGTGTGAGTCCACAAATCCGGGGAATGCGAATACGGGGGGTCCACTGTACTGGGTAAGTTACTTAATTAAAAATGACTTTTTTGATAATAAAATGAAGTTTTAATGATATTTACCCAGTAATTATATGATTGGAGCCCTCCCTCCTCCCTTCACATGAACCTAGGCATAAACAAACTGAGGCCATGTTTGTTAGTTGTTCCTCTCTAGCCCCAAAAGTGGGTGGGGCTTGTCACCTAGCCGCTAGAAATAACGCAACTCTCAAATTTTCAAAATTCTAGCTTCTGATTTGTAGAAAGATTTAGTGATATAATTACCGGGTAAGTATAATTGAAACTTTATTTTATTTAAAAAATGTCATTTCTCCATTATCTAACAAAAAAAGACAGCATTTTCCTGGATAATTCAAAGAGTATACTATACTTTGATATAGTGAGCTGAATTCTGGCACAAGATCTCATCAGCTTCTGCACCATTAGAAGGTTACAGGAGTCAGTCCTCTCCCTACTTGTACATACAACTAGGAATCTCACAATTCTGGTTTGGTGTGACTTCCCCTTCAGTCTTTTGTTATAGTCAAACACTTACTGGATGTTACTAAGATTCACAACCTCACATGTTCCTCCAGTTTCTGGACAGTGCCTGTCAGTTCTGAGATGATCTTCCCTCCTCAGGAGGAAATCTTATATAAAAGGCTTTGGTTGATAGTCTCTTAGTAACAGATCTCACATTTAAAGGTACACTTATTTAAAGAAAGATATTTTTCCTAGATATCCCAACCAGAGCCAGTGAACTTAATCCCATCTGAACCCTACATATAGTCCAGTCCCATTAACCTAAGTTTTATATTTGAGAAAAATATTTAGAATTTTTGCATTATGCCAATGTTTTGTGTAATACTATATGTGTGTGATTAAACTCTTATAAGTTGTTATAGTAGATTAGATATAAAAATCACTACTAGTACTCAAGTTGTGTTAGTAATTTTGGGTAACTTAAAAATATGCCAGGTAGCTAATTTTGGGTAACTTTTCAAAATATACCAGGTAGGCTAGGTCAGGTCATGTTCCAAGTATACTGTACTGCATAGGCTATATATGGCAGTTTTAATGGTGGCCTTGGCTAAAACTTGTTATGAGAAAGAGTTGCCTATTGTATAATTTTGACATTTCAGGTGCTTTTGGTACTAACATCTTGTGAAGCTAGACTAAAATCATAATTGAGTTAGCTGCCAACTTTGTCCAAATTTACCAACATGATTGCCTAACTACCGTATTCCTTACGCCTTAATTTAGGTTAGGCTAGGAATATTTTTTTTTTTTATTAGCCTCTGTCAGTTATTGGTATAATTCCATTGCTGAATTTCAAGGGACACCTCATGCTATGTACATGACTTGCATAACTAATTTTTATTACTGTAACTGATTTTACTCTTTCCTAAACCAACTTGTTCTGTACGTATTGGGCTTTGCCTCAGGTCTTCATATCCTCTGATTTTTCCCCACTTTCATTGAAAAAAACAGACAATTTTTTTATGCTGCTATGGCATTAGAAGAAGCTTGATCTGTATTTTGAGTCAAATGCTAAGTAAAGTGATCAAAGTTATTGAGGAGTTGGTCAGATGCAACTGATAAGTGTAGCCCAATTGTCTTTTCACCACCTTCATGGTTTACCATTGTAATTATGTAGAGTATATTAATCAAAGTACTGAGTCAAATGGTTGAGCTCTCATTTGGCTACCATGGATGATTCATTCTCATATGAAAGGCAAAATTGGAGTAGGAGAAAGTTGTAGGTATTATTATTATATTATTATTTTTATTAAAATTCATCATCAGTACTAGAAGGGTTTGTGTTTACTGTTCTTTGTTGTTATCATCATCATCATCATTATATCTTTATTACACTTTTCATCCTATTTCATGAAATTTGGCAAGAAAGAACCCCATAGTTCCACGAGTAAAGGGGATTACTTAGAACTCACCAGGCCTCAAACTTTTCACGAATAAAAGGAAGGCTTGTTTTGAAAATTTGAAAGAGGCTTAAATGTCATAAAAGAAGAAAATATTAATTATATAATTTACGTGACTTATTGTTGGTTGTACTATTTTATGCAATTCATGCTCAACTTTGAGTGGTGTTTCACAGACTATTGTGTCAAAGAAAAGTTGTTTTTATTTTTATTGCATGTGTAACTTACCAAGTGATTACGTAAGTTAGCTAAAAGTTTCTAGTATCAGCAGCTAAAAAATTTTTAAATTCATGGTAGCGATTCTTTTATTTTGGTGTAGGTAACTAGCCCTGCCCACTTTTGGGAAAGGAACAACTGAGCAGAGAAAACCAATATGTTTTTGCCTGCTTACAACAATGGATGTGAGCAGCAGCGGCTTTTGAAATTCCATCTTCATTGATTTTGGTGGGTTGTCTCGAAATTGGTGAAGTATTTTGATGCTATCAATAGACCCCTCTGGATGCTTACTCCCACTTACCAATAATACACCTGAATTCCCAAAAGCATTTCAGTTTTGGGTGCTTTGCTTTGGACTATCAAATGCACTTCAAGTCTTCACATGTATTCTGGCTCCCTTGGCAGGTTGGTTCCATCTGATGGGGATCAACATAGCATTCCACCTGGATGATTGGTTTCTTTGTACAAAGTCAAAAGAATAATGTATGGAGGACCTTCAGAAAATGCTTCTCCTGGCCCAGGATTTAGGCTTATTAATAAATTACCAGAAATCACAGATGCCTCCTCAAGAGATAGTCTATTTAGAAATGACACTCAACTCATAATTTTCGGGCTTTTCCCTCCACGAAAAGAGTGGAATCACATCTACAGAAGGTAGGCGAGTTCCTGAACCTTCATTCTTGCACAGCCAAGAACTGGATGAGACTTCTGGGGACGTTATCCTGAGTAGAGCAGTTTGTCTCCTCAGGGAGACTTCATCTAAGAGTACGTACTTCAGTTTTACCTGAGAGACAAGTGGGACAGGAAGAGACATCCTGACTCTTTCATATTGCTGATCACCCCAGAAATCTAGAAAGCTGTGTTGGTGGAAATCAAGAGACAGGTTGCTGGTAGGGAAGTCCTTATGCCCTCAGAACCGAGAACTAAGCTTCTATTCCAACGAATTGGATCTGGGTTGGGGAGCCCTTTTAGAAGGCAGGGAAATCTCTGGGACATGGTCGAAGAATCAGTTACAGTGGCACATGAATGTCATGGAGTTAGAGGCAATACATTTGGGTCTGATAGCCTTTTCCTCAGTCTTGTTCGGGAGGACGATAGCATTCCACTCAGACAATACAACGGCCCTAGCATACATCAACAAACGGGGGAACTCACTCTTTCTCCCTCTGTGAGGCAGCAAGGGACATCTTTGTCTGAGCAAGACAGAATCAAACAACATTATTCACCAGATTTGTGCAAGGAAAAATGTATGTAGTGACGGATCAGCTGAGCCATCAGAACCAAGTCATTCACACAGAATGGAATCTTAGATCCATTGGTTTGTTAGACACGTGGAAACTATGGGGAACATCAATGTTGGATCTCTTTGCAATGTTAAAGAATTTTCATCTTCTGCTTTTCTGCTCACCAATTTCAGATCCTCAAGCAAGGGCAACGGATGTCATGCTACTCAGCTGGTCCGACAAGTTCCTTTATGCATTCCCTCCATTTGGAACAATAAGTGAAGTATTGAATAAGTTCCATTGTCACCAAAACGTATTGAATCAATAGCACCATTTTGGTTGTTAAAGGAATGGTTCCCAGAACTAATGAGTCTGCTGGTAGATTTTCCAAGGCTTCTACCTTGGAAGAAAAAGCTTGTCAGACAGCCCCATTTATACTATTACTTTCATCAAAAGTTTTCTCTGGCTCTGACAGGGTACAAACTATTGTGAGACTTATCAGAGCAAAAGGGCTTTCAAGAGCAGCTTCAGGAACTATGTATTTCCAAATGCAGATGTAAGTCATCAACTAACGTCTACCAAAGCAAGTGGTCAGTTTTCCAAAGTCGGTGCAAAAGCAGTGACAGATATTGCGGATTTCCTTTTATTTCTTAGGGAAACAAAAGACTTGTCGTCCTGTACCATTAAAGGATACAGGGCGATGCTTGTTTTGGTACTATTTAGGCATAGTGGCCTGGATATTGCGCAAGTCAGGACCTTTCGGATTTAATTAGATCCTTTGATACGAAGAATAGGAACATAGAACTTGTCTCTTGGAATCTGGACATAGTTCTGAAGTGGCTCACTGGTTCTCAGTTTGAACCCCCTGAATTCAGCTTCTTTTTGAAATCTGATAAAGAAAATCCACTTCTTGTGGCTCTGGCGACAGCCAAAATGGTCGGTGAAATACAAGCCATGGCCAGAAGAATTGGATTTGCTGCGATTGATGCTATACTATACTCATTTACCCCAGGATTTCTTTCTAAGAATGAGAATGCTGCTAAACCATGGCCCCAAATTCTTAAGGATTAAGAGTCTGACAGGGATTCTAGGATTGTAAGATGAGGAGAGAGTTTTGTGCCCTCTATGAGCGTTAAAGTTTTATCTTAACAGAAATGAGGGAATTGGAGGGACTGTCCAGTAACCTCTGGGCTTCGGTCAAGGACCCATCATGTCCACTAACAAAGAATGATTTGTCTTTCTTACTAAGGGGTGTCATTCAAGAGGCACACGCTCCAGTGGGATAAGATTGTTAGTTATTGAAAGTAATGGCTCATGAAGTCAGATCAGTAGCTGCTTCATTAGCTTTCAAATACAATCTATCCCTTGCCTCCATTCTGAAAACTACTTACTGGAAATGCAAGTCAGTATTTGCGACTCCTTATCTCCATGATGTGGAAATGACTTTTAAAGATTGCAGTACCTTGGGACCTTTATCTTTGACAGGCATGGCAATGGGAGAGGGAGTTTAGGAAGTGTCTTCCTTCCTCACCTTTCACCTTGAATTTTAATGTTGAGTTTTAGGGGAGTCTGAGGGTACAATGTGCCTGGGTACCCACTAGTTGTTTATGGTTGGGATGGTGGTAAATGTTAATGATAAGGTGCAGATGACGGTTTTGTTTTGGTTGGTTGTTATATTGTTGGTACTGTGTCCTGGGCAAGGGCTATTATTTAGTCCTTACTAGTGTTCGGAAGTATCCTTCTCTTTGAGGCTATGTAGTAGGTGATCCATGGCTATACTGCCCCATCTCTACTGGTTAAGATGAGCATGATACCAGAGGCAGTATCACCCTACTGCTGCTCTCTTAACAGGTAAGGAAACAACAAGCACTCTAGTAATGCTAGCATAATTTTTCTTTTGCAATTCATTTTTCTTATTAACATTGTTTGGGATTAGAATAGTCCATGTTGTGGCGGGATGACAAGCTCAAAAACAAGCTGCAGAATCCCCCCCACATGTACCTAATCAGTCCAGCTGCCAAAATCCCCCCTCAATCACACTTTCTTCATTACACAACAAATACAGCAGGACAATTGACCTACACCTATACAAAACAAAACAAAAAACAAAACACATGTACTGTCGGCCAAAAAACTCGTGGCAGAGTTTCATGTGTAATGACGTTAAAAACAGTCACTGATATCTTTAGAACATTATGTTATGTTATTGTGTAAAACTATTTTCCATATAGCAAAATTGACTTGAACGAAACGAAGTGATAAAAAACGTCATGTCACAACCATAGATATACATTACCAAATAGATAGGAGACACCTATCACTAGTAGTATCACATAAACATAGTCCTTAAATGATCATTTCAATATTAAGTTGAAGGTAGTTGAAATATTCCATTTGTTAAATTTTACAGAAAACATTGGAATCTCACAAAATGCTATCAAATTTAAAAAAAAAGAAAAAAAAACGATATCTTAACAATGTGAACCAGGCGACCTCACTCTATTGCTTTTGATGTTATGTGCACGGGTATCTAATGTCAATGTGTCATTTATCGGTCTAAGAAACATCCTTCGATGAGCGAGAGAATTATTGCACTGCATTCGGTTGCAAGTTTCTGTTGGAGAGTATCAGAAAGCTTAATAAACCGGAGAGAATCATACATAGATGAATAAAATTGTTTAAAGAACGGCAAAGTTTAGAACATGGGCCTAGAGGTGGAATACCTCGAAGCACCACATGAGAGCAAGACAATACAGTAGTGAAAATGTTGCTGAGCAACATTCATTTGTGAACTTTGAATTCTAGTGCCTCGTCACGACTTTGCTGAACCAGGAATCATAACTAGCTCTACGCTTATGACTGGTGTCTGATGAATACTTTAGATGGAGAGGAAGAGATTTTTAAATCTACACTTGAAGTCTTTAATAGTTGTCTAATGAATAAGCAAACTTATTTTCTTTGATGGATGATGGGATTTCAGTTATGGCTTTACTCTTTTTGTTTTGTTTTTTATCGGTGGCCAGTGAATACCACGGATAGGGAGGGAAACGGTTTCAATGATGCATGCATTTTTTTTTCTTCAAAACCTAAAGAATACATTTTATTGGGAGATACTTTATTAACATCGGCCTAATCCTTCCATCACTCCTATACGCCACCTCCGCTCTCTTCTACATCTCAGGCGACTAGAACACTAGATCCGACTTCTCACTGCGAACTCCACCTTGTGAAACCATCACTAATGATAACGGTTATTTTAAAAGTCCCCGCACCGACAACGGACGCCTTAAAATACATGTTTATAAAATATTTTCTGTTCAAAGAAACTTTATCTTTCATTCCACAAAATATGTGCATACACTCGTGTTACACCCTGTAGCCGTCAAAGAGCAACCCTTGATTAAAGCAGAAGGTTTTCTTGGGGAAAAAAAAAAAACATGAAATAGACTTAAACGAGAACCTCACCTTTCCTATTTCTCATCATTTCAGCTACTTATAATATGCTTATGTTAGTAGGTCTAGTAGTTATACATGTAAACTAATTTGTATTAATTTCTATTTAAAAAGAAATTAATAGCTACAGAAAGATCATCGTAGGAAAGCTTTAAGGAAAGTAAGCCTTTCTCTTAATGTGGTTCGTCAGTTTTGACTCCCACAGCTTTCCAAGGTGTCCAAATGAAACAGGATGATATGCAAGGAATTCTATAAAAAATAAGACTGAATTATATTCGTTTGATTTTTTTATGATTGCTTTTTTGATTTTGAATAGCTAGGTCTGAGTTATTTATGTTAAGCAATTATTAAAAGGATAAGAAGAAAGGTGAACACGGCTAATAAAACAAGAATAACGGGAATAGTCAAATAAAGCAGATATGACAATTTGTCCAAAATTGCATTTTTCCTAACTATACAAACCTGAGGTCCTTTTACAATAGGAAGGTACTAGCGGCAGCTGGATAGGTCGTAAGCTTTCGAACAAGGGGTTCGGTAGTTAACTGCTTGTCCGACAGGCGCGCGCGCGCGACTGGGAGGTAAACAAATCACTTTTGCTTTGGCCCAAGCAAAAACTGCAGAGTGAGGGGTGGCATGAGGTGGGGCTATGTGTAAAAGGACCTCAGGTTTGTATAGTTAGGAAAAATGCAATTTTGGACAAATTGTCATTTGTTCCGACACGGCATACAAAACCTTCGGTCCTTTTTACAATAGGAAGACTCACTTCTTGGTGGGTGGAATCTGAGTCTTTTGTGAACAGACTGGTGTTCGCCCAACCTTGGAAGCCTCCCTGGTCGTAAGAGCGAGGGAGGGATCCAAGCCTCTGTCCGATTGATCGGGGTGTGCACCGCAGGATCAATGGTCAGACCTCTGGACCGAGTACTAAGAGAGAGGCATGCGTATCTCTTCGTACCAGCAATGTAAGAACTTGTTCCTGTACAGGAGCAAATATAAAGTCATGGGTTTGACTCTTGTAGGCATCCACTTCCCCCCTTGTAGAAGGAAGTGGTGGATATTCTGCTCCTATCCCTAGTGAAAGGGATAGGATGGGGCTCTGTCATATAGCTCACCTGCATCTCGTCCTCATCCAGCGTAGTGACGACCATGGCCCTCTGCCCACAGGTAGAGGGGAAGGAAAAGAATGGGAAGAGAGAGCCAGTCACTCACTCACTCACACATCCATCCACACAGTCACACCAGGACTCGATGCTGTTCAGCTGCGAGGGTCTGGGTTAGCTACACAAACCTTGTTGAGCAGCCACCACGGGTCCCAAGGAAAAGGTATCCAAGGACCTGTGGGCAATATCCCGAAGGTAGAAGGACGTAAAGGTAGTCTGGTTAGACCAGACCCCTGCCTTCAGGACCTGCGCCACGGAGAAGTTCTTACGAAACGCCAACGAGGGGCCAATACTTCTGACTTCGTGAGCTCTCGGACGGGACGTACGGATGTCGTCACTACCATCAGCCTCATACGCCCTCCTGATGACCTCACGCAGCCAGAATGAAAGAGTGTTCTTGGATACTTCTTGGTGACCCCGGTGCTAACGAAGAGGCGTCGACACTCAGGCCTGAGGTGTCGAGTTCTCTTCAGATAGCGCCGTAGCGCCCTCACAGGACAAAGCAGCATCTCATCCGCATCATTATCGGTGAAGTCCAATAGGGAGGGAATCGTGAATGACTCGAAACCTGTCGTCAGGGACCGACGGTTTTCTGAGTCTTCGCAACGAAGTTCGGGACGAAATCGAGCGTCACGGATCCCATCCCTGGAGTGTCGTACATCATAGGAAAGACCATGAAGTTCCCCTACTCTCTTCGCCGATGCCAGGGCCAGCAAGAAGAGGGTCTTGAGGGTCAGATCCCTGTCTGACGACTCTCGGAGTGGCTCGAACGGTGTTCGAGTCAGACTCCTAAGGACGAGAGTCACGTCCCACGCAGGGGGCCTGAGTTACCCTGGGTGGGCAAGACCTTTCGAAGCTCCTCATAAGCAAGGAGATCTCGAACGAGTTCGAGATGTCCAACCCCCTCAGTTTCAGGACGAGCGCCAAGGCGGCTCTGTATCCTTTGACTGTGGGGACTGAGAGGAGCTTCTCTCGGCGAAGAAAAACGAGGAAATCCGCTACCTGCTGAAGAGTGGCTTCTGAGAGGAGATAGACCCGTCTACGACACCAACCACAGAAGACGGCCACTTCCCCTGGTACACAGCTGCAGAGGACTGACGGACGTTTCCAGCCATCTCTGTTGCTGCGTTACGAGAAAAGCCTCTCGTTCGCAAGAGATGGTGGATAACAGCCAGCCGTGAAGACGTAGGGACTGGACTGCTCGGTGGTACCCGCTCGAACGTGTGGCTGGGCGAGAAGAAGGTTGTGCCAAGGGGGAATCCTCTCTCGGTTCTCCTGCGAGAAGAGCCAGCAGGTCCGGATACCAAATGGCCTGTGGCCATTTGGGAGCCACCAGGATCATCCTGAGATTCGGGGTGGACCAGCGCTCGACTGATCACCTTGCGAATCAGGCTGAACGGGGGAAAGGAATAGGCGAAGGAGGTTTGTCCCATGCGGGTGTTGAAGAGGCGTCCTCTGCAGCTGCCCATGGGTCCGGCACGGACCGAGAAGAACACCTGGAGCTTCCTGTTGTGCCGGGTGCGAACAGATCCACGACTGGTCGCCCCCACAGGTCGAAGAGCCTTTCCGCCACGTCCTGGTGTAGAGACCATTCGGCCCTATCACCTGATCCCGACGGCTGAGCGTGTCTGCTACTACATTCCTCTTCCCTGGAAATGTAGCGTGCCGACAGCTCTATTGAGTGTGCCTGAGCCACTCGTGCACCTGCCGAGTCAACTGGTACAATGGGAGAGACACTAGGCCCCCCTGTTTGTTGACGTAAGCCACCACCGTGGTGTTGTCGCACATCAAACACCACTGAGTGTCCCATCAAGCGGTCCTGAAACTCTTGGAGAGCGAGGAACGCTGCCTTGAGTTCCAGTACATTGATGTGAAGGTGCTTGTCGTTCTCGTCCCACACTCCTGAAGTCAGCAACTCCTCCAGGTGTGCGCCCCATCCCTCGGTCGATGCGTCTGAGAACAGCTGCATGTCCGGGGGGGGAGTGCGCAGAGGCACTCCTCTTAAGAGGTTCCTGTCGTCCAGCCACCAGGCTAGGTCCTGCCTCACCTCCTGTGTCAGTGACACTGGAAAGCTTGGGGGATCCGTCGCCTGCGACCAACTCTCCTTTAGTCTCCACTGAAGAGACCGCAGGTGAAGACGCCCGTGAGGGGGGACTAACTTCTCGAGTGACGACAGGTGTCCGATCACGACTTGCCATCGCTGAGCTACCTGTTCCTGCCGAGACAGGAACTGGTTGGCTGCCTCCCTGAATCTGCTGATCCGCGAGTCTGCGGGGAAGACTCGCCCTGCCTACCGTGTCGATCAGCATACCCAGGTACTTCATCTCTGCTTGGGCTCGAGATCGGACTTCTCGAAGTTCACCACAATCCCCAGATCGCGACAGAACTCGAGCAGTCAATCCTCTGTCCTGTAGCAACTGCGAGCGGGAGCTCGCCAGGACTAACCAATGGTCGAGATACCTCATCAGACGTATCCCGTGCGAATGGGCCCAAGCAGACACCAGAGTGAACACTCGCGTTGGAACCCTGTGGGCGGTTGAGAGACCGAAGCAACAGTGCCCTGAACTGTACACCGTCCCGTCGAGGATGAAGCGGAGGTACTTTCTGGAGGACTGATGAATGGGTATTTGGAAATACGCATCCTTCAAGTCCACTGAAAGCATGAAATCGTTCTCCCTGATGGAGTCGAGCACTGAGCTGCCGTCTCCACGGTGAACCGGGTTCTGGGCGAACAAACCGGTTCAGGGGAGAGAGATCTATCACCGGGCGCCAGCCTCTCCCGTAGACTTTCCACCGGAAGAGTCGACTGGTTAAAAGCCCTGGTGACTGATTCCGTTGACGATCCTCTTACAGCTCTCTTGCTCAGCATGGTCTTTGATCTCCTGTCTCAGTGCTACGTCCTTCGATGACCCTGGAAGTACGACTGCTGTTGGACCGGGTTGGAGGTGAGGGGTGGCCGAGATTCGAAGGGTAATAGATATCCCTCCCGAAGGACATCCTACAATCAGGTCTCGGCGCCGTAGCGCTGCCAAGTTGCCCAATGGCTGGCCAGGCACCCCCCCACTTCCGGCAGCAGGTGAGGGGGAACGCCGTCCCTAGCGTTTCCCCCCTTTCTTCGACTTCTTCCCAGAGCCTCCCACGGGATGAGGAGGGCTGGGAGGAGGGCTGGTTACGGCTCCCCTTGCTAGAAGTCGAAGAAGACAGAGTCATTCCATCGGGGCTTCGACGCAGCAACCGTCTTAGCAGCCGAGGAAGCGCTAGCCGAGCTCTTAGACTTGGCCGCAGTCCGAGGCCTGCCCAGAAGCCTTCGAGACTGCCTGGTGAACCAGACGGTCACTGTCATCAGTGCGCCGTCTGTCCACCGCAGCGTCCACCATCTCTCCTGGGAAGAGAGACGTGGAACTCCGTAGAGGTCCGTTTCGAAGCCCCAACGCCGCCTCACGCCCGGCCGCCCTGGAAACCCGAGTAAGGACAGCGTCCCTTCGTCGGAGAACCAGGTTGGCCCACAGGTTCACCGTCTGGTGGGCAAGGAAGGAGATGGCTCTTCCCCCAGACTGGCAAATTCTCCTGAAGGCCGAGTCCTCTTCGGGAGAAATTCCCCCGGAGTTGGCTGCGACCTTAGATACTGTGAGGGACCACAGATCTAGCCAGGAGACGGCCTGGAAAGCTGCCATGGCGGTAGATTCCAGGCCTAGTGCCTCTTGCTGCGAGAACCACAGGTTCGGACAGGAGCTGTTGCAGAGACACACCCGGAGTCAGCCTAGCTAACTCCGGGTTCACCTGTTTGGGAGGCATCCGGGTCTTCAGATGGCACGTAAAACCGCCGCTGTCGTAGCAGAGGAGGTGGAAGCAGCTTGCTCGACCTGCCAGACTGAACTTGCGAACCGTCTTGCCCGGAGACAAGCGATTCAACCTGGTCCAGCACTGAGTCCGCAAGCTCTGAACGCGGCAAACCCACCGTCGGTCTGGGTTCCCTCTCTTCGGGCCCCAGAAACGACTCGAGCCGGGACGTGGGCTCGGATGGTGGGAGCGGCGATCCTTCCCCGAGGTCGTTGTGCTGACGAATCAGCGCAATAACCTCGGCAAAGTTCCTCTGGATCTCGGGAGTGACTGCATTCCTGTGGAGTCGGACCGTCCAGTCCCTCAAACAGGAGCATCTCCCGAGACCCTCCTCCCTCAAGGAGAGGAGCAGCGACAGCCCCCTCTCGGTCTCCTCCAACCACCTGTGCGTACGACCTGGCTGGTCCGAGAAACCGAGCCTGGTACGTACGACGACGTGGCGGGATCCTGAGGGGCGCACCCCTCACGATCACTCCTCAATACCTCGCCCCTCCCGGTGTTGTTAACCCGAGGAGGTTGAAGGTATGGGAGAGGCAGACCTGACGCTCCTCCTCCCGCCCGCTGGCAGAAACCAGCGGGCTTGGAGGGACTGCAGGCCGATCGCCAACCAGCGGTGGCGATCGAGCTGCAGACCTAGTCGAGCCGTTCTCGCTGTGGGAGAAAACGGATGGACCGAGAAAAACAGCGGCCCCGGTCTCGTGTGTCAGAGGAAGCTGGTGCTGGTCGCCGTACCCGACGCTCCCTGCTAGAGCGACGGTCAGGCGAACGGCGAGCTCCACTGTCACGGTGAGATCGGTGCGTATCCTCACGGTGCGTCAGTTCGCTGGTACCAGCCGTGGCTGGTGCCGGCGAACGGGGGGACCTCTTCCCAGCCTCATCCCGTGGCCGGTCATGGACCGTCACGTCCGCATGGGTAGCCAGCTGCTCGCCTTTGAGAGCGAGAGCTGGTCTGGTGAGAGTCGCGTGAGCGGCTGTCACCAGTCTCCGCTCCGTGCCGTGAACCTGAGCTGAGCGGACTCAGAGGTCTGGTTCCTGGCTGCACGGTCACTGTTAGGCGACCGTACACTCGGTACCTCTCGCGAACGAGCGGCCGAGCCGGATCCTGCTGCTGTGGTCGAACCACTGACAGCAGGCGAGGAAGTGCCGGTGTTAGCCGGCACCCCTCTGGTCCCCGTAGTCTTCTTTCCTTGCGGGAGAAGAGACGGGTCCTGCTCCCGAAGGAGCAGGGCGACCAGCGGAAGAACCCCCGTCTCACCAGAGCGAGACGGGCCCTTAGAAGTTCCCGAAGGAGACTTCTTAGGGGGGGGGGAGGCGACCTTCTTCTTCTTAGGCGGGGGAGCCTTAGAAGAAGAAGGGGAAGAGGCGGCAGACGACGACGACGACGAAGAAGACGATGAAGACGACGACGACACCTTCCTCCTCCTTCTTCTTCTTCTTCGTCAACCTCCTCAGGACCGACGTCAGATCTGTCATCCAGGACGGAGCGGGGCTGCTGTTGCCGAAGCAACAGGGCCCGGACGTACCTGTCCGAACAGACCAGCATCGGGAGCAGCGGCGCCAGGAACAGGAACAACATCAGCAGGTGCGAGCATCACAGGAACGGCAGTCGAGACAGCAGGAGCAGGAACAGGAACAGCAGCGGTGGTCACGGCAGGTACGGCAGACTGTGTGGGCGGTCCAGATGGTCGAACCAGCGGCACAGACGTCCTCGGTACCGGTGGGAGGTCCAGGGGCGAGCTCTTCGGGCACATGAAGTCCGGTCGCGGCAGCACGGCAAACCCATGGTGGCGGGCATCACACTCCCCGAGTTACGGCGACTGGCCCCTGCACCGATGTTGTGGGTGTCACAGAGACCGCGTGCTGGTGTACACCAGGTGAGGAGGTGACGCGTAGCCGGGTGTTTTAAGGGTCGGGTCGTGGTTGGTGTTGACCGTTGCATGAGTGACCGCCACGGAGCCAGCGAGATGATAGAGCAGCCCCTGGACACTCGGCACGCCCTGCAGCCCCAACGATGCCCACACCTGCCCGAGGTCATCCTTCACGGCAACCGCACCTGAGGAGGCAAAAGTCGGGTGATTAGAAGGATCCTCTACCCGCTCGCGCGAAGACGAGCGGATAGAGGACCCAGAGTACAACTCTACGTCAGGGTATCTAGCGCCCTCCTCCACACTCGACACGTCAGGAGAGGAGAAGGACCTAGACACCCCCCCCGAAGGGGAAGGCGCGAGACGTGGAAGTTGAGCGGGCGGCAGGAAAGAAGACGAAGTGTCCGTCACCAAAGGAGTCGCGGGAGAGCTTTCCGACGACTCCTTTGCAGGCCTTCGCTTCTTCCTGCCCTCATACAAAGTCCACTGCGCCTCCGACCAGTCATTACATACATCACAGGGCTCGGCCCGGGTGCATTCGCGCCCCCACCCCGACACCGAGCACACAAAATATGAGGGTCAATCTCCGGGAATGATCTGAACTCCCACATTTACGCCCTTCGATACCCGGCAAAGTCTCCTTGGGTAGCGAGGCGAGGAGATTCCATCATAATTCAATTGAAGGCAGTAATAATATGCAAAGAGAGAATGATTGTACTTACAATAAACTCTTTCATACACAATTACAACCAAATACTCAGAAAGCAAACGACGAGCAGCGGGCAGAGAGCGTCGAACACACACGTCCATCCACTGTGAGGCCGAAAGCAAAAGTGATTTGTTTACCTCCAGCGCGCTGCGCGCGCCTGTCGGACAAGCAGTTAACTACCGAACCCCTTGTTCGAAAGCTTACGACCTATCCAGCTGCCGCTAGTACCTTCCTATTGTAAAAGGACCGAAGGTTTGTATGCCGTGTCGGAACAATAATATATATATATATATATATATATATATATATATATATATATATATATATATATATATATATATATATATATTGTCGATTTAAATATTCATTAATATTACGTATCCGAGAGAGTATGCTGCTGAAAATAGACCTAGGCTTATCATGTGGGAAAAATCATAAGTCCAATTTAGGCCCACTAAACGTGTCATGCAAATTATTTTATTGGTCAAAGGACAAAATTAGTTTAACTAAACATCGTTTTCAAAAAATGTTAACGCCTTGATGTATTATTATCGGCTGTAGGAGACGAAATGACAACACCCCAGTGCAGTACGATATGTTGAGTCAAGACTCGAGCGGCAGCAAAGCCAACTTCAAAATTTCGGAATGCTGTCACGAAGCTAGAGTTGAAAATAAAATTAGAATCGTGGACCATCGGTATAATTTTTTCCTTACTTTGCAGAATAATTATCTTTAAAACGTTGAATAAGTTTACTCAGTTCTAACTGTCATTTATTTCAAGTATAGCACCTTTGAAAGGAAATTTGATTTATTGTTAAGTAAATATTCTGGCACCTGCATATGGCAATATTTCCATAACGAACAATGAATTAAGAAACTACGCCAATTCTTTGTTGGCCGTCTGTACCTACCAACACTATACAAAAACAAATGGAAAAACAAAACACATGTACTTACCAATCAATCCAGTTACTCAGGGCTATCCTGTGCTGTCCGCTGTCGAGGTCACAGAGATATAAACAACAACTACAACCAAGAACCACAACACCACAACCCAACACAACAACACCCAAGGACTACAACCCAACAACAACCAAGGACAACAACAACACAACAACCACCAAAGAACAACCACAACTCAACAACAACAACCAAGGAACACAACCATAAAACAACACAGCAAACAACCAAGAAACACAACCACGACCTCACACCTAACAAAAACTCCACAAAAGACCACTGCACAAACTAACACAAAAAAAGCAACATACACCCCCAGTAACAACACCACTTAACAATAACTAACAACAAATCACAACTCAAACGAATTTCAATGCTTAACTAAATGCTGCCAACACTACTGTCTCTCACAGCTTCTGACTAAAGACTGCCTCAAAAACACTCAAAACACAGAACTCTAACAATCAACAGGACCAGCAGACAGCCCAGAACCTACCAACAACCAATTCAGTCACTAACTATCCACACAGCAATTACACCCTCTCTCTCTCTCTCTCTCTCTCTCTCTCTCTCTCTCTCTCTCTCTCTCTCTCTCTCTCTCACAGACGTTGTCAAATGGAACTTCATAACTCCTCCATAATGTATCCCACCTCCTGTCAATGTTGGCATCAGCTATTTAAATACTTATAGTATCAAAATGATACATATTTTTTTATAAAAGAATTAGGTTTTGTATACACTTATCAAGTACTACCTTAATTACAGAATGAGAGGCCACCCGCCTCTCCATACATGGACATACAGGCTGTCCCCAGTTATAGGTGATCTGGTTTTATGGTGCTTGTCTGATTTTTGGCTCCAAAATACTTAACAGAGGCACCATTAACAATCGCAGATGTTTGGTTACTGGTGATTTTCTCTTATCATCAAGCCATCAGAACCGAACCCCTGCCGATAACCTGGAACTGCCTGTATTGATATACAGATTGGTTTTCTGTGCTTGGTTGTCCCTCTCTCTCCCGAAAGTGGATGGGGCTGGTTACGTACACCAAAAATAAAAGAATCGCTACTGCAAATTTCAACATTTCTTAGCTGCCAATACTAGAAACTTTTAGCTATCTAATTACTTGGTAACACCATTATTAGATTTCTGGAATATGTTACGATGTAGAGATGATGATGATGATGATCATGGTTCATTGCATAACTTTTAATATGTTAGACATGTTCGACAGACATAGAGATGATGATCATGGTTCATAGCATAACTTTTAATATGTTACGACATAGAGATGATGATCATGGTTCATAGCATAACTTTTACCATTGAGGAAATATTTATTTTTTAAATGAGCCTTACTTCTCCATTATATAGCTTTTACTTCCACACCAGTGGTAATTTGACAGATTGAAATAGAAAGCGATAACACTTCCCCACCAGGAGACTGATAAGCACAAACACTTGTAGCCAGTCAGTCTACTTCTGTCATTGGTTTGGTAGGAGTTCAGCAGATGTTACTCGTTTTATATCAGTTTGTAGGGATGTTCTTTTATTTTCTGTAAGTAACTTACCATTTGGTATAGGATAGTCCCCAGCTCTTCAGTATATTTCCGTGAACTCATTCTTAGAAAGTTACTCTAAAACTTCCACATGCTAACGTTTTCTAAGCTTTCAGGTGATTCCAATGTTCACGTTGACATCATAACCATCTTGTGCTAGAGTGAGGTTTGTCTGATATGGACTGAGGATTTATCCTCATGTTTGCAAGAGGTTCAGCTACTAATGTTTTCAAAGGCAGTAGTTAATCTTCTGGAGTTGGGCTGTAGGTATTTCCTGAGCATGCACCTCTGTAGGCAACTTCATTAAGGTTTTTTGTTTTTAGTTTTCCTTAGTTTATTCTAAATACTGACAGTTCCAGCTACAGGCAGTCCCCAGTTATCAGCGGGGGTTCAGTTCCGATGGCTTGATGACAAGTGAAAATTGGTGATAACTGAAAATCGGCAATTTATGGCACCAATTAACCGGTTAATGGTGCCTTGTTTAGGTATGAATCAGCTCCATAACTCCATTGTTGGCACTGATACACGGAAATTGACACATTATGGCTCCAAACTCTGCGATTTTTGGCCTAGACAAAACCATAAAACAGGATCGCTGATAACCGGGGGCTGTCTGAATTAGAGATTTTAGGTCTTTGTCTTATTATGTTATAGGTAACACTATACTAGACATGCCTACAACCTGGATGACAGGAACTCTTTAGGTCGGGTGTAATTAACCCTCTTACGCCGAAGCGGTAAAAAAAAAATTGTCTCCCGTGTGCGGAGGTGTTTCAGAGTGAGCGAGGAAGCGGAAAAAATATTTTTTTCAAAAAATTACAGCGCTCTTAGTTTTCAAGATTAAGAGTTCATTTTTAGCTCCTTTTTTTGTCATTGGCTGAAGTTTAGTATACAACCATCAGAAATGAAAAAAATTATCATTATCATATATAAATAATGCGATATATGACAGCGCAAAAACGAAATTTTATGCATTCAACTTACCTGTCAGATATATACTTAGCTATAGACTCCGTCGTCCCCGATAGAAATTCGAATTTCGCGGCACACTCTACAGGTAGGTCAGGTGATCTACCGCCCCGCCGCTGGTGGCGGGAATAGGAATCATTCCCGTTTTCTAAGACAGATTTTCTCTATCGGCCGTTGACAGCAACATTGTTGTTGTTACTCCTGATTTGATTTTCGTATTTTTCATCGCTATTGATCTCTAAGCCGGTTATTTTTGGTGACGTATTGGATCTTTGGTTTGGCATACTCTTTCGTGGACTGTTTTTTTGGACTTGGTTTTGGATATTTCTCATGATGTCGGATTCTAGCTTTACGGTTAGAAGACAGTGTGTAAATGAGGGATGCATGGTGAGGCTACCGAAAGCTTCGGTAGACCCTCACACAGTCTGTAAGGGGTGTAGAAGGAATGAATGTTCAATTTCTAACACCTGTGATGAATGTGTAAATATGAATGAGGAAGAATGGAAGAATTTAAATTCATATTTAAGGAAATTAGATATGGATAGGGCTAGGAAGGCTTCCTCCAGAAGCGTAAGTAGGTCTCGCTCTAACGAGCCTATTAAATTAACACCTAACCCTAAACCTCTATCTTCTTCCTCTAGTACTAAGACTGCAAATCCGGCAACGGAAATTGCAGATCTTAAAGCTGCGCTACAAAGGATGGAACGTCAAATGCTGACGTTGAAAGGTAAGCACAGTGATAGTGAATTAAGTGTCCCTAGTGCAGTGGAGGGTGCGTCTGATCGGCTCTGTCTCGCTCCCAGGCCTAGACCTCTTCCAAGATCACAGGCCCAGAGGAGAAGGAATGTCGAAAGCCTTACGGAGGTTACGGAGAATCCCCACCGATCAGGCGTCCCCTCGGCAGATTCTGTGACGACCCGAACTGCCAAGGATCGCTATCGAAAAAGCATCCTAAAGAAGTGTTTTTCTTCGTCAGATTCTTCACCGAATGTAAGGGGATGGAGTTCTGATGAACTGTCACGCCCCTTAAAGAGAAGTTGGAAGGCTCCTACTTTGGATTCAAGCCCTGAGCTTTTCTCCGATCTATCACCTTGTGAGAAGAAGAAAAGGAGATTGGTTCCTAAACGGAAATCGGAGTTTCCTTCCGCTTCGAGACATCCCTCACCTGAATCAGGGAAGAAAAAGAGAGTGCGGCTGCAAAAATTATCCTAAATGTGCAGGAGCAACTTTCAGCCTTAGTAGGAGTTTTTACTAAGGAAACTCCCAGGAGAAAGGACTCTTTCCTTCCTATAAAGAAGACGAAGGGAAAGAAAGAAGAAACGGAAGTTTCGGCTTATACTCGGAGGAGTATGAAGAATGCGCCAAAAACGCCAACCTGGCGCAATGCGCCAGATGCGCCAGATGAGTTTGAGACTCCATACGAGTCAGAAGAGCCAGAAGCGCCATATGCGCCAGAAGAGCCAGCCTGGCGAAAATGCGCCAGAAGCGCCAGAGGCGCCAGATGCGCCAGATGCGCCAGAAGCGCCACCCGCTGCCGAAAATGCGCCAGATGCGCCAGAAGCGCCGGAAGCGCCACCTGCCGAAATGCGGCCAGAAGCGCAGTTGGCGCAAGGAATCACGAGGCGTCAACCCGGCGCAATGAGCCACAAGTGACAAATAAGAGACGGACTTCTTCCAAAAGACAATTAAGCCAGGAAGATTTGTTTGGCTTTCGGAAGGATAAACCTTTACCTGACAAGGACTCTAGTTGTCGCACAAGCGGCCGTATTCCTTGTCAGGACATAGGTCGTTCCGGAGAAAGCGATAGGAGAGGACATCCTTCGTCTGACAGAGGAGAAAGGTGTCGCACAAGCGGGCCATCGCTCTTGCCAGGAGAAGGATAAGGTCGTTTTGCAGGATCAACCTATCTCTCGTAGGGACGCAAGTTATCGCACAAGCGGGTCGTCGTTCTTGCGAGAGTGGGGGGATGTTGCAAGAGGCCAGTCTCCTACTGGAAATAAACAATCCTCTTCGGAATTGGATTTGGAAAAGAGATTTCGGACTCTGAAAATCACTCGGCTCCGGGTTTGTCAGATTACAAGACGCTGGCAGCCCTCTTACTTCAAGAGTTTGGGGACTCTTTAAGCCCTACTGCTCCTCCTTCTCCAAGGTCCTTGTTTACAAGCACGAAGGTCCCGAAACAATCATCTTTTATTAAAATGAAGCCAACCATTTCCATGAACAAGGCTCTCCGATTCGTAGGAAATTGGTTGGAATCCAAGGAGAAGGCGGGGAAGAACCAGTTCCTTTGTACCTTGCCCTCCGTTCCAGACTATCATGGGAAAGAAGGGAATTTGTGGTACGAGACGGGCAAACCACGGGGTCTAGCTCTCCCGTCCACTGCCGAAGCAGATTTTTCGAATCTGGTAGATTCGTCTAGGAGACAAGCCTTGTCATCAGCAAAGATCACATGGGGGACTTTCTGAGATGGACCATCTCCTCAAGGGATTGTTTAATGTCTTAGAAGTTTTTAACTTCTATTAGACTGGTCCCTTGGGGTGTTGGCCAAAAAGACACAAGAGGAGGAATCTCTTAGTCCAGAAGTCCTTCATAGTGTTCTTTCCTGTATGGACAAGGCGGTTCAGGATGGATCAGGAGAGGTGGCCTCTCTGTTTGGTACTGGTATTCTGAAGAAGAGAGTCTTATTTAGCTCTTTCTGACGAAAGCAGTTACTCCTACTCAGAGGTCATCTCTTCTGTATGCTCCTCTGTCGGACCAATTGTTTCCTTCAAATCTTGTAAAAGATATTTCTCATTCTTTGACAGAAAAGGCCACACAAGATCTCTTGGCCCAATCTGCAAAGAAATCGAGGACTTCGGGTCCTATTAAGAGAGAGACTCGGGCTCCTCAACAGCCCTTTCGAGGAAGTACCTCGGCCAGACCCTCTTTTAAGAAGAGAGGAGTGCAGAAGAGAGGTAGGGCTTCCTTCAGACCTATCAAGAGAGCTAAATGAGACAACAGTCCTTCAAAGCACCGGTAGGAGCCAGACTTCGGAAATTTTCCGAAGAATGGGCTCGGAGACAGCAGAAATTTGGTCCCTTTCCGTGGTAACAAAGGGATATATGATCCCATTTCGAGACAGACCTCCCTTGACTACGAACCCGAGGGAACTGTCAGCCCAATACAGGGACCCTGCCAAGAAAGAAGCATTATTGCAACTGGTAGAACAGATGTTGCAAAAGGAGGCCATCGAAAGTGGTTCGGGATCCGGATTCCCGAGGATTCTACAACCGTCTTTTTTCTGGTTCCGAAATCCTCGGGAGGGTGGAGACCGGTCCTGGATGTGAGCGCATTGAACCGATTTGTGGAGAAACACAAAGTTCTCTATGGAAACATCAAAATCGGTTTCTTGCGGCTCTTCGTCCAGGAGATTGGATGGTCTCCTTAGATCTACAAGATGCATACTTTCATGTCCCCCTGCATCCATCATCGAAGAAATATCTCCGATTCATGATGCAGGGGAAAGTATACCAATTCAGAGCCCTATGCTTCGGCCTTTCAACGGCCCCTCAAGTGTCACGAGGCTAATGATGAACGTTGCGAGATGGCTACATCTAGAGGGATAAATATATCCCTTTATCTGGACGATTGGCTAATAAGAGCAAAATCGGAAATTCAGTGCTTGAAGGACTTGGAGAAGACGTTGAACTTGACAAAATCTCTGGGACTGCTCGTGAACCTCGAGAAATCACAATTTGATCCCCAGACAGAACATAGTCTATCTGGGGATACAGATGGATTCTCGGGGTTTTCGGGCGTTTCCATCTCAAGACAGAATTACTCGAGGCTTAGAAAAGATCTCGAACTTCTTAGGGAAAGAACGGACCTCGGCGAAGGGAATAATGGCTCAGTCTGCTGGGCACCCTTTCCTCGTTAGAGCAGTTCATTTCCCTGGGAAGATTAAATCTCAGACCTCTGCAATTTTATCTAAAGAGGATGTGGAGTCAAAAGACAGGAGACTTGTCAGACATTTTTCCCATCCAACAGGGGATAAAATCAGACCTAAAGTGGTGGTTAACCCCATTAACAAGGAACGAAGGGGTGTCCCTTCTTGATTCGGAACCCTCACCGAGTGTTGTTTTCCGATGCCTCGGAAACAGGTTGGGGAGCAACACTGGGTCCAAAGGAAGTAGCAAGGTGTTTGGACCAGACAACAAACTACTCTGCACATCAATGCGAAGGAACAATCCTGGCAATTCATCTAGCCCTGGAATACTTCGAAGCGGAAGTCAGAGAGGCGGTAGTTTCAAGTCAATTCCGACAACACCACAGCTCTGGCTTACATCCGGAATCAAGGGGGCACTCACTCTTCTCTCTGAACGAAATAGCGAGAGCTCTATTAACCTGGACAGAGGAACGGGGCATTATTCTGCGTACAAGGTTTGTCCAAGGTGTAAAAAAATAAAAAACCTAAGGGCAGACAGATTGAGCAGAAAGAACCAGGTTCTCCCGACAGAGTGGATGCTCCACTCAGAAGTCTGCAGACAAATATGGTCACTCTGGGGGAGACCCCAGATCGACCTGTGCCACGTTCCTCTCCAGGAAAATAGACAACTTCTGCTCGCTAGAAGAAGATCCCAGAGCCACAGCGATCGATGCCTTCCTCATGGATTGGTCAGGCATAGATGCATACGCCTTTCCCCCATTCAATTGCTGGGGGAAGTAGTAAGAAAATTTGTGGCATCGGAAGGAATGAGAATGACTCTAATTGCTCCCTTTTGGCCTTCCCGAATCTGGTTCACAGAGGTACTGGAATGGACGGTGGACTTCCCCAGATCTCTACCAGACAGGACAGATCTGCTCAGACAACCCACTTCGAGAGTTCCACAAAACATCCAAAGTCTCTCCCTGACTGCCTTTCGACTATCGAAAGACTGGTCAGAGCGAGAGGCTTTTCAAAGAAAGTGGCAACTTCAATCGCTAGAGCCCGCAGAGCCCTCTACCCTGCGGGTCTACCAATCGAAGTGGGAAGGGAAGTCCGTAGATGGTGTAGGTCGAAGAAGCTGTCCTCTTCCAATACCTCTGTAACCGAAATCGCGGATTTTCTCCTCTTCTTAAGAGAAGAATCCAAATTGGCCGTATCAACTATTAAGGGATATAGGAGCATGCTCTCAGCTGTTTTTAGAAACAGAGGGCTGAATCTCGAGAATAATAAGGATCTTCATGATCTCATCAGGTCTTCGAGACTAAGAAATTGAGATCATCAATTCCCCCCGAGTTGGAACCTGGACGTAGTCCTAAAGTTCTTGATGTCGGACAGGTTCGAACCTATAGATAAAATCTCATTCAGAGATCTTACTAGCAAATGCATATTCCTGTTGGCTCTAGCAACTGCTAAGAGGATCAGTGAACTTGCATTGCTTTGGACTCTCGGGTGGGATTTAGAAAGACTCGGCTGTCATTTCTTTCCAGGATCTTTTCCTAGCGAAGAATGAGAACCCTTCTAAACCTTGGCCTAGAAGTTTCGAAGTCAAGGGACTCCTTCTCTGGTAGGAAGAGAGTTGGATCGGTCCCTTTGCCCAGTCAGGACCTTAAAATTTTATTTAGAAAGAAGACACAGCTTCAGGGATGTCGACAAGGTCTTTGGTGTTCGGTAAGAAACCCCAAGAGACCGATGTCAAAGAACGCACTGGCATTCTTTGTCAGAAATGTAATTACCGAAGCTCATAGGAATTGCCAAGAGAACTCTTAAAGCTGCTGAGAGTGAAAGCTCACGAAGTCCGGGCTGTGGCAACTTCCCTTTCTTTTACGAAGAATATTGTCCATGAGAAACATTTAGCAGCAACTTATTGGAGGTGCAATCAGTATTTGCATCCCACTATTTAAAGGATGTTAGAATAACATACGATAAATGTTTTTCTCTTGGACCTTATGTATCAGCGGATACTATGCTGGGAAATGGAGCAGACGCTGATCCTTAAATTTGTTTTTAATATTTTAATAATTAGTTTTAATATTGTTGTTGAGTTGTGGGTTGCTTGAAAGGATGTCCGGGGGGATGACTCCTTTCAATCGTAGTACTAACCCCAATGAGGATCAGGTGATCTGGGATTAGTGTCGTGCTCTATGATCATGCCAATAGGCAAGGTGTTTTGTCATGTAAGTGGATAGGACCCCATTGACAAAGATCCTAAGGTTCTGAAGCGTAAGTGGGTAAGACCCGGTAACAGACCATCAAGAACTCTTAGCATGAGGTCACTACTCGCTGAGGCTCTTGAAGCGATACGGGGCTCCTAGGCAGTAGCCATGAAGTCTTTCGCTAACCACAGGTAGGAATCAAGGTTTTTAATTTTATTACCTACAACATATGTTGTTTCCTGTCTATTTCAGTAGATTAGCTGTCTCTTACCCTCCGCCAAAGGTGCCAATCAGCTAAGTATATATCTGACAGGTAAGTTGAATGCATAAAAATGTTATTGTCATGATACAATAAAGTTTTATGCATACTTACCTGGCAGATATATACGGTGTATGGCCCACCCGACCTCCCCTCAGGAGACAGGTGGAAGAGAAAACTGCTCTTAGAAAACGGGAATGATTCCTATTCCCGCCACCAGCGGCGGGGCGGGTAGATCACCTGACCTACCTGTAGAGTGTTGCCGCAAATTCGAATTTCTATCGGGGACGACGGAGTCTATAGCTAAGTATATATCTGCCAGGTAAGTATGCATAAAACTTTATTGTATCATGACAATAACATTTTCATATATAATTGTATTCTAATCGCGCTGTGCGCAAAACGGTTAAAGGTAACAAGTTACTTTTTTTCCGTTGTAATGTACACTAAATTGTGATCATTTTGGTATATAACACATTTGTAAAATGATTAAAAAAGCAACACAGAGAAAATATTATCACAAAATAATGCATGAATTCGTAACGCGCGGACGTAAACTATTTTTTCAAAAATTCACCATAAATCTAAATATTGTCCTAGAGACTTCCAATTTCTTTCAAAATGAAGACAAATGATTGAATATTACTATACTGTAAGAGTATTAGCTTACAATTGCAGTTTTTGACCATATCTGACGAGTTAAAGTTGACCGAATGTCAAATTTTTTTGTATATATATTTTTTATATGCAATTATTTTGGAAATAATAAAAGCTACAACCTTCAAATATTTTTCGTTTTATTCTACATGAAATTGCGCACATTTTCATATATAAAACTCTGTGAAATGCCTAATATGAAATGGAGCAAATATTCCGAGAATGGGACGTACGCATTTCGGAGATTTGTGGCGGAAAATCCGCGCGCGAAGAGAAGGAAAGATTTTTTTAAAATTCACCATAAATCTAAATATTTTGCTAGATACTTCGAATTTGTTTCAAGATGAAGATAAATGACTGAATATTAATAGACTGTAAGAGTTTTAGCTTACAATTGCGTTTTTCGACCATTTCGGGAAGAGTCAAAGTTGACCGAACGTGGTTTTTTTTCTATTTATCGTGATTTATATGCAAATATTTCAAAAATGAGAAAAGCTACAACCTTCAATTATTTTTTGTTGTATTCTACATGAAATTGTGCACATTTTCATATATAAAACTTTATGTAACGGCTAATTTAAAATGGTGCAAACATTACCAGAATCGCACGTATGATTTTTTCGGAAGAGTTACCGCGCGGACGTAAAGAAAATGTTATTTTTTTTCATAAATTTACCATAAATCAAAATATTGTGCTAGATACTTCCAATTTGTTGCAAAATAAAGGTAAATGCTTGAATATTACTAGAATATAAGCGTTTTAGCTTACAATTGGCGTTTTTTTTCGACCATTTCGGTAGAATCTAAAGTTGACTGAAGGTTGAAATTTTGGCAATTATCGTTATTTATATGAAAATATCTCAAAACTGATAAAAGCTACAACCATGGCTTGTTTTTAGTTGTATTGTGCATGAAATTGCGCACATTTCCATATATAAAACTTTATATAACGGCTAATTTTAAAATGGTGCAAACATTACCACAATCGCATGTATGATTTTTTTCGGAAGAGTTACTGTGCGGACGTAAGGAAAAAGTTTTTTCATAAATTCACCATAAATCGAAATATTGTGCTAGAGACTTCCAATTAGTTGCAAAATTAAGGTAAATGATTGAATATTACTAAAAATATAAGAGTTTTAGCTTACAATTGCGTTTTTCGACCATTTCGGTAGAGTCAAAGTGACCGAATTGGTTGAAATTTGGCAATTATCGTTATTATAAATGATATCTCCAAAACTGATAAAAGCTACAATCATGAGTATTTTTATGTTGTATTCTACATAAAAATGCGCACATTTTCATATATAATACTTCATGTAACGGCTAATTTACAATGGTACAAAAATTATGTCCAAGTGACAAAATAATTTCCGAGATGGTGTCACAGATATTTTTAGTGCGGCAAGAAAGAATTCGCGCTTGCGTGCCTGCGTAACGATTGTAAACAAAACAACACCTTGATCCGTGAACTCCCAGCATCCCCCAAGGCGCGTGATTCAAAAGTTTTAGGCTGGTAGGCCTATAAGTATTTTTCCGCAAATTTAAAAAAAAACTATTGTAAGTCGACGTAAAATACGTCCAGTCGGCACACGGGAGACAAAAAATGTCGAAGTAAAATACGTCCAGTCGGCGTAAGAGGGTTAATGTGCCTGGTACACCATAACTCTTTTTGGGAACCTTGATGGATTTAGCGTTTGTCTCCAAAGCTGTTTGAGTCTTTGGCAAAAGCCTCTTGAACCAATTAAACCCTCTCTTGATAGCCCTAGAGCCTGTGATATGGTAAGAGTTACAAGTGTTGCGGAATGCTGGCTTTTGCTTTGAAGATACTAGTTTTTTTTCTGACCTAGGTTGAGAGACAAAAATATCTATTTTGAGGCTTTTCCCTTCAAGGGTTGTTAATAGTAGACTGGACCTTATTTAAAGATAATGAGTTTGACACTTTTATGCTATATAAAGGCAATTCAAGTGTTACTCAAAATACAGTAAACCTGTCAGAGACAATATTAATCCTTTTATATTTAAGGAGGGGCAAACACTACTATGTCTAAATGCTCTCCCCCTTTTTCTGTTATCTGATCAAATAAATACACAACCTCATTCTGAGTTATTACCTTACTGGAGGTAATGATTCATTCATTAAAATTTTAGTGAGTGTAATTAGTAGTCATTGAGATAAGTGGTAGCAGTGGAAGGAGCCCAACACTGGCTTATCTGAGGACAAAAACATCTAGATGTTTTTGAAGGTGTTAAAGTGGATTTTCCCAGGTCTCTGCTATGTGCTTTATCTTGAAATCTGTGTGCAGTTCTTCATTCCATTATTTTGTTGACCTTTGAACCCTTTAAAACAAACTTCTTGTGAAGAAGTTTCTATGGAAACTTCACAGTAGCCTTAGGCACAGTTAAATAGTGAGGGAGCCGCAGTCTTAGATAAGGTAGGCTTTTCTAAAAGCAAGGCAATTACCTCTGCTTTATTTTGGACCAAGTACAATTTTTGGGCTAAACCCTTACCTCGCTGTATCTTTACTTAGCCTGGAGTCACTAGGGCTTGAGAACTTTACCCTTTGGAGCTCCAGTACTGTCTGTAAGGATTGTTGGAATTGCAGTAAAAGAATTAAACATGATTTAAAGGTTGTGTGTTTAGTGATTTAGAAACCGGAGCTTCCGAAGTAGAAATGTACATAATGTCCATTCATTAGGTCTTTGGTTAAGGACTTTCATGCTAATTTCCATCCCTAATGGAAGGTTAGCCACTGCACATGAGACTAACGGCTACAACTTTTAAATTTGGAAAGAACTTATCCTTGGATAAGATATTGAAGTCACTCAATGGCATGGTAATCATGTATTAGCTTTGGTGTATCTTCATGGTATGGAGATTAAGTATGATTATTGCAGAGCATTAATTCCTCTAGTTTGTGCAGGGAATATTATATCCTGAATCGATAGGTAGCCTTTTTTTCATGTTTACTACTTTTTAAATCTGGTTGCAGTTTTTGGGTAGCTTGGAGGTACTCAGTGTTGAGTATTAGATGTACTGTATACCTTTTTATACAAATGTACTTTTTAATTAATATAACTTCCCCAGTAATTATATAGCTAAGAGTTTCACTTGCAGCTATGTATAATTACTGGATAAGCATAAATTAAAAAGCTTTATGTATATTCATGAAAATGTCATTTTGTTGTTACCAATGTTAGCGCTGTCAGTGTTTTGTTTTCACAGTAACGCTACCCCTCTCCTTCTGGTGAAGGGGCTTCCTCCAAAGAGACCTCAGAAAGGGTCATGATGAGGATCTTGTACCTGAGTGACAGTCCTTGTAAGGTGGCAGTAATAGCCTATGGATCAAATCTACTGGTTGAAACAAAAACTTTTGTACAAAATATTTTTTTTTTTTTTACAAAGTAGCCTTTAAAGGGTTGGCTGATTTCCACATTGCCCACCTCGTTTTTCAAATGTGGTAATCACCTATATAGTGGAGAGGTAAGGTTTATCTCAAGATAAATGCTTAATATAATATTTATTTTTCAAATACATCTCCATTTTATTAAATTCCTTTCCTACTCCCAACATTCAAAAGTGGCCGGCCAAAGTAGACTGACTGGCTATGAGTGTTTTTGTACCCTATGGTCCTCCTGTTGGGGGATGGGGGAAATAATGGATAGAAGACGGATATTCATAGAAAACATAGTATGTATTCTCATTTTTTGGTTTCAATCGGTTTAAACTACACTGGTGTAGAGGTAAAAGCTATATATAGTGGAGAGGTAAGTATTTGAAAAATAAATCTTAAAGGTAAGGTATATTTTGGGTATGGATATTTGCAACATCCCAGATTTGCTCAGTTGGTGGGCTTTTTCTTCAAAGAATGTCACTATAATCATAGTGACATGCTACTGAAAAGGTTAACTACTTTATATCAGAATGGAAAGCCCAATACCATATTCAGTTCTTAGGCCTTTTGAATTTGTTCACTGCAGCTCTTGTTTTTTTTGTAGTATTCTTGTAAGATGCCATGCTATCAGGCTGCCCAGTGTCTGGGGTCTTACTATTTACTGAAAATGTATAGCAGTGCTAACAACTTTATGGGCCATGCTCCTCTACCTTCATTTATTAGTGTTTTCATATTCTTAAAACAGGCCAGAAATCCCTTAATTTTCCTCACAAAGCTTTGCTTCCACAGAAAAAGAATACACTAAGTGCAAAATGACTATAGCAGGTAAAGATAAACCATAATTATTTGGAGTTGAAAAAATGAAAGTAACCAGCATTATGAATAGGTAAATCAGCCAGTTTGCATAGAAAAAAAAAAAACTTGTGATATGTTTCAAATTTGTTGCAGCCTCTTTTTACTGTAGTATAATTGTAAATTTGCCCAGAAGTCCATAGTTTTATTGCAAAGGGAATCAAAAAATTTTGTTTGGCCTATTGGG
>NC_061104.1:26185852-26243364 GCF_015104395.2 Macrobrachium nipponense
CCCAATAGGCCAAACAAAATTTTTTTATTCCCTTTGCAATAAAACTATGGACTTCTGGGCAAATTTACAATTATACTACAGTAAAAAGAGGCTGCAACAAATTTGAAACATATCACAAGTTTTTTTTTTTATACATTCAACTTAACCTGTCAGATATATACATAGCTATTGACTCCGTCGCCCCGACAGAATTTCGAATTTCGCGCACACACTACAGGTAGGTCAGGTGATCCACAGCGCCACGCCGCTGGGTGCAGGAATAGGAACCCATTCCCGTTTTCCATCAGATTTTTTCTAGTCGGTGCCATACTAGGCAACATCGTTGTTGGTATCTCCGGCTGGATTCGTTTTTGGTTACAATTGATCATCGTTTTGGACCCTTTGGTGACGTATTTGGATCGTTGTACTGGCATACGCTTTTGTGGATCGTTATTTGGATTTTGGCTTGGAATTTTCATCATGATGTCTGATTCTGGAAGTGTGGTGAGAATGTGTGTGAATGAAGGGTGCAAGGTGAGAATGCCGAAAGCTTTGGTGATCCTCACACTGTATGCAAAATATGCAGGAAGTATGAATGCTCGATGGATAACACTTGTCATGAATGTGAGAGTTTTGAGTGCTGAAGGGTGGAAGTCTCTAACTTCTTATTTAAGGAAATTAGAGAAACGACGGTTGGAAGGAAGTCATCTCCCAAAACCAAGCCTAGCTCTCAATCTTCAAGTGGTTTGGTGAGTAATATTGTACCCTCCTCTAACATTATGAACGCGTCCTTGTAATATTTCAGGTCCTTCTCCGAGGGTGCAGATCCTACTGGACTCTGCTTCGGAGATAGCAAGCCTTAAAGCTGCGCTTATGAAAATGGAGCGTAAAATGGCTGCCATAGAAGGTAAGCAAAGTAGTGCTGTGGAAAGTAATGTGAATTTCCCCAGTGAAGTGGAGGAGGCGTCTGATTGGCTTCACAACGCTCCAGGCTAGACCTCTTTCAAGCTCCCAAGCCCAGAGGAGAAGAAGTCGAAAGCCTTACAGAGGTTATGGAGGATCCCCACAGTCAGACGTCTCTTGGGCAGAATCTGTAACGTCACAGCTGCCGAGAGCGCATTAGAAAAAGCGTTCTACGTGAATGTTTTTCGTCATCGGGTGAATTTCCTCACCTAAAAGAGGATGGAGATCAGCGGATCGTTCTCGTCCCTTGAAGAGGATCTGGGAAGAATCGGGCATAAACTCGAGTCCGGAACGTTTTTCGGAGGACTCCCCGACAGAGATTAAGAAAGCAAAGGTTTTGGCTTCTCCCGACAAGTCCGTGGGGAAGGGGGAGAAAGAAGGCTCCTTCCTCTCGTTTAGACCAGAGAGAAGAAACAACGAAGATATTAAAGGATATGCAAGAGTCTATTGCTTCTCTAGTCGGGGTTCTTTCGAGAGATCCTCCAGAAGAAAGGATGTTTAATCTTTCCTGTGAAGAAGTCAAAAAACCCTTACTATCAACCTCCAGAAAAGAAGATTCTTCTTCGGATGAAGGGTCTATTTTTCACAGACCCGCGAGTTCGGGGCGCGAGGCGCCAGCCAGGCGTGAAGCGCCAGCCGAGCGCGAAGCGCCAGCCAGGCGCGGAGCGCCAGTCAGCCGCAAAGAACTAATACGTAAGCGCGAGGCGCCAACCAGGCGCCGACGCGGCAACCAGGCGCTATCGATATCGCAGGAGACGACTAGGCGCGAGAAGCTGGCCAGGCGCGAGGAGCCAGCCGCGCGTGAGAATTCCTACAAGCAGGAAGAGACAATCAGGCGCGAGGCACCATCCAGGAGCGTAGCGCCAGCCAGACGAGAAGCGCCAGCCAGGCGCGATGCGCCAGACTGCCGAGAAGCGCCAACCAGGCGAGAAGCGCCAGCCAGGCGCGAAGCGCCAGGCTGCCGCGAAGAGACATACAGGCGCGAAGCGCCGGCCAGACGCGACGCGATAGACGGCCGCGAAGCGCCAACCAGGCGTTGAAGCGCGAGTCGAGCGCAGGCGCCAGCCGCGCAAGAGGAGCCAGCGAGGCGCGAAGCGCTAGCCGAGCGTGAGGCGCCAACCGCGCGAGAAGACTCAACCAAGCGCGAAGCGCCAGTCAGGCGCAAGGCGCCAGCTGATCATGAAGAGCGGCAAGAGCGAGAAGTTTATAAGGGGTAATAGAAGATCTTTTCATGTAATGTCTTCGGATAGCGAGTCTCCTACAAGTAGAAACCCTAATGCAAAGGAAGCAACCTGGTACATCGAAGGTTACGGTTTCAACCTCCATGTCTCAGGATGTTTTGGTGATAAGAAAGGGAGAACTTCTAGATCTGTCAGTCTCTCTCCTTCTAGGAGTATTTCTCCAATAGGGAATAGGTTCTACGGACAAAGATTCTAATAAAAGAGCTCGCTCTCCTTCTAGGATGGAGTTGGATGAAGTGTCGGAGGAAGAAACCCCGAACAATGAGGGGGTATCTAACTACAAAGTGTTAGCCTCTCTTCTCCTGCAAGAATTTGGAGACTCTCTAAGCCCTGCAGCTCCTCCTTCCCCGAGATCTCTGTTCTCCAGTACGAGGTTCCTAAATGCGTCTTCGTATTTAAAAATGAAACCAGCCATATCAATGAAGCAAGGGCTATTCAATCTTAAATAATTGGATGAAGGTGAAGAAGGAAGCTCAGAAGACAGTTTTTTGCACTCCTCCATGTAAGCTCGGAGGTAGGAGGGGAATATGGTACAGGACAGAGGAAGCGATGGGGCTTATGCTTCCATCTTCCGCGGAGGCGGACTTTCAAGCTTGGTTGAAGCATCGAGAAGACATGCTTTGAATACAGCTAAAGCATAGGAGCATGTCAGAATTGGATCAGCACCTCAAGGGACTTTTCCATGTACTAGAAGTTTTTAACTTCTTGGATTGGTCCCTTGGAGTGCTGGCCAGAAGGCAAATGAAGCAGATGTTTTAGAACCTGAAGTTTTGCATTGCATTTTATCCTGTATGGATAAGGCGGTTCAGGATGGTTCGGGAGAATTGTCATCTCTATTTGGAGCAGGAGTAGTGAAGAAGAGATCATTATTTGGTTCATTCTAACCAAAGCGGTTTCTCCTTCACAAAGGTCAGCCCTTTTATACGCTCCTCTCTCGGATCACTTTTCCCTTCGCACTTGTGAAGGAGATTTCAAAGTCTCTTGCTGAAAAGGCAACCCAAGACTTATTAGTACAATCCTCCAAGAAATCAAGACCAACAGTACCAGTAGCGAAGAAGACTACTCGTACTCCGGTAGTGCCCTTTCAGAGAGGTTCCACCTCTCGTCCTCCAACGAAAAGGAAGACAGCAGAAAAGCGAGGAAGGTCCTCCTTTAGATCTTTCAAGAATCAAAGTAGCAGCGAGGTCCTCCACATCTGTAGGGGCCAGGCTCCTAAACTTCGTAGGGGGCTGGAAGATAAGTAAAGCCGATCCTTGGACGCTAGCAGTCTTGGGGAAAGGTTCCACTTATACCTTTTCAGGACAGACCACCTTTGTCGAATTCCCCAAAGGAACTGTCGCGAAGTACAAGGACCCCTGTTCTGAGGGAGACACTTCTTCAGATGGTGATAGGAATGAAGGACAAAGAGGCAATAGAAGAGGTTCAGGATCCTTCCTCTCCGGGGTTTAACAACCGCCTGTTTTTAGTTCCCCAAAGGCATCCGGGGGATGGAGGCCAGTCTTGGACGTGAGCATTCTGAACAAAATATGTGGAAAAGAAAAAGTTCTCGATGGAGACTTCTGCCTCGGTACTTTCAGCCCTGCGAAGAGGAGACTGGATGGTCTCTCTAGACCTGCAGGATGCATATTTCCACGTTCCTATTCACCCGTCATCAAAGAAGTATCTCAGTTTTGTGATTCAAGGGAAAGTCTACCAGTTCAGGCCTTGTGCTTCGGCCTCTCCACGGCTCCACAGGTATTTACGTACCTGATGCGGAACGTAGCCAGATGGCTACACCTGGAAGGCATAAGCGCTCTCTGTACCTAGACGATTGGCTGATAAGAGCAAAATCCCAGGAACAATGTTTGGAGGATCTGAAGAAAACATTAGAATGACAAAGGAATTAGGACTTCTCGTGAATCTCGAGAAATCGCAGATGACCCCCAGTCAGGACTTAGTCTATTTGGGGATTCAGATGAATTTCTCGGATTTCGGGTTTTTCCGTCCCAAGAAAGGATTCTTCGGGGGATTCAGAAAGTTACATCCTTCCTAAAGAAAGACAGGAGTTCAGCCAGGGAGTGGCTGAGTCTTCTAGGGACTCTTTCTTCCCTGGAACAATTTGTATCCCTAGGAAGACTTCATCTAAGGCCTCTCCAATTCTTCTAAAGAGATCTTGGACTTGGAAGAAGGGCCATCTGTCGACACTTTTCCGGTAACAATAGAGGTGAAGAAACACCTAAAGTGGTGGCTGCTCCCACTCAAAGAGAACAAGGGAGTGTCCCTAGAGGTTCGGAACCCAAACCAAATCTTGTTCTCAGACGCTTCAGAGACGGGATGGGGAGGGGAGCGACTCTAGGGGCAAGAGAAGTCTCTGGCAAATGGAAGAAAGAACAAACAAAGAGATTGGCATATAATGCCAAAGAACTATATGCAGTGTTTCTGGCATTAAATTCTTCGAGTCAGAAAGTAAGAAATCAAGTGACTTCAAGTCAACGCAGACACCACCACGGCGTTGGCTTATATAAAAAACAGGGGGGGACGCACTCGTTTTCCCTATTCGAGATAACGAAGGATCTGTTGTCATGGACGGAGGAGAGAAATATTACCCTCCTGACCAGATTTGTGAAAGGGGAAAGAAATATCAGAGCAGACAGGCCTCAGCAGGACAAAACAAGTTCTCCCCACGGAGTGGACTCTGCACGAGCAAGTCTGCCAAAGACTGTGGAACCTGTGGGGAAGGCCGCAGATAGATTTGTTTGCAACGTTCCTGTCAAAGAGGATAGAGAACTCTGCTCCTTAGTAGAAGACCCGAGAGCGATAGCGGTGGATGCCATGCTACTGGAGTGGTCGGGACTCGACGCTTACGCTTTCCCTCCATTCAAGTTGCTAGGAGTAGTGATGAAGAAGTTCGTAGCATCAACAGGGACGAGATTAACTCTCATCGCCCCGTTTTGGCCATCCCAAGATTGGTTCACAGAGGTACAGGAATGGGACAGTAGACTACCCAAGATCTCTTCCAAACAGGATAGTATCTTCTCAGACAACCCCACTTCAAGAGGTTCCATCAAAACCTCCCCGCTCTCGCTCTGACTGCCTTCGACTATCGAAAGATTGGTCAGAGCGAGAGGCTTTTCAAGCAAGGCTTCGAAAGCAATTGCTAGAGCCCCGGAGATCATCAACTATCCGAGTCTATCAATCGAAGTGGGATGTGTTTAGAAGATGGTGTAGGAAGAATAAGCTGTCCTCCTCCGATACCTCTGTGACCAATATAGCAGATTTTCTGTTATTCCTGAGAGAGGAATCCAATCTGTCGTATCTACAATAAAGGGATACCGAAGTATGCTCTCAGCGGTATTTAGAAATAGAGGCTTAAACTTGGCAGAGGATAGAGATTTGCACGATCTCATAAGATCGTTCGAGACGTCAAAATCTGTATCCTCTACTCCGCCAAGTTGGAATCTGGATGTTGTGCTCAAATTCCTTACATCGGAAAAATTTGAACCTCCCGACCGTGCCTCGTTCAGGGATTGGACGAGAAAGTGTGTTTTTCTCATAGCCTTAGCGACGGCTAAGAGAATAAGTGAAATCCATGCCCTAGATTCTCGGGTGGGTTTTAAGAAAGACGCAGCCATCTGTTCTTTTCAAACTCTGTTTTTGGCAAAAAATAACCCTTCGAAACCATGGCGAAGGATTTTGAGGTGAAAAGTCTTTCAAACTTAATGGGAGACGAAATTGAAAGAACTTTATGCCCGGTTAGAGCTCTTAGGTTCTATCTTAAAAAGAAAGAAGAGTTGAAGGCATGTAAACAAAGTCTATGGTGCGCAGTTCGGGACACGAAAAGACCAATGTACAAGAATACGCTAGCGTATTTTATTAGAAGTGTGATTATGGAAACTCATAGCGACTGTGCAGAAGATTCCTTTAAATTATTACGAGTTAAAGCTCATGAGGTAAGAGCAGTGGCAACATCATTATCATTCCAAAAGAATATGTCTATGAAGGACATTATTAATGCGACCTATTGGAGATGCAACTCGGTATTTGCATCCCACTATCTTAGAGATGTTAAAATTACCTACGACAAGTGCTTCTCTCTAGGTCCTTTTGTGTCTGCGGATACAGTGCTGGGACTGAGGACACATACCGATCCTTAAACTTTTATGAAAAGTCTAATACTTCCATACCATACTGGTGGGATGGGCTCTAACTTTCTTACCTGACGGCTAGTTGTTGCACAGGCGGCCATGGCCTTGTTTAGGTAAGGAACTTTGAGTTTATCTTACAGGATAGGCTTGGATAAAAACAGTGTCTTGATTACGGAGATTCTACACTATTTGAGGCGGTTTTTTTGTGTTGTTACTACTGGTAAAAGTGCTTGATGTCGCACAGGCGGCCAAGAGGCCCTTGCTAGTGAGGAACTAGAAATGTGCCTTTAAAACGGAGTAGTATTAAAGACATTGTCTAAAATTCGTACATGGGCCTCTTTTCCTTTTAAGACAGTATCAGGATTGTCTGCTGACAAGAGTGCTTGGGCTAGACAGGCGGCTTTTGGTGCTTTTGACAGTATGAGAATGTGAATAGGTCTTACAAGCGAGGTAGTACAAATTGAAATTATATTTGTTTATTTTTATTTTTATTATTTTCATAAAGAATTAGGTGTCAAAATATTGTGATGAGTTTTGGTCCGTTTGCCAAGGAGTCCGGGGAATGAACTTGCATTTGCAATCTTAGATACAACATTTGGTTAGGTTAAGGTGATCAGGATCGGGATTGTGCTCCTTAGAAAAAAGGTTCTTGTCATATAAGTGGATTGAAACCCTTTGACATAGCCCTTATAGGATCGGCCAAGTAAGTGGATAAGACCCCTTTGGCAGACCTACAAGAACTCTTAGCAATAGATCAATATCTCGCTGAGGCTCTTGAGACTAAGCAGACTCCTGGGCATTAACCATGAAGTCTTCAGTCTAAATAGGTAGGAACAAGGTTTTATGTTATTAATACCTACAACGATTGTTGGTTTCCTGTTAAATCAGTTATTAGCTTGTCTTTTAACCCTCCTCCAATGGTGGGTGGAATCAGCCTATTTGTACTATCTGACAGGTAAGTTGAATGTATAAAAATGATATTGTTATGATACAATAAAGTTTTATACATACTTACCTGGCAGATATATACAATTAAATTACCCACCCAGCCTCCCGCCCTCAGGAGACAGATGGGTAGAAAAATCTGATGGAAAACGGGAAATGGGTTCCTATTCCTGCCACCCAGCGGCGGCGCGGTGGATCACCTGACCATACCTGTAGCGTGTGCGCGAAATTCGAAATTCTGTCGGCGCGACGGAGTCAATAGCTATGTATATATCTGCCAGGTAAGTATGTATAAACTTTATTGTTATATAACAATATCCTTTTCTATGCAAAATGACAATTTGTCGAAAATTGCATTTTTCCTAACTATACAAACCTGAGGTCCTTTAACAATAGGAAGGTACTAGCGGCAGCTGTACGGTCGTAAGCTTCGAACAAGGGGAGACGGTAGTTAACTGCTTGTCCGATCGGTGCGCGCGCCCGCGCGCCCGAGAGGTAAGAATACTTTTGCTTTAGGCCCATGCAAAAAGTTGCAGAGTGAGGGGTGGCATGAGGTGGGGACGTATATGTAAAGGACCTCAGGTTTGTATAGTTAGGAAAAATGCAATTTTCGACAAATTGTCATTTGTTCCGATACGTAATACAAAACCCTCGGTCCTTTAACAATAGGAAGACTCACTCTTGGTGGGAGGAATCTGAGTCTTTTTGGTGAAAGAACAGACTGGTGTTCGTCCAACCCTGGAGTGCCTCCCTGGTCGTAAGAGCAAGGGAGGGATCCAAACCTCTGTCCGATTGATCGGGTGTGCACCGCAGGATCAATGTCAGACCTCTGGGCCAAGTACTAAGAGAGAGGCAAGCGTATCTCTTCGTACCAGCAAGCAAGAACTTGTTCCGTTGCAAGAGACAATCATAAAATGATGGGTTTGTCTCAATTTGGCATCCACTTCCTCCCCTTGTTGAGGAAGTGGATATTTACTCCTATCCCTACTGAAAGGGATAGGATGGTGCTCTATTGAGTAGCTCACCTGCATCTCGTCCTTACCCAGCAGGGTGACGACCGTGTCCCTCTACCCAAAGGTAGAGAGGGAAGAAAAAGATGGGAAGAGGAGCCAGTCACTCTCATTCCTCATCCATTTCTTACGGTCACACCAGGACTCGATGCTGTTCAGCCTGCGAGGGTCTGGGTTAACTACACAACGTGTTGAGCAACCACCACGGTTCCCAAGGAAAAAGATCCAAGGAACTGTGGGCAATATCCTGAAGGTAGGAGGAGGTGCATGCGGTCCGGTTGGACAGGCGCCTGCCTTCATTACCTGCGCCACGGAGAAGTTCTTTGCGGAACGCGAGAGAATGATGAAGAGGCGTCCACACTCATCCTGGTGTCAAGTTTCTTCAGACAGCTCCGTCGCACCTTCACAGGACAAAGCAGCATAGCCTTCGTATCGGAGGCGGTGACGTCCATTAGGGAGGGTATTGTGAAGGACTCGAACCAATCGTCAGTTACCGAAGGGTTCTGAGTCTTCGCTACGAAGATCGGTACGAAATCGAGCGTCACAAATCCCCATCCCTTTGTGCTTGACTTCTCAAGAGAAGTCATGCAGTTACCTAAGACGAAAAGAAGGGAATAGTCGTATGACCTATCCCATCTTCTCGACTTTGGTTATGTACAGTACTCATACTGACAAGCTATTAAGACGAAGTAATGATTGCTCTGGAAACAACCGAACTAAGTCCATAGCATAGTTCGTAACTGACTCGGGCGCTCTGACAGCTGCCGACTGAGCTGGTTCGGAATCAGTAGAGGCAAGTTGTCCAAGCATCCGGGTAAGTCACGTGACCTTCGCCCTTTAATAAAGAGTTATGCTGAGAGACAAACAAATAAAATATTTGTTAGTCACCGATGCCGGACGGCGCGGCGATGATTCTCTAATGCATAAGCTCAAAAGGCGAAAGTCAATTGCCTTCAAAAGACCGAGGTCCTGATGGCAAGAAAATCTCATAGACGTTGAATCTCAGCTTAAGGAGAAACAACACTATGTGACGTTGAAGACGAAGGTAGGCAATGAATGCAACCTACGTCTTCCAGCTGAATCGAGAGAAGGAATCTCAAGATTCTAAACCTGTGCTTACAAATGACTGAAAACGCTAACCGCCATTTCATTGCTGTCCGTTGTGCAATGAAAGCGGGGCGTTCTCAGTTATGAAACACAGGGGAGAGCCGCTTGAAGAACTGCTTCTCATGGGCTGAACGTTTGGAAGTAGAGCTGGCAGGTGTGGGAGTAGGCGATGTCTTTCAATACATCTGCTAATCCGGGTGAACAATGAACAATTGTACACCTCCGAATACAAGATATTTTGAGGACAAACTCAGATTCCGCAAAAATCATTCGCATATCGGGATACGATGCAGCAAGAGACTATTACAGAATTCTGTTACCGTGCGGTAACAGAAAGATGAGAGTCGAATAGATATCTCTGTTTAAAATTCTCGCAATACCGAAGACGATGAATACTAGCGTTTCTCAGCAGTAGATGGTCATTCATGTATGCGAGAATCCCCGTTAATCAGAGACTTAAGTCCGTGATTGTTGGGCAGAGATACGGTTGTTATTCAATCAAAGCAGGTGAGAAAGACATAAACTACCGTCTATCAAAGCGGCAGCTGATACTGAAATGCCTCGGGCAATTCAATACGCAGTAGCTGTCGCTGACTCGTCATCTGAGTTGCCAGTAATCCTTTCCACGAAGGATGCGTTCGGCTAGAACCACCGAGCATAAAAAGATATGCTCGAGCAATTATTTAAGCGAAACGAATTTCGGTAAAATATAAAAGCTTAAATGGTGTTGTTGTGACAACACCATAAGTATATAAAATTGAAACTGGAAACTCCTGGGAGGTTGCAGGCAAACAACCCGGGTTGTTGCAGTTCAATTAGAATACTTTTCGTCTAAGTCGCAATCCGTAGAATAACCAGGATATGCGCCTACCCCTCGGACCATTCAACTGCTTAGCAGAATCATGTCGCGAGGTTAATATACATAGTATATTTGTAGGATTCTGAACAACGATCTCCATCCTAAATTCTTTCCTTCAAGAAAACAAATAAGGATTGGAGAGTCGACCACCTTCGTTCTCTATTAAAGAGAGTGAAGGAGAAGTCTTCCTCGAGGAAAGCTTCAATGGTGAACAGAATACTAAGACGATAGTTCCAGCCAAAACTGGATATTCCCCGTCCGTTCTTCTCTATTCCAGGTTGGTCGCCTACTGTGAGATAGTCTTCTTTCAGCAGCAGTCTTCTTCCTAATGCTAGAAATTCCAGGAATTCGAGCATAGGCGAGGTTCCCGATTATCGTGTAACATATCGGGGATTCTCGTCTCGCTCACTTTGGACCGTGGTCTCGCCTAAGTGTTGGAGATCGTAAGAAACTCTAACACTCTGAATGCGCTAGAAATTCCGTAGAATTCTAAGCAGTCTGCGAAACCCCCACCGAATTCGTCAAACGATATCGGCTGGTGGTCCTCTCGATTCCCGTAGAAATCGAGAATGGGGCAGGATCCCTCCTCAACGACCGGGGCTTACGTCAGGTAGGACCCGAAGGTCCCCCCTGGTAGCGCAGTCCCCAACAGTGGGATCCTACAGAGAAATCTCTGTAGGATCCTTCCCCTTTCCCTCGTAGCCGTAATGAGAGAGGGAATGGGGAGGAATTGGATACTCGCTCGCCTTCCCAGTGGAACTAGCAGTTGGAGAAGAGTAGGAACAGCCATCGCCTTGCGGCGATGGCCTCTCAGAGTCTGGGAAAACGTATCGTCAGGAGAAAACGTTTCCCCGAGGAGGGTTACGAACTCCTCACTGTAGGTAAGGGTCTGCCGCCACTGTGAACGTCGTCTGGGTGGGGCTGATCGACACCTGACAGGAGAGAGCCGATACCGTCCTCCGACTCATTCCAGTCCTCGTCGAGGTCGAAACCTCTCAGGAGGACCGAAGGAGTATTAAATACGGTGTCCGAAGACACGTAGAAACGCCGCTGTCGCCGTAGAGGAGGTGGAAGTAGCTTGATCGACCGGCCAGAACAAATGAGAGAGCCTTCTTGTCCGGAGACGAGAGACTCTGGTTCAAGACAGAATAGGCAAGCTCCGATCGCGGCATACCACCGTCGGTTTGGGTTCCCTCTCGGGCCCCCAAAACGACTCGAGCAGAGACATGGGCTGCTGGTGGGAGCGGCGATCCTTACCCCCCACGGTCGTAGTGCTGACGAATCAGTGCAATAACCTGGGTAAAGTTACTCTGAATCTCGGAAGTTACAGCGTCTTGAGGAGTAGGACCGTCCAGTCCCTCCAACAAGAGCAGCTCCAGGACCCTCCTCCTTCAGAAGAAGGGCCAGCAACAGATCCCTGACGGTTGCCTCCAATCACTTGCGCGTACGTCTGGTTGGTCCTAAGACCACCTGGCACGTGCGGCGTCGTGACGGGATCGTGAGCGGCGCATCTCTCACGATCACTTCCTATATACCTCGCTCTTCCTGGCGTATGCCGAGGAAGTTGAAGGTATCGGAGAGACAGAACTGACGCTTACCCCCCTCTCACCCCCTGACGGTCGCCTCCAATCACTTGCGCGTACGTCCTGGTGTCCTAAGACCATACGTGGCACGTGCGGCGTCGTGACGGGATCGTGAGCGGCGCACCTCTCACGATCACTTCTAGCTACCTCGCTCTTCCCGGTGTAGCCCGAGGAAGTTGAAGGTAGTGGAGAGACAGACCTGACGCTCCCCCCTCCGCTCGCTGGCAGGACCAGCGTACGGTGGGGGGCTGCAGCCGATCACCCAACCCGCGGTGGGGATCGATCTGCAGGCCTGGGCCGTGCCGCTCACCTGTGGCGAGCGGCTCAACTGAGCACGTCGACCCCGGTCCCGTGCGTCAGACGAGCTGCTGCTGGTCACCGTATCCGCCCGTCCCTGTGGGAGCGGCGGTCAGGTGACCTGCAGAGCTCGCTTTCGCCGTGAGACCGGTGAGCGTCCTCGCGGCACGTCAAACCGCTGGTACCAGCCGAGGCTGGTACCGTCGGACGAGGGGACCTGGGGGACCTCTTCCCAGCCTCAAACCCGTTGGGCCGGTCAGAGACCGTCACGTCCACCCGAGGTACCGGCTGGTCGCTGCGAGAGCGGCCGCTGGCCTGGCCGAGAGTCACCTGAGAGGCTCTCGACAGTCTTCTGCTCCGTGCCTCGGTCATGACGCTGAGCGACTCCAGGCGTCTTAAATTTGCTGCACGTCACCCCGAAGGAGATCGTACACTCGGAACTTCTCGCGGACGAGAAACCGAGCCGGTACCTGGCTTAGCAGCAGAGCTGCCAAGACCAGGCGAGGGTGTACCAGCGGTAGCCAGCACACCCTTGGTCCCCGTCTTCTTCTTCTTCTCAGAAGGGGAGACGGGCCCCGTTCCCGAAGGAACAGGAGGACCAGCAGAAGAAACCCCCCCGTCACACCGGAAATGTGACGAGCCCTTCGAAGTTCCCGAAGGAGTCTTCTTAGGGGGCCAAAACCCGGTTACCACTGGTCGCTGCGAGAGCGGCCGCTGGCCTGGCGAGAGCACCTGAGCGGTTTCTCGCCAGCCTTCTGCTCCGTGCCGTGGTCTTGGCGCCGAGCGAACTCTGGCGCCGAAACTTTGGCTGCACGGTCTCCCGAGGGAGAGCGTACACTCGGGATCTCCCGCGAACGAGAGACCGAGCCGGAACCTGGCGTAGCGGCATCGCCGCTAGCACCAGGCGAGGAAGTACCAGAGCTAACCGATACTCCTCTGGTCCCCGTCTATCTCTTCCTTACGGAAGGGGAAGACGGGCGCCCCCCGCTCCCGAAGGAGCAGGAGGACCAGCAGAAGGACCCCCGTCCCACCGGGGTGGGACGGGCCCTTAGAAGTTCCCGAAGGAAGGAGACGTTCTTAGGGGGGGGTGGGGGAGGCAGCCTTCTTCTTCTTCGGCTTATGGGCCTTAGAAGTCGAAGGGGAAGAGGCCAGCAACAGACGAAGACGAAGATGACACCTCCCTCTTCTTCGTCAGCTCACGCAGGCCAGTCGTCAGGTCCTCCATCCAGGCCGGAGTCGGGCCTATTGCCGAAGCAACACGGCCCGACTGCACCTGTCCGGAAGGACCTGGGACTGGGGAAGACACACCATGGGCAGGACCAGCCTGGACAGGCGCAGGAACCAGGAGCGACAGGAACAGCAACCAGCTCAGGAGCGGCAGGAACAGCGGCAGCGGTAAACACAGAAGGGAGCAGCCAAGCCAGTAGCGGGAACCACATCAGCGACAGGTACGGCAGGCCCAGCCATCGCCTCGTAAATCATCGGCAGCCAGCGTGGTACTGGCGGCCGGTCCAGGGGCGAGCTGCTGGAACAGCGAAAGTCTGGGGCAGGCAACACGAAGAAAACACAGGCGGCGGCGGCATACCCCTCCTCGGTACGGCGGCGACCGGCCCTAGAAGCGGCAGACGGCGTCACCGACACAGCATGGGGAGTGTAGACCAGCGGGGGGAAGCAGCATAAGCGGCCGTGAAGGTTGTAGTGGAGACCACTCCAAGGTCACCGCCCCAGACCTCGCTAGACTCTGCAGCAGATCGTGGATGCTAGGCACGCCCTGCAGCCGCAGTGGTCCATACCTGTCCAAGGTCGTCTCCCACGGCTGTAGCACCTGCGGTAGCACAGACAGATTAGTAAGAGGGGTTCCCTCACGCACGGGGGGGAGACATGCCCCACCCCGAACGGAAGGAAGACCCCAAAAACAAAATACGAGGAAGCTGAGCGGGGGGGCAGGAAAGAAGACGAAGAATCGGATACCAAGGGAGTCGCGGGAGAGCTTTCCGACGACTTCCTGGCAGACCTTCGCTTCCCCTACCCCCGCACAGCAGTGAAAAGTAATATGAAAATGAAACAGAATACTGCACTTGCGATTCACTTCATAGAACTTAAAGAGGGAAAAATCAATTCCCGGTTGCTATTTTCACTTTCACAGCAATAAATCGTAAGGATTAATTCCCGGGTAAGAGCGGAAATTGATCCAAAATTAAATTTGATGCAATTAATAAATGAAAATGAAAAGAAAACTGCATTGCGAATCCACTTTCATTGCATTCTATTCATACAAAATAAGAGGCTCTTGCCGAGCGCAATCAAGCTCTCGGCAACCAACGAACGCACAGGGCAAAAATATAATGAAAAAGAGTACTTACATCTTTCAATTACACACTTTCGCCCAAAATTACATGACTCGGCGCGAGTGCGCCCGCCCTCGGCACCGAGACATAATTCAAGGGTTCAATTCATGAAAAGAGCGGAAATCGCCGTCTCTACGGCGATAGCTCCATGTTGATTCATAATTAAGTAATGAAAATGAAAACAGTGTACTTACAGTTTCATTTTCAAGTCAAACCAAACCATTAGTAGAAAACACAATATAAACAAAGCATACGACGATGAAGCGGGCAGAGAGCGATGACGAACACGTCCTTCACACCCGCGGCCGAAAGCAAAAGTGATTCTTCACCTCTCGGGCGCGCTGGGCGACGCGCACGATCGGACAAGCAGTTAACTACCGTTCTCACCCTTGTTCGAAGCTTACGACCGTCCCAGCTGCCGCTAGTTACCTTCCTATTGTTAAAGGACCGAGGGTTTTGTATTTACGTATCGGAACAACTGGCTGATTTACCTATTTCATAATGCTGGTTACTTTCATTTTTTCAACTCCAAATAATTATGGTTTATCTTTACCTGCTATAGTCATTTTGCACTTAGTGTATTCTTTTCTGTGGAAGCAAAGCTTGTGAGGAAAATTAAGGGATTTCTGGCCTGTTTTAAGAATATGAAAACACTAATAAATGAAGGTAGAGGAGCATGGCCCATAAAGTTGTTAGCACTCCTATACATTTTCAGTAAATAGTAAGACCCCAGACACTGGGCAGCCTGATAGCATGGCATCTTACAAGAATACTACAAAAAAACAAGAGCTGCAGTGAACAAATTCAAAAGGCCTAAGAACTGAATATGGTATTGGGCATTCCATTCTGATATAAAGTAGTTAACCTTTTCAGCAGCATGTCACTATGATTATAGTGACATTCTTTGAAGAAAAAGCCCACCAACTGAGCAAATCTGGGATGTTGCAAATATCCATACCCAAAATATAAATACCTTAAGATTTATTTTTCAAATACTTACCTCTCCACTATATATAGCTTTTACCTCTACACCAGTGGTAGTTTAAACCATTGAAAACCAAAAAATGAGAATACATACTCTGTTTACTATGAATATCCGTCTTCTATCCATCTATTTCCCCCATCCCCCAACAGGAGACCAATAGGTACAAACACTCATAGCCAGTCAGTCTACTTTTGGCCGGCCACTTTTGAATGTTGGGAGGTAGGAAAGGTAATTTATAAAATGGAGATGTATTTGAAAAATAAATATTATATTAAGCATTTATCTTGAGATAAACCTTACCGAGATCTCCACTATATAGGTGATTACCACATTTGAAAAACAAGGTGGGCAATGTGGAAATCAGCCAAACCCTTAAAGGCTACTTAGTAAAAAAAAAAATATTTTGTACAAAAGTTTTTGTTTCAACCAGTAGATTTGATCCATAGGCTATTACTGCCACCTTACGAGGACTGTCACTCAGGTACAAGATCCTCATCATGACCCTTTCTGAGGTCTCTTTGGAGGAAGGCCCCTTCACCAGAAGGAGGGGTAGCGTTACTGTGCCAAAACACTGCAGTGCTAACATTGGATAACAAAATGACATTTTCATGATAACATAAAGCTTTAATTATGCTTATCCAGTAATTATACATAGCTGCAAGTGAAACTCTTAGCTATATAATTACTGAGGAAGTTGTATTAATTAAAAAGTACATTTGTATAAAAAGGTATACAGTACATCTAATATTCAACACTGAGTACCTCCAAGCTACCCAAAAACTGCAACCAGATTTAAAAAGTAGTAAACAAGAAAAAAAGGCTACCTATCGATTCAGGATATAATATTCCCTGCACAAACTAGAGGAGTTAATGCTCTGCAATAATCATACTTAATCTCCATACCATGAAGATACACCAAAGCAAATACAAGATTACCATGCCACTGAGTGACCTCAATATCTTATCCAAAGATAAGTTCTTTCCAAATTTAAAAGTTGTAGCCATTAGTCTCATGTGCAGTGGCTAACCTTCCATTAGGGATGGAAATTAGCATGAAAGTCCTTAACCAAAGACCTAATGAATGGACATTATGTACATTTCTACTTCGGAAGCTCCGGTTTCTAAATCACTAAACACAGAACCTTTAAATCATGTTTAATTCTTTTACTGCAATTCCAACAATCCTTACAGACAGTACTGGAGCCCCAAGGGGTAAAGTTCTCAAGCCCTAGTGACTCCAGGCTAAGTAAAGATACAGCGAGGTAAGGGTTTAGCCCAAAAATTGTACTTGGTCCAAAATAAAGCAGAGGTAATTGCCTTGCTTTTAGAAAAGCCTACCTTATCTAAGACTGCGGCTCCCTCACTATTTAAAGGGTTCAAAGGTCAACAAAATAATGGAATGAAGAACTGCACACAGATTTCAAGATAAAGCACATAGCAGAGACCTGGGAAAATCCACTTTAACACCTTCAAAAACATCTAGATGTTTTTGTCCTCAGATAAGCCAGTGTTGGGCTCCTTCCACTGCTACCACTTATCTCAATGACTACTAATTACACTCACTAAAATTTTAATGAATGAATCATTACCTCCAGTAAGGTAATAACTCAGAATGAGGTTGTGTATTTATTTGATCAGATAACAGAAAAAGGGGGAGAGCATTTAGACATAGTAGTGTTTGCCCCTCCTTAAATATAAAAGGATTAATATTGTCTCTGACAGGTTTACTGTATTTTGAGTAACACTTGAATTGCCTTTATATAGCATAAAAGTGTCAAACTCATTATCTTTAAATAAGGTCCAGTCTGTACTTAACAACCCTGAGAAGGGAAAAGCCTCAAAATAGATATTTTGTCTCTCAACCTAGGTCAGAAAAAAAACTAGTATCTTCAAAGCAAAAGCCAGCATTCCGCAACACTTGTAACTCTTACCATACACAGGCTCTAGGGCTATCAAGAGGGAGGTTTAATTGGTTCAAGAGGCTTTTTGCCAAAGACTCACACAGCTTTGGAGACAAACGCTAAATCCATCAAGGTTCCCAAAAAGAGTTATGGTGTACCAGGCACATTAACCCTCTTCCGCCGACTGGACGTATTTTACGTCGACATTTTTTGTCTCCCGTGTGCCGACTGAACGTATTTTGCGTCGACTTACAATAGTTTTTTTTTTTAAAATTTGTGGAAAATACTTATAGGGCCTACCAGCCTAAAACTTTTGAATCACGCCACCTTGGGGGATGCGGGAGTTCAGGATCAAGGTGTTTGTTTTGTTTTACAATCGTTACGCAGGCACGCAAGCGCGAATTTCTTTCTTGCCGCACTAAAAAGTATCTGTGACACATCTCGGAAATTATTTTGTCACTTGGACATAATTTTTGTACCATTGTAAATTAGCCATTACATGAAGTATTATATATGAAAATGTGCGCATTTTTATGTAGAATACAACATAAAAATACTCATGATTGTAGCTTTTATCAGTTTTGAGATATTTTCATATAAATAACGATAATTGCCAAAATTTCAACCTTCGGTCAACTTTGACTCTACCGAAATGGTCGAAAAACGCAATTCTAAGCTAAAACTCTATATTTTAGTAATATTCAATCATTTACCTTAATTTTGCAACTAATTGGAAGTCTCTAGCACAATATTTCGATTTATGGTGAATTTATGAAAAAACTTTTTCCTTACGTCCGCGCAGTAACTCTTCCGAAAAAAATCATACATGCGATTGTGGTAATGTTTGCACCATTTAAAATTAGCCGTTATATAAAGTTTTGTATATATGGAAATGTGCGCAATTTCATGCACAATACAACTAAAAATGACAATTTGTCTAAAATTGCATTTTTCCTAACTATACAACCTGAGGTCCTTTTACAATAGGAAGGTACTAGCGGCAGCTGGATAGGTCGTAAGCTTTCGAACAAGGGGTTCGGTAGTTAACTGCTTGTCCGACAGCGCGCGCGCGCGACTGGAGGTAAACAAATCACTTTGCTTTTGGCCCAAGCAAAAACTGCAGAGTGAGGGGTGGCATGAGGTGGGGCTATGTGTAAAAGGACCTCAGGTTTGTATAGTTAGGAAAAATGCAATTTTAGACAAATTGTCATTTGTTCCGACACGGCATACAAACCTTCGGTCCTTTTACAATAGGAAGACTCACTTCTTGGTGGGAGGAATCTGAGTCTTTTGTGAACAGACTGGTGTTCGCCCAACCTTGGAAGCCTCCCTGGTCGTAAGAGCGAGGAGGGATCCAAGCCTCTGTCCGATTTGATCGGGGGTGTGCAACCGCAGGATCAATGGTCAGACCTCTGGACCGAGTACTAAGAGAGAGGCAAGCGTATCTCTTCGTACCAGCAATGTAAGAACTTGTTCCTGTACAGGAGCAAAGTTAAAGTCATGGTTTTGACTCTTGTAGGCATCCACTTCCCCCCCTTGTAGAAGGAAGTGGTGGATATTCTGCTCCCATCCCTCGTGAAAGGGATAGGATGGGGCTCTGTCATATAGCTCACCGCATCTCGTCTTATCCAGCAGGTGAATGACCGTATCCCTCTACCCACAGGTAGAGGGGTAGAAAAAGATAGAAAGAGAAGCCAGTCACTTTCTGCATCATATCTATTCATACAGTCACACCAGGACTCGATGCTGTTCAGCCTGCTAGGGTCTGGGTTAGCTAGACGACGTGTTGAGCAGCCACCACGGGTCCTAAGGAAACCGATCCAAGGACCTATGGGCAATATCCAAGAGGTATAAGGAAGTTGCCGGTGGTCTGGTTGTACCAGACCCCTGCCTTCCATACCTGCGCCACGGAGAAGTTCTTAGAAACGCCAACGAGGGGCCAATACTTCTGACTTCGTGAGTTCTCGGACGGGACGTACGGATGTCGTCACTACCATCAGCCTCATACGCCCTCCTGAAGACCTCACGCAGCCAGGACGAAAGAGTGTTCTTGATACTTCTTTCTTGATGACCCCGTTGCTAACGAAGAGGCGTCGACACTCCGGCCCGAGGTGTCGAGTTCTCTTCAGATAGCACCGTAGCGTCCTCCCAGGACAAAGCAGCATCTCATCCACATCATTATCTGCATGACGCTCCCGTACTCTCTTCGCCGATGCCAGGTCCAGCAAGACGAGGGTCATTTGAGTTCCCTGGGTTGGCAAGACCTTTGGAAGCTGCTCCTAAGCAAGGAGATCTCGAACGAGTTCGAGATGTCCAATCCCGTCAGTTTCAGGACGAGCGACAAGGCGGCTCTGTATCCTTTGACTGTGGGAACTTAGAGGAGCTTCCTCGGCGAAGAAAAAACGAGGAAATCCGCTACCTGCTGAAGAGTGGCTCTGAGAAGAGATAGGCCCCGTCTACGACACCAACCACCGAAGACGGCCAACTTCCCCTGGTACACAGCTGCAGAGGACTGACGGACGTTTCCAGCCATCTCTGTTGCTGCGCTACGAAAAAAGCTTCTCGTTCGCAAGAGAAGGTGGATAACAGCCAGCCGTGAAGACGTAGGGACTGGACTGCTCGTGGTACCGCTCGACGTGTGGCTGGCCGAGAAGGTTGTGCCAATGGGGAATCTCTCTCGGTTCTCTTGCAGAAGAGCCAGCAGGTCCGGATACCAAATGGCCTGTGGCCATTTGGAAGCCATCAGGATCATCCTGAGATTCGGATGACCAGTGCTCGACTGATCACCTTGCGAATCAGGCTGAACGGGGGAAAAAAGGCATAGGCGAAGAGGTTGTCCCACGGGTGTTGAAGAGCGTCCTCTGCAGCTGCCCATGGATCCGGCACGGCCGAGAAGAACACCTGGAGCTTCCTGATGTGCCGGATGGCGAACAGATCCTCGCTGGTCGCCCCCACAGGTCGAAGAGCCTTTCCGCCACGTCCTGGTGTAGAGACCATTCGGTCCTTATCACCTGATCCCGACGGCTGAGCGTGTCTGCTACTACATTCCTTCCCTGGAATGTAGCGTGCCGACAGCTCTATTGAGTGTGCCTCGGCCCACTCGTGCACCTGCCGAGTCAACTGATACAACGGGAGAGACACTAGGCCCCCCCGTTTGTTGACGTAAGCCACCACCGTGGTGTTGTCGTACATCAACACCACTGAGTGTCCCATCAAGCGGTCCTGGAACTCTTGGAGAGCAAGGAACGCTGCCTTTAGTTCCATACATTGATGTGAAGGTGCTTGTCGTTCTCGTACCACACTCCTGAAGTCCGCAACTCTTCCAGGTGTGCATCCCATCCCTCGGTCGATGCGTCTGAGAGCAGCTGCATGTCCGGGGGGAGAGTGCGCGGTAGGCACCTCCCTTCGGTTGTGGGTTTCCTGTCGTCCAGTCACCTGGCTAGGTCCTGCCTCACCTCCTGTGCAGTGACCATGGAAGGCTTGGGGGATCCGTCGCCTGTGGACCAACTCTCCTTTGGTCTCCCTGAAGAGACCGCAGGTGAAGACGCCCGTTAGGGACTGGCTTCCCGAGTGACGACAGGTGTCCGATCACGACTTGCCATTGCTGAGCTCCCTGTTCCTGCCGAGACAGGAACTGGTTGGCTGCCTCCCTGAATCTGCTACCGTCGATCAGCATACCCAGGTACTTCATCCTCTGCTTGTGCTCGAGATCGGACTTTTCGAAGTTCAGAACGATCCCCAGATCGCGACAGAACTCGAGCAGTCGATCCCTGTCCTGTAGTAACTGCGAGCGGTAGCTCGCCAGGACTAACCAATCGTCGAGATACCCCATCAGACATATCCCGTGCGAATGGCCCAAGCAGACAGCAGAGTGAACACTTGCGGTGAACACCTGTGGGGCGGTTGAGAGACCGAAGCAAGTGGCCTGAGCTGGTACACCGTCCCGTCGAGGATGAAGCGGAGGTACTTTCCGAAGGACTGATGAATGGGTATTTGTAGATACGCATCCTTCAAGTCCACTGAAAGCATGAAATCGTTCTCCCTGATAGAGTCGAGCACTGAGCGTGCCGTCTCCATCGTGAACCGGGTCTGGCGAACCAACCGGTTCGGGGGAGAGAGATCTATCACTGGGCGCCAGCCTGCCGTAGACTTTTCCATCAGGAAGAGTCGGCTGTAAAGCCCGGTGACTGATCCGTACCGATTTCTACAGTTCTCTTGCTCAGCATGGTCTTGATCTCCTGTCTCAATGCTACGTCCTTCGATGCCCCTGGAACGTACGCCTGCTGTTGGACCGGGTCCCAATGGCTGGCCAGGCACCCCCCCACTTCCGGCAGCAGGTGAGGGGGAACGCCGTCCTTCCCACTGTGCAAAGTTCGCTCTGGTTGGGGCTGATCGAGACCTGACAGGAGAGAGCCGATACCGCTCCAACTCATTCCAGTCCTCGTCGAGGTCGAACCTCAGTGGAGGACCGAAGGGATATATAAATACGATGTCCGAAGACACGTAGAAACGCCTCTGTCGCAGTAGAGGAGGTGAAGGAGCTTGTTCGACCGTCCAGAACCGAGAGAGCCTTCTTGTCCGGAGACGAGAGACTACCTGGCTCAACCCAGTCGGCAAGCTCCGATCGCGGCAGACCCACCGTCGATTTGGATTCCCTCTCGGGCCCCAAAACGACTCGAGCCGAAACGTGGCTCTGCTGGTGGAGCGGCGATCCTTCCCCGAGGTTCATTGAGCTGACGAATCAGCGCCGTAACCTCGGCAAAGTTCCTCTGGATCTCGGAAGTCACAGCATCTTGCAGAGTGGGACCGTTAAGCCCTTCGAACAAGAGCATATTCCGAGAACCTTCCTCCTAAGAAGGGCGGGGGAACAGCGACAGCCCTCTCGGTCTTCCCATCCACTTGCGCATACGTCCTGGCCGGTCCAAGAACCGTGCCTGGTACGTAGGGCGCTGTGGTGGGATCATGAGGGGCGCACCCCTCACGATCACTCCTCAATACCTCACTCCACCCGCGGTGTAAAACCCGAGGAGGTTGAAGGTACGGGAGAGGCAGACCTGACGCTCCCTCTTTGCTCGCTGGCATAACCAGCAGGCTTTGAGGGCTGCAGGGGGCGTCGTCAACCCGCGGTGGCGATCGAGCTGCAGGCCTGGTCGAAACCGTCTCGCTGTGGAGAACGGCTGGACTGAGCACAGCGGCCCCGATCTCGAGTGTCAGAAGAGCTGGTGCTGGTTGCCGTACCCGGTCGCTTTCTTGTGAGAGCGACGGTCAGGCGACCTGCAGGCTCCACTGTCGCAGTGAGACCGGTGCTTGTCCTCACGGCACGTCACGTCGCTGGTTCCAGCCGTGGCTGGCACCGGCGAAACGGGAGGACCTCTTCCCAGCCTCAGCCCGTGGTCGGTCGTGGACCGTCACGTCCCCGGGTAGCCACTGTTCTTTCACGCGAGAGTGAGAGCTGGTCTGGTGAGAGTCGCTATTGACGGCGGGCTGGTCACCAGTCTTCCGCCCCACCGTGCCGTGAACCTGACGCTGAGCGGACTCAGAGGTCTGGTTCCTGGCTGCACGGTCGCTGGTAGGCGACCGTACACTCGGTACCTCCCGCGAACGAGCCGCCAGACGGACCCTGATGCAGTGGCAGAACCACTGACACCAGGCGAGGAAGTACCGGTGTTAGCCGGTACCCCTCTGGTCCCCGTAGTCTTCTTCCTTGCGGAAGAAGAGACGGGCCCCGCTCCCGAAGGAGCAGGAGGACCAGCGGAAGGAACCCTCCCGTCCCACCGAGGTGAGACGGGTCCCGAGAGGCTCCCGAGGAAGCTTCTTAGGAGGGAGGAGGCGACCTTCTTCTTCCTCGGCTGTAAAGCCTTAGAAGTCGAAGGGGAAGAGGCGGCGGCCGACGACGATGAAGAAGATGAAGACGACGACCACGACACCTTCCTCTTCTTCTTCGTCAGCTTCCTCAGGACAGACGTAAGATCTGCTATCCAGGGCGGAGCCGGGGCTGCTGTAGCCGAAGCCACAGGGCCCGGTCGGACGCACCTGTACAGACAGACCAAAGTCTGGGGTAGTACCACCACGAACAGGGGACGACATCAGCAGGTATGGGCATCTCAGGAACAGCAGGCACGGCCAGCACAGCATCGGTAGGGACAGTCAGCGCAGCAACGGCAGGAACAGCCAGCGCAGCAACGGCAGGGACAGCCAGCGCAGCAACTGCATGGACAGTCAGCCCAGAATCGGCAGGACTGGCAGGCAGCACGGAAAAACACAGGAAGTGGAGCAGCAGCCAGCAACATCCTGGTCACCGGCGGCATGGTCCAAGGGGTGCGAGCCTCTAAGGGCAGCGGAAGTGTGGTCGCTGCAGCGCGGCAACCACGAGCGGCGGCGGCACGCCCCCCTCTCGGTACGGCGAACGGCACTTCACAGCGGCTGTAGGCAAGACTGTTACCACGTGAGGCGAGTACACCCAGGTGAGGAGGGACGTCGTCACCTGGTTGCGTGGTCACCACTCCATGGGTGACCGCAGTAGGCCCAGACATAGAACCGCAGCCCCTGGACACCAGCACGCCCTGCAATTGGAAGGACGCCCATACCTCACCAAGGTCCACGCTCGTGGCAGTAGCACCTGCGGAAATAATAGTAGTAGCGATTAATGGGGGGGAAATCCCCTCGTGCGGGGGTTTGATCCCTCCCGAACGAGTGGAAGACCCCTAATACAATTGTACATCGGGCACCGAGCGCCCTCCCCCGCGCTCGACGGATCGGGCGAGGAGAAGAACGCCGATAACCTCCCCCCCCCCCCGCCCCCCAAGGGGAAGAGCCATCTGTGGGAACTGAGCGTGGGGGGGTCTCGTTCCCCACCCCCCCCGCACAGTACCCATGTACCCAACAACAATATAAGAGCCCTAGAGCAATCGTGCCATCGGCACGAATACAAGGCATAAGGATCAATTCCCTGACTGAGCGGAACTTGAAACCAAATTAATCTTGATGCAATCAATAATAAGGAACAAAATGAAAATGCATCTTGCAAAACGATTCACTTCACAATGAATAAGGGGCTCGGATCGAGCGCATTTGCGCCCTCGGTACCGAGCGCAAGGGTGAAAGGTTTTCATTCCTTACCTTTATGGATCAAGGTTTCTGGAAACCTTGATCCATAAAGAATTGATGCAATCAACCAATATATGAAAATGAAAAGACTACTGCGCTTGCGATTTCACTTCATACAAATAAAAAGGGGAAGGATCAATTCCCGTGAATAGCGGAATATTGATCCCAGTCAACAATGCAATCTCAATAAAAAAAATGAAAATGAAAAAGAACTGCACTTGCGATTTCACTTCATTCAAAATAAAAAGGGGGAAGGATCAATCTCCGGGTAAGCTCGGAACCTGATCCAAAATGAGTATTGCTACAATAAAAAATATATGAAAATGAAAAAGAATACTGTACTTGCGATTCCACTTTCATACTGAATAAGTTTCCGTGCCGAGCGCATTCGTTCGGCAACGGGCATACAGGTCAAAAAATATAAATGAAAAGAGCACTTACTTACGATTTTCATCTACACATTTCCAACCCAATATACGCTCGGAGCGAGCGCTCCCCCCGCCCTCGGCACCGAGCATACACACTACGAGGATCATTCTGGGAAAAATGAATTCCACAATTACGCCCTTCAGTCCCGGCACTCGGGTAATCGGAGGGCGTTGTGAAACCAAGATCCTTTAATTCACAATTGAATTCAATGAAATGATTGTACTTACAATTCAGTTTCACTAGATACATATAAAGAGAAAAACACAATCATGCGAAAGCAAACGACGATGAAGCGGCAGAGAGCGATGATACACGTCCACACGCCAGCAGGCCGAAAGCAAAAGTGGTTTGTTTACCTCCCAGTCGCGCGCGCGCGCCTGTCGGACAAGCAGTTAACTACCGAACCCCTTGTTCGAAAGCTTACGACCTATCCAGCTGCCGCTAGTACCTTCCTATTGTAAAAGGACCGAAGGTTTGTATGCCGTGTCGGAACAAACAACCCATGGTTGTAGCTTTTATCAGTTTTGAGATATTTTCATATAAATAACGATAATTGCCAAAATTTCAACCTTCAGTCAACTTTGACTCTACCGAAATGGTCGAAAAACGCAATTGTAAGCTAAAACGCTTATATTCTAGTAATATTCAAGCATTTACCTTCATTTTGCAACAAATTGGAAGTCTCTAGCACAATATTTTGATTTATGGTAAATTTATGAAAAAAATAAATTTTCTTTACGTCTGCGCGGTAACTCTTCCGAAAAAATCATACGTGCGATTGTGGTAATGTTTGCACCATTTTAAATTAGCCGTTACATAAACTTTTATATATGAAAATGTGCACAATTTCATGTAGAATACAACAAAAAATAATTGAAGGTTGTAGCTTTTCTCATTTTTGAAATATTTGCATATAAATCACGATAAATAGAAAAAAAAACCACGTTCGGTCAACTTTGACTCTACCGAAATGATCGAAAAACGCAATTGTAAGCTAAAACTCTTACAGTCTATTAATATTCAGTCATTTATCTTGCATCTTGAAACAAATTCGAAGTCTCTAGCAAAATATTTAGATTTATGGTGAATTTTAAAAAAATCTTTCCTTCCTCCGCGCGCGGATTCTCCGCCACAAATCTCCGAAATGCGTACGTCCCATTCTCGGAATATTTGCTCCATTTCATATTAGGCATTTCACGAGTTTTTATATATGAAAATGTGCGCAATTTCATGTAGAATAAAATGAAAAATATTTGAAGGTTGTAGCTTTTATTATTTCCGAAATAATTGCATATAAAAAATATATATACAAAAAAATTTGACATTCGGTCAACTTTAACTTGTCAGATATGGTCAAAACTGCAATTGTAAGCTAATACTCTTACAGTATAGTAATATTCAATCATTTGTCTTCATTTGAAAGAAATTGGAAGTCTCTAGGACAATATTAGATTTATGGTGAATTTTTGAAAAAAATATTTGTTTACGTCCCGCGTTCGTTATGAATTCATGCATTATTTTGTGATAATATTTTCTCTGTGTTGCTTTTATCATTTTACAATGTGTTGTATACCAAAATGATCGCAATTTAGTGTACATTACAACGGAAAAAAAGTAACTTGTTACCTTTAACCGTTTTGCGCACAGCGCAATTTGAATACAATTATATATGAAATTTCGTTTTTGCGCTGTCATATATCGCATTATTTATATATGATAATGATAATTTTTTTCATTTCTGATGGTTGGCATACTAAACTTCAGCCAATGACAAAATAAGGAGCCAAAAATGAACTCTTAATCTTGAAAACTAAGCGCGCTGTAATTTTTTGAAAAATATTTTTTCCGCTTCCTCGCTCACTCTGAAACACCTCCGCACACGGGAGACAATTTTTTTTTACCGCTTCGGTGTAAGAGGGTTAATTACACCTGACCTAAAGAGTTCCTGTCATCCAGGTTGTAGGCAATGTCTAGTATAGTGTTACCTATAACATAATAAGACAAAGACCTAAAATCTCTAATTCAGACAGCCCCCGGTTCCGGTTCAGCGATCCTGTTTTATGGTTTTGTCTAGGCCAAAAATCGCAGAGTTTGGAGCCATAATGTGTCAACTTCCGTGTATCAGTGCCAACAATGGAGTTATGGAGCTGATTCATACCTAAACAAGGCACCATTAACCGGTTAATTGGTGCCATAAATTGCCGATTTTCAGTTATCAGCAATTTTCACTTGTCATCAAGCCATCGGAACTGAAACCCCGCTGATAACTGGGGACTGCCTGTAGCTAGAACTGACAGTATTTAGAATAACTAGGAACTAAAACCTTAATGAAGTTGCCTACAGAGGTGCATGCTCAGGAAATACCTACAGCCCAACTCCAGAAGATTAACTACTGCCTTTGAAAACATTAGTAGCTGAACCTCTTGCAAACATGAGGATAAATCCTCAGTCCATATCAGACAAACCTCACTCTAGCACAAGATGGTTATGATGTCAACGTGAACATTGGAATCACCTGAAAGCTTAGAAAACGTTAGCATGTGGAAGTTTTAGAGTAACTTTCTTAAGAATGAGTTCACGGGAAATATACTGAAGAGCTGGGACTATCCTATACCAAATGGTAAGTTACTTACATGAAAATAAAAGAACATCCCTAAACAAACTGATATAAAACAGAGTACAATCTGCTGATCTCCTACCAAACCAGTGACAGACGTAGACTGACTGGCTACGAGTGTTTGTGCTTATCAGTCTCCTGGTGGGGGAGTGTTATCGCTTTCTATTTCAATCTGTCAAATTACCACTCGTGTGGAAGTAAAAGCTATATAATGGAGAAGTAAGGCTCATTTAAAAAATAAATATTTCCTCAATGGTAAAAGTTATGCTATGAACCATGATCATCATCTCTATGTCGTAACATATTAAAAGTTATGCAATGAACCATGATCATCATCATCATCTCTACATCGTAACATATTCCAGAAATCTAATAATGGTGTTACCAAGTAATTAGATAGCTAAAAGTTTCTAGTATTGGCAGCTAAGAAATTTTGAAATTTTCAGTAGCGATTCTTTTATTTTTGGTGTACGTAACCAGCCCCATCCACTTTCGGGAGAGAGAGGGACAACCAAGCACAGAAAACCAATCTGTATATCAATACAGGCAGTTCCAGGTTATCGGCAGGGGTTCGGTTCTGATGGCTTGATGATAAGAGAAAATCGCCAGTAACCAAACATCTGCGATTGTTAATGGTGCCTCTGTTAAGTATTTTGGAGCCAAAAATCAGACAAGCACCATAAAACCAGATCACCTATAAACTGGGGGACAGCCGTATGTCCATGTATAGAGAGGCGGGTGGCCTCTCATTCTGTAATTAAGGTAGTACTTGATAAGTGTATATACAAAACCTAATTCTTTTATAAAAAAATATGTATCATTTTGATACTATAAGTATTTACATAGCTGATGCCAACATGACAGGAGGTGGGATACATTATGGAGGAGTTATGAAGTTCCATTTTGACAACGTTGTGTGTGATAGGAGAGAGAGAGAGAAGAGAGAAGATGAGAGTAGAGACGAGAGAGAGAGAGAGAGAGAGAGAGAGAGAGATGAGAGAGGAGAGAGTGTAATTGCTGTGTGGATAGTTAGTGACTGAATTGGTTGTTGTAGGTTCTGGGCTGTCTGCTGGTCCTGTTGATTGTTAGAGTTCTGTGTTTTTGAGTGTTTTTGAGGCAGTCTTTAGTCATAAGCTGTGAGAGACAGTAGTGTTGGCAGCATTTAGTCAAGCATTGAAATTCGTTTGAGTTGTGATTTGTTGTTAGTTATTGTTAAGTGGTGTTGTTACTGGGGGTGTGTTCTTTTTTGTTTTTTTGTGTTGTTTGTGCAGTGGTCTTTTGTTGAGTTTTTGTTAGGTGTGAGGTCGTGGTTGTGTTTCATGGTTGATTGCTGTGTTGTTTTATGGTTGTGTTCCTTGGTTGTTGTTGTGTTGTTGTTGAGTTGTGGTTGTTCTTTGGTGGTTGTTGTGTTGTTGTTGTCATTGGTTGTTGTTGGGTTGTAGTCCTTGGGTGTTGTTGTGTTGGTTGTGTGTGTTGGTTGGTTGTTGTTGTTTGTGTTGTTGTTTATATCTCTGTGACCTCGACAGCGGACAGCACAGGATAGCCCTGAGTAACTGGATTGATTGGTAAGTAAATGTGTTTTGTTTTATCATGTTTTTGTATAGTGTTGGTAGGTACATGTGTTTTGTTTTTTGTTTTGTTTTGTATAGTGTAGGTCAATTGTCCTGCTGTATTTGTTGTGTAATGAAGAAAGTGTGATTGAGGGTGGATTTTGGCAGCTGGACTGATTAGGTACATGTGGGGGGGATTCTGCAGCTTGTTTTTGAGCTTGTCATCCCGCCACAACATGTACTATTCTAATCCCAAACAATGTTAATAAGAAAAATGAATTGCAAAAGAAAAATTATGCTAGCATTACTAGTGCTTGTTGTTTCCTTACCTGTTAAGAGAGCAGCAGTAGGGTGATACTGCCTCTGGTGTCACGCTCATCTTAACCAGTAGAGATGGGGCAGTATAGCCATGGATCGCCTACTACATAGCCTCAAAGAGAAGGATACTTCCGAACACTAGTAAGGACTAAATAATAGCCCTTGCTCAGGACACAGTACCAACAATATAACAACCAACCAAAACAAAACAGTCACCTGCACCTTATCATTAACATTTACCACCACCCCAACCATAAACAACTAGTGGGTACCCAGGCACATTGTACCCTCAGACTCCCCTAAAACTCAACATTAAAATTCAAGGTGAAAGGTGAGGAAGGAAGACACTTCCTAAACTCCCTCTCCCATTGCCATGCCAGTCAAAGATAAAGGTCCCAAGGTACTGCAATCTTTAAAAGTCATTTCCACATCATGGAGATAAGGAGTCGCAAATACTGACTTGCATTTCCAGTAAGTAGTTTTCAGAATGGAGGCAAGGGATAGATTGTATTTGAAAGCTAATGAAGCAGCTACTGATCTGACTTCATGAGCCATAACTTTCAATAACTAACAATCTTATCCCACTCGAGCGTGTGCCTCTTGAATGACATCCCTTAGTAAGAAAGACAAATCATTCTTTGTTAGAGGACATAATGGGTCCTTGACCAAAGCCCAGAGGTTACTGGACAGTCCCTCCAATTCCCTCATTTCTGTTAAGATAAAACTTTAACGCTCATAGAGGGCACAAAACTCTCTCCTCATCTACAAATCATAGAATCCCTGTCAGACTCTTAATCATTAAGAATTTGGGGCCATGGTTTAGCAGCATTCTCATTCCTAGAAAGAAATCCTGGGGTAAATGAGTATAGTATAGCATCAATCGCAGCAAATCCAATTCTTCTGGCCATGGCTTGTATTTCACCGACCCTTTTGGCTGTCGCCAGAGCCACAAGAAGTGGATTTTCTTTATCAGATTTCAAAAAGAAGCTGAATTCAGGGGTTCAAACTGAGAACCAGTGAGCCACTTCAGAACTATGTCCAGATTCCAAGAGACAAGTTCTATATTCCTTTTCTTCGTATCAAAGGATCTAATTAAATCCGAAAGGTCCTGACTTGCGCAATATCCAGGCCCCTATGCCTAAATAGTACCAAAACAAGCATCGCCCTGTATCCTTTAATGGTACAGGACAACAAGTCTTGTTTCCCTAAGAAATAAAAGGAAATCCGCAATATCTGTCATTGCTTTTGCACCGACTTTGGAAAACTGACCACTTGCTTTGGTAGACGTTAGTTGATGACTTACATCTGCATTTGGAAATACATAGCTCCTGAAGCTGCTCTTGAAAGCCCTTTTGCTCTGATAAGTCTCACAATAGTTTGTACCCTGTCAGAGCCAGAGAAAACTTTTGATGAAAGTAATAGTATAAATGGGGCTGTCTTACAAGCTTTTTCTTCCAAGGTAGAAGCCTTGGAAAATCTACCAGCAGATCATTAGTTCTGGGAACCATTCCTTTAACGACCAAAATGGTGCTATTGATTCAATACGTTTTGGTGACAATGGAACTTATTCAATACTTCACTTATTGTTCCAAATGGAGGGAATGCATAAAGGAACTTGTCGGACCAGCTGAGTAGCATGACATCCGTTGCCCTTGCTTGAGGATCTGAAATTGGTGAGCAGAAAAGCAGAAGATGAAAATTCTTTAACATTGCAAAGAGATCCAACATTGATGTTCCCCATAGTTTCCACGTGTCTAATAAACCAATGGATCTAAGAGTCCATTCTGTGTGAATGACTTGGTTCTGATGGCTCAGCTGATCCGTCACTACATACATTTTTCCTTGCACAAATCTGGTGAATAATGTGTTTGATTCTGTCTTGCTCAGACAAATGTCCCTTGCTGCCTCACAGAGGGAGAAAGAGTGAGTTCCCCCGTTTGTTGATGTATGCTAGGGCCGTTGTATTGTCCGAGTGGAATGCTATCGTCCTCCCGAACAAGACTGAGGAAAAGGCTATCAGACCCAAATGTATTGCCTCTAACTCCATGACATTCATGTGCCACTGTAACTGATCCTTCGACCATGTCCCGGAGATTTCCCTGCCTTCTGAAAGGGCTCCCCAACCCAGATCCAATGCGTTGGAATAGAAGCTTAGTTCTCGGTTCTGAGGGCATAAGGACTTCCCCTACCAGCAACCTGTCTCTGAATTTCACCAACACAGCTTTCTAGATTTCCGGGGTGATCAGCAATATGAAAGAGTCAGGATGTCCCGTTCCTGTCCCACTTGTCTCTCAGGTAAAGCTGAAGTACGTACTCTTAGATGAAGTCTCCCTGAGGAGACAAACTGCTCTACTCAGGATAACGTCCCCAGAAGTCTCATCCAGTTCTTGGCTGTGCAAGACTGAAGGTTCAGGAACTCGCCTACCTTCTGTAGATGTGATTCCACTCTTTTCGTGGAGGGAAAAGCCCGAAAATTATGAATTGAGTGTCATTTCTAAATAGACTATCTCTTGAGGAGTCATCTGTGATTTCTGGTAATTTATTAATAAGCCTAAATCCTGGGCCAGGAGAAGCATTTTCTGAAGGTCCTCCATACATTATTCTTTTGACTTTGTACGAAGAAACCAATCATCCAGGTGGAATGCTATGTTGATCCCCATCAGATGGAACCAACCTGCCAAGGGAGCCAGAATACATGTGAAGACTTGAAGTGCATTTGATAGTCCAAAGCAAAGCACCCAAAACTGAAATGCTTTTGGGAATTCAGGTGTATTATTGGTAAGTGGAAGTAAGCATCCAGAGGGGTCTATTGATAGCATCAAAATACTTCACCAATTTCGAGACAACCCACCAAAATCAATGAAGATGGAATTTCAAAAGCCGCTGCTGCTCACATCCATTGTTGTAAGCAGGCAAAAACATATTGGTTTTCTCTGCTCAGTTGTTCCTTTCCCAAAAGTGGGCAGGGCTAGTTACCTACACCAAAATAAAAGAATCGCTACCATGAATTTAAAAATTTTTTAGCTGCTGATACTAGAAACTTTTAGCTAACTTACGTAATCACTTGGTAAGTTACACATGCAATAAAAATAAAAACAACTTTTCTTTGACCCAAGTAGTCTGAAACACCACCTCAAAGTGAGCATGAATTGCATAAAATTTTACATACAACAATAAGTCACGTAAATTATATAATTAATATTTTCTTCTTTTATGACATTTAAGCCTCTTTCAAATTTTCAAAACAAGCCTTCCCTTTATTCGTGAAAAGTTTGAGGCCTGGTGAGTTCTAAGTAATCCCTTTACTCGTGGAACTATGGGTTCTTTCTGCCAAATTTCATGAAATAGGATGAAAAGTTAATAAAGAATCTAATGATGATGATGATGATAACAACAAAGAACAGTAAACACAAACCCTTCTAGTACTGATGATGAATTTTAATAATAATAATAATAATAATAATAATAATAATAATAATAAGAATAAATAACACCTACAACTTTCTCCTACTCCAATTTTGCCTTTCATATGAGAATGAATCATCCATGGTAGCCAAATGAGAGCTCAACCATTTGACTCAGTACTTTGATTAATATACTCTACATAATTACAATGGTAAACCATGAAAGTGGTGAAAAGACAATTGGGCTACACTTATCAGTTGCATCTGACCAACTCCTCAATAACTTTGATCACTTTACTTAGCATTTGACTCAAAATACAGATCAAGCTTCTTCTAATGCCATAGCAGCATAAAAAAATTGTCTGTTTTTTCAATGAAAGTGGGGAAAAATCAGAGGATATGAAGACCTGAGGCAAAGCCCAATACGTACAGAACAAGTTGGTTTAGGAAAGAGTAAAATCAGTTACAGTAATAAAAATTAGTTATGCAAGTCATGTACATAGCATGAGGTGTCCCTTGAAATTCAGCAATGGAATTATACCAATAACTGACAGAGGCTAATAAAAAAAAAATATTCCTAGCCTAACCTAAATTAAGGTGTAAGGAATACGGTAGTTAGGCAATCATGTTGGTAAATTTGGACAAAGTTGGCGGCTAACTCAGTTATGATTTAAGTCTAACTTCACAAGATGTTAGTACCAAAAGCACCTGAAATGTCAAAATTATACAATAGGCAACTCATTCTCATAACTAGTTTTAGCCAAGGCCACCATTAAAACTGCCATATATAGCCTATGCAGTACAGTATACTTGGAACATGACCTGACCTAGCCTACCAGGTATATTTTGAAAAGTTACCCAAAATTAGCTACCTGGCATATTTTTAAGTTACCCAAAATTACTAACACAACTTGAGTACTAGTAGTGATTTTTATATCTAATCTACTACAACAACTTATAAGAGTTTAATCACACACATATAGTATTACACAAAACATTGGCATAATGCAAAAATTCTAAATATTTTTCTCAAATATAAAACTTAGGTTAATGGGACTATATGTAGGGTTCAGATGGGATTAAGTTCACTGGCTCTGGTTGAGATATCTAGGAAAAATATCTTTAAATAAGTGTACCTTTAAATGTGAGATTTGTTACCAAGAGACTATCAACCAAAGCCTTTTATATAAGATTTCCTCCTGAGGAGGGAAGATCATCTCAGAACTGACAGGCACTGTCCAGAAACTGGAGGAACATGTGAGGTTGTGAATCTTAGTAACATCCAGTAAGTGTTTGATTATAACAAAAGACTGAAGGGGAAGTCACACCAAACCAGAATTGTGAGATTCCTAGTTGTATGTACAAGTAGGGAGAGGACTGACTCCTGTAACCTTCTAATGGTGCAGAAGCTGATGAGATCTTGTGCCAGAATTCAGCTCACTATATCAAAGTATAGTACACTCTTTGAATTATCCAGGAAAATGCTGTCTTTTTTTGTTAGATAATGGAGAAATGACACTTTTTAAATAAAATAAAGTTTCAATTATACTTACCCGGTAATTATATAGCTAAATGTTTCTACAAATCAGAAGCTAGAATTTTGAAAATTTGAGAGTTGCGCTATTTCTAGCAGCTAGGTGACAAGCCCCACCCACTTTTGGGGCTAGAGAGGAACAACTAACAAACATGGCCTCAGTTTGTTTATGCCTAGGTTCATGTGAAGGGAGGAGGGAGGGCTCCAATATGATATTGTCATATTTACAATTAAAAGGTTTTTAATACATACTTACCTGACAGATATATACTTAGCTATAGACTCCGTCGTCTCCGACAGAATTTCAAATTTCGCGGCACACGCTACCGGTAGGTCAGGTGATCTACCGCCCTGCCCTGGGTGGCAGGACTAGGAACCATTCCCGTTTTCTAATCAGAATTCTTCTCTTCCACCTGTCTCCTGCGGGGAGGCTGGTGGGTCCATTTAATCGTATATATATGTCAGGTTAAGTATGTATAAAAACTTTATTGTAACATGACAATATCATTTTTGTACATGCAACTTCCCTGGCAGATATATACAGTAATACCTTGGGTTACGAATTTAATCTGTTCCAGAACCTGCTTCGTAACCTAAAAAATTCGTAAACCCAAATGGATTTCCCATAAGAATGTTATAAAAAGCAAATAATGCGTTCCACCCGACCATGAATAACCATTTCAATTCATATTTTTCCATTTATTTTTGTTCAATAAGGTTGAAAATTCGTGTAGAAATTACATAAAATTATAAAATTGAAGAATGAAATTAAATATAAACACTAGATTTAATATGCATGCACAGTAAAAACCTGAACTTTACCTTTGGCGAGTGTGGCTGCTGGCTTGACGGAGACGGGAGGAGGGGAAGGGTGAGGAGGAGAGGGTTAGGGCTAGGGGGGGAAATCTCCCTCCGTGAACACTTCTGGAAGACTTTCTGGTTCTTTCTCTAGAGCACCGTTCACTACGATCACTAATTTTACGCTTACGCAACACTATGTTGTCTTTCACAATTTTGAAAAATATTTTTCTATGAGCAAATTTTCTACATCGTCGAGAATATAAGGCCGTTGTTTCGTCAATACTGTGACACCTTTTGATGCTTTACTGGCTTTAATTTCTTCCTTTTTCTTCAAAATAGTGCAGATCGTTGATTGCGACCGCTTGAAGAATGCTGCAATGTCTTTCACGCACTCGCCTTTATCATGCATTTGGATAATTTCCTTCTTCCTTTCAACTGTAATCATCTCCTTCTTTCTTATGCTTTCCTTCTTGCTGCTTGCCTTCGTCATCTTGGGAGCCATTGTCTTTAGTATTTGGGTAATAGTAATGTATAAGCACTAACACGGAAACACAACACGTGCGCAAATCACTAAGCAAATTTGAGAGCGTATCACGGACAGATGCGTTCAATCTTACCGCCAGCGAGATATTGAAAGAGTTATGGTTTAAAAAGGGTCAAGGGATGCGTAGGAGGAAGTCACGTGACCCTCGTTAAGTTTTGGCCGAAAAAATGCGTTCGCAGATCCCACGCTCATCGATGTAAACAAGCAGGCATTAAGTTTTGGCCGAAAAAAATGCGTTCGCAGATCCCACGCTCATCCGATGTAAACAAATCAGGCGGCTTCCATGATGGAAATTCGCGCATATCGTATTCCAAGCGAAATTCGTATTCCAGAATGAGGGCGTCACTTCGTAAGTTAAAAAATTCGTATACTAATCGGTTCGTAACCCAAAGTATTACTGTATACTTAGCTGATTAGCACCCATTGGTGGTGGGTAAGAGACAGCTAACTACTGAAATAGACAGGTAAACAACATATGTTGTAGGTATTAATAAACCTTGAGTTCCTACCTATTAGGCTGAAGACTTCGCGGCTACTGCCTTGGAGTCTGCTTAGCCTCAAGAGCCTCAGCGAGATATTGATCTATGGCTAAGAGTTCTTGTGGGTCTGCCAATGGGGTCTTATCCACTTACTCGGCAGAGCCTAAAGGCCTTTGTCATTGGGTGCTATTCCACTAACATGACAATACACTTGTTCAAGGAGCACAACACCGATCCCGATCACCTGATCCTAACATCCATGTTAGTTCTAAGATTGCAAGGAGTTATCCCCGAACTCCTTACAAACAACCAAAAACTCGAAACATAATTACACTTTCATTTATACAAAATATACAAAATAAATTTTGTACTCCCCGACTATCATACATACCCTTGATCCCCTACCAGCAATGACACTATGCGCCCGTGCGACATCCGTGAGCTTGCTAATAGAAAACCAAGCACATATCTGACAAGAGGGTTTATGTACGATAAAAACAAAATATTTAAGGATCAGTCTTTGCTCCAAGACCCAGCACTGTATCTGCTGATACAAATGGACCTAGAGAGAAGCACTTCTCATAGGTCACTCTCACATCTTTCAGATAATGAGATGCAAACACTGAATTGCACCTCCAATACGTAGTCTCAATGATATTTTTAAGAGACATATTCTTTTGGAACGCCAAGGACGTTGCTACTGCTCTCACACCTCATGGGTCTTGACCTTTAGAAGACCGAAGGTTCCATTCCTCGAGCAGTTCTTGTGGAGCGTCCGTAATTACGCTTCTCACAAAGAAAGCCAAGGCGTTCTTGGACATGAGTCTTTTGGGGTTCTTCACCGCACACAAAGACCTTGTTGACAAGCTCCCATCTGTCTCTTCCTCTCTAAATAAAATTTTAGAGCTCTCACTGGACAGAGAGACCTCTCTGTCTCTCTGCCTACGAGGTTAGATAGACCTTTTACTTTCAAAGCTTCTGGGCCAAGGTTTTGGACGGGTTTTCGTTCTTCGCCAGAAACATTGTCTGGAACGAACAGATGGCAGCATCTCCTTTGAAACCCACTGTGGAATCTAGAGCGTGCAATTCGCTCGTCCTCTTGGCAACAGGAATAAGCATTTCCTAGTGACGTCGCGGAAGGAAGCCAGATGTAAAGGCTCGAATTTATTCGATGAAAGGAATTTCAGGACCACGTCCAGATTCCAACTAGGTGTTCTAGGAGTTGCTGCTTTTGAAGTTTCAAAGGATCTAATTAGATCGTGTAGATCTTTGTTGTCTGCAATATCTAGCCTCGATTTCTAAATACTGAAGACAGCATGCTTCTGTATCCCTTTATTGTTGAGACAGATAGGTGTGATTCCTCTCTCAGAAAGAGGAGGAAATCGGCAATATTCACTATAGAGGTACTGGAGGAGGACAGCTTCTGACTCTTACACCACCCCCTAAAGACTTCCCACTTCGATTGGTATACTCTTCTCGTCGAAGCTCTGCGGGCTCTAGCGATAGAGGTCCCGCAAGCCTTTGCGAGAAAAAGCCCCTCGCTCTGACAAGTCTTTCGATAGTCGAAAGGCAGTCAGAGCGAGACCTGGGAGGTTGTGATGAAACCTCTCGAAGTGGGGTTGTCTGAGTAGATCTGGGCTGTTTGGAAGAGATCTGGGGAAGTTCCACTTTCCACTCCAGTACCTCCGTGAACCATTCCTGGGCTGGCCAAAATGGGGCTATTAGTTGTCAACTTCGTGTTCTTTGAAGCTACGAACTTCCTGAGCACTTCCCCCAGGATCTTGAACGGGGGAAAGGCGTATGCGTCCACACCCGACCCAATCCAGGGAGAAAACGCGTCTATTGCGAAGGCTCTCGGATCTTCCACTAGAGAGCAAAAGATCTCTATTCTTTTGGAGAGGAACGTCGCAAACAGGTCTATGTGATCTCCCCCACAGGGACCAAAGACTTCGACACACTTCTTCGTGTAGAGTCCATTCTGTGGGAAGGACCTGATTCCTCCTGCTCAGTCTGTCCGCTCTCACATTCTTTATCCCTTGAACAAATCTTGTGAGGAGAGTTATGCCTCTTTCTTCTGTCCAGGTTAAAACGGTGTCTTGTTAACTGAAAGAGGGAAGGGAGAAAGAGTGCGTGCTCCTTGCTTGCGTATGTAAGCCAGAGCGTGGTGTTGTCCGAGTTTATCTGTATCACCCCGCCTCTGACTATCTCTTCGAAGAACTTTAAGGCTAGGTGTATGGCCACTAGTTCCTTGCAATTGATGTGCCAGGACACCTGTTCCTTTGTCCAGGTGCCTGACACCTCCTTGCTCCTAGCGTCGCTCCCCATCCCGACTCCGAAGCGTCGGAATATAACACTTGGTCTGGGTTCTGCAGGGCAAGCGATACGCCTTCGTTCTTTTTAAAAGGAAGGATCCGCCACTTCAAATGATCTTTTACCTCTTGTGAAGCGGGAAGATGTCCGAGAGTTGTCCCGTCTTACAACTCCACACCCCTTCAGGAAAAAACTGAAGAGGGCGAAGGTGAAGCCTCCCCAGAGAGAAGAACTTTTCTAGTGAGGACAGGGTCCCTAAAAGGCTCAGATAATCCCTCGCTGAAACTGTTCTTTCTCTCTAAGAAGCTCGAGATTTTCGACAAACCTCGAGTGATTCTTTCTCGCGAAGGAAATACTCGAAAACCCCGAGAATCCATCTGAATCCCCAGATAGACCAAGCTCTGGCTGGGGATCAGCTGCGACTTCTCGAGGTTCACGAGTAATTCCAGCGATTCTATCATGTTGCCTTGTTACTGATAAGTCCTCCAAGCACTGAATCTCCGACTTGGCCCTGATTCAGCCAGTCGTCCAAGTAGAGGGAGATGTTTATTCCTCTAGGTGAAGCCATCTTGCCACATTCGCCATCAGGTTGGTGAATACTTGCGGAGCTGTAGACAGACCGAAGCACAGAGCCCTGAATTGAAAAATCTTGTCTCCTATTACAAACCGAAGATAATTTCTTTGACAAATGGTGAATGGGAACGTGGAAATACGCATCTTGCAAGTCCAGAGAGACATCCATCTCCTGGACGAAGAGCCGACATTACTGAAGCGGACGTTTCCATACGAAACTTCTTTTTCTGAACAAAGCGATTCAGAGCGCTACGTCCAGAACTGGTCTCCACCCCCCCGCTGCCTTTGGTACTAGAAAAAGGCGATTGTAAAATCCGGGGAGTGTGGATCCTGCACAAGTTCGATGGCCTCTTTTTCCACATTTGTTCCACCATTTGAAGGAGAGTCTTTCTCATTACAGGGTCTCTGTACCTCGCTGACAGTTCCCGAGGCGTAGATGTTAGGGGAGGGCTGTCCTCGAAGGGGATTACATATCCTTTCTTTAGGACCGACACTGACCAAGGGTCGGCTCCCCTTTTTGCCCATACTCCTGCAAAGTTCAGGAATCTGGCGCCCACTGGTGCTTGAAGGAGCAACAAGTCATTTGGTTTTCTTGAAAGGTCTAAAGGAAGACCTTCCTCTCTTGTCAGAGCTCTTTCTTTCTGGCAGGGGGACGAGCCGCTGCACCTCACGAAAGGGCTGCTGAGGAGGACGAGAGTCCTTCTTAATCGTCGACACTACAGGGCGTCCTTTCTTGGACGTTTGTGCTAGTAGGTCCTGTGTCGCCTTCTCAGTTAGCGAGCGAGATATATCCTTCACTAACTGAGAAGGAAACAGATGATCCGACAGAGGGCGAAACAATAAAGCAGTCCTCTGGCTCGGAGAAACCCCTTTTGATAATAGGGATCCATATACTGATCTCTTCTTCAGAAGACCAGCACCAAAAAGGGAAGCCACTTCTCCCGAACCGTCCTGTACTGCCTTGTCCATGCAGACAGGACGCTATGGAGAATCTCTGGGTTTTTAAGAAACTCCGGATCTTTAGATTTGTTGGCAAGAAACTCCGAGTAACCAATCCAGAAAAGTTGAACACTCTAAAGTGACAAAAAGTCCCTTTAGAAAGTGGTTCAACTCCGAAGTGCTCCACGTCAATCTGACCGATCCTAAGGAGTGACGTCTAGAGGCCTCCACTAAATTGGAAAAAAGTCCGAATCTGCCGAGGCAAGGCAGAGAGAAAGGGACCCATAGTCTCTCCTGTCCCATACCAAATACCTCCTCTTTCCATGTAGTTTGGAAGGAGGCAATGCAGAAATACCGTCTTTCCAACTCTTTCTTCTTGTCCATCCGAACCAAGAATCTAAAGAATGGAGTGCCTTCTTCATAGAAATTGCAGGCTTCATTTTCAGAAAGGCCGAAGATTTTGCCGTAGCCGAGCTCGAAAAGAGAGAACGAGGAGAAGGAGGAGCCGCCGGACTAAGAGAGTCTCCAAACTCTTGTAGCAATAATGAGGCTAAGACTTGTAACTCGAGAGTCCCTCATTAGCAGGAGGTTCGTCATCAGACAACTCGTCTAAACCTCGATCAGACGAAGGAGAAAGCTCACGTTTGGAGGGAGAGTCCTTCCAAGACCTCCTACGATCTGAAGGAGAGGAGCTCCTATTTGGAGAAGAGTCATAAATTCCAGGAAAGAGTCTCCGACTCCTGCCTCCTGGCTCTGACTCTTGCCTCCTGACTCCTGCCTCCTGGCTCCTGACTCCTGCCTCCTGACTCCGGACTCCTGCCTCCTGACTTCGGACTCCTGGCTCCTGCCTCTTGGCTCCTGAATCCTGCCTCTTGGCTCCTGAATCCTGCCTCTTGCCTCCTGGCTCTTGCCTCCTGGCTCCTGCCTCCTGCCTGGATGACTCCACACTCCTGGCTCTTGGCTCCTGCCTCCTGGTTGACTCCTCACTCCTGGCTCTTGGCTCCTGCCTCCTGGGTGACTCCTCACTCCTGGCTCTTGGCTCCTGCCTCCTGGGTGACTCCTCACTCCTGGCCGGTGCCAGACGTCTGATAGGTTCATCCAGTTCGTACAGGAAACCTCACCTCGAGTAGGAGCATTGATCCTGGCGGCAGATACCTCCATACGTCTGGAGGATCTTTTGATCAGAAGGGAAGAGTCTTTCCTTCTAGGAGGCTCCTTTGACAGAACTCCTACAAAAGACGAAATCTGTTTCTTGCATAGCCATCATGAACCTCTTCGTAACCTCCTCTTTATCCTCTTCGGGAGGAGGGGAAGGAGGAGGGGAGGAGTCCATAGCCTCCACCTCCTGACTCCTTCTCACTCTGGTTGAAAGAATGGCTCTTCTTGCCTTCTTAACTCCGAAGGAGACTCCTCAGGGAAGTTTTCTGGCTCGAATCAATCGTCGGAGCCTTCCAACTCCTCTTGAGTGGTCGAGATCGATCTGAATCCCTCCAATCACGTCTCGGAGATGAAGATCCGACGACGAAAAAACACTCACGCAGGACGCTTTTACAATAGCGGTCCTTGGCAGTCTGGGGTGTCACAGAAACCGCCGAAGGGACACCTGATCGGTGGGGATTCTCCACAACCTCCTTTCGGTTTTCGACATTCCTTCTCCTCTGGGCATGTGAGCTTGGAAGAGGTCTAGACCTAGGAGCGTTGCGGAGCCGACCAGATGCCCCCTCCACTACACTGGGGACACTCATATCACTTTCCACTGAATAATCACTAGCCTTACCTTGTATGGCAGCCATTTTGTTTTCCATCAACTTGAAGGCTGCTTTTAGATCCGCAAGTCTTTCGCTGAATCTACAGGTTCTGCAATAGGAGAAGGGGCTGCAATGGAAGGAGAAGTAGCAATACTTACCCTTGGGGAAGATCCCAAGCTAGGAATTAGTTCAGATCTCGAACTACTTAAACTTCTATAAGAAGCCTTCCTCACTCTTTCTCTACTCTAACTTTTTTCAAATAATTAGTTAGATTCTTCCATTCGTTCTCACTAACAAAATTCTCACATTCCTTGCAAGTATTGTAAAAGAAAAATAACATTCATACTCCCTGCAACCCTTGCATACAGTGTGAGGGTCTACCGAAGCTTTCGGCAACCTTCACCTACAGCCTACATTCACACAACGTCTCACAACCATTCCAGAGTCAGACATTTTTAAAGAAAATCCAAAATCAAGTCCACAAAACAGTCCACAAAAGCGTATGCCAATCCAACAATCCAGATACGTCACCAAAAGTCGGTCAAGAAGATCAATTGCCGGTGAAAAAAGAAAAACAATCGAGAGGAACCAACAACAATGTTGATGGCCGGGCGACAGAAGAATTCTGATTAGGAAAACGGGAATGGTCCTAGTCCTGCCACCCAGGGCAGGGCGGTAGATCACCTGACCTACCGGTAGTACGTGTGCCGCGAAATTTGAAATTCTGTCGGAGACGACGGAGTCTATAGCTAAGTATATATCTGGCAGGGAAGTTGAATGTATAAAACATATAATTACTGGGTAAATATCATTAAAACTTTATTTTATTATCAAAAAAGTCATTTTTAATTAAGTAACTTACCCAGTACAGTGGACCCCCCGTATTCGCATTCCCCGGATTTGTGGACTCACACATTCACAGATTTCTAACGGGAATGTTTCCCTGCATTATCCACGGAAAAATTCGCATATTCGCAGTATTCTTCAATGAGAAATATCCACAAATATGATAGTTATGATACAATAAAGTTTGTTCATACTTACCTGGCAGATATATATATAGCTGTATTTTCTGAAGTCCGACAGAATTTTAAAACTTCGACACACAGCAGTGGTCGGCCAGGTGGTTAGTACCCATTCCCGCCGCGGGGTGGAGGCAGGTATCAGGAACCATTCCCATTTTCTTTTTTTTTATTCATAATTTTTATTTCCACTGTCCCCTGAGGGGAGGTGGGTGGGTACTTGATTATATATATCTGCCAGGTAAGTATAACAAAACTTTATTGTATCATAACAATATCATTTTTGTTCATGAAAACCTTACCTGTCAGATTATATATATAGCTGAATCCCACCTTTGGAGGTGGGAAGGGACAGAATAGAAGGATTTTGGGAAACAAATGCATGCAGATGATTTACATCTTGGTTCCACCTGTTAGCATAGCTGGCTTCGTGGTTACTGCCACGTAAGTCTGCTTGTGCTACTAGAGTTGCCTGCGAGGTAGAGACCTATATAGCTGGTGCACTCCAGATGATCTGTCAACAGGGGCGAGACCACGACGTGACTAGACCATATTGACCATACCATGAGGGCTAAGAAGAGAAAATAAATATATATATATATTATTAGCCAAAGAAGGGGTTAAGGTGTTTTAACTAAGGCTAAGAGTTAAGAAGTCGCCGTTGTCGGCGACTCAACAACTAAATTAAGAGCTCTTCCTAACCATTTTCTACAGGATAGGATGGGGGGATTAGTGGTACTTCTTGCCCCCAAGATTGTGTCTGCAGACACGTATGGCCCTAGCTAGCAGCAGATCTCATATGCCATCTTCACATCTCGCAGGGAGTGTGAAGTGAACACAGAGTTGCTTCGCTAAAACATGGTACTCAGGATGTTGCTGAGTGCCATGCTCTGTTTGAAATGCTTCCGAGGCCGCGCCCTCACCTCGTGAGCATTCAGATAAAAAGATTTCAAATCTTTGTGCAAACACAATGAAGGAGCATTTTTGAAAGAACTCCTTAACACTAAAGCCAGGGTGTTCTTCGATATGGGCAAGTCTGGTCTTTTTCGGAACACTGCAGATTGCCCGAATGACTTCGACTTCCTTGAGTTTTATGTAGATCAAACTTGAGAGACCCGACAGGGCACAGGACTCTCTCTGGCTCCTGCCCACTACTTGTGCCATCCTTGCTTCCAAGCTCCTGGCCCAAGGACAAAACGGGTTTCCATTCTTAGGCCACAACGGAAGGCTTAGAGAGCACACCGCCTTGTGTTCTCTAAAGCCCAAAACTTGTTGACGATGGCTTAAAATTTCACTAACCCCTCTTTGTCATATCTAGGTGGGTGGTTAGAAGAAGGCCTTCCTGATCACATGCAAGAAGTTAACAGGTAGGAGAGGTTCGAATGCTTTGACATCAAGAACTTCAGACTACGTCTAAGTTCCATATTGAAACCGCTTCGATCTGGACATGCACAGTCAGTCCGTCTGTACTAAAGTCAGGTGACCGACCAGTTGACCAGTCAGACGAATCAAGGACAGCAAGGCTGTACCCTGAAGACCATAAGGCACTATTCTTCGCTGAAGGATGAGTGTCTGGACTGCCTGGGCGATTCAATCTAAGCAAACCTTGGGGGTGTATCAACGCAACCCAACGTCGTCAGCGAATCAACTCCTGACTCGATCTTCTGGTGCCAGGAGAAAGGAGCAAAAAGGCGATTCAGTCCCGAAGGAAGAATGCCTGACAGTCCAAAACCTGGTCTCATGTTTACACGATCATCGGGGTGTATAAACGCAACCGACTTCGTCAACAGAAACTCAGGGCTACTATTATGTCGCCTGATCTCGCACGAGTGTCTGACCTCCGAGAAAAACAGGTGAGACAAAAAGTAGATGGTGAGCGAGTTTCGAGATTCCACAGAACTCAAAGATCGTGAAGGACTTTGTTGTTTGACAGACGCAAATCTCTGAGCCCAAAGGCCGTCAACAACATATTTGCATATTCTTTAATAGTTGTGACTGCCAGCTTCCCATTCTTCAAGACGGAAATGGAAGACGGTAATCTTATTCCTGTCAACATCCTCGATAGTCTGAACGTAGTCAGACTCAGAGCGGAGAGGTTATAGGTACCTTTCGAGTTAGAGTAGACCAGACTCTCTCGGAAAAGGTCCTTGGAAAAGGTCCTTGAAAGTGAACTAGGAAGTATGTGACCTCTGTGAATCCAGGATCCTGAAGGCCAACATGGGGCGATCAGCGTCATTGTCGCTCCCTGTGACGTCATAAATCCTCTTATTACATTTCCTAAGCGATTGAAAAAGGGGAAAAGAGACTAAACATCCATCCCGTTCAATATCATAGGATGCGTTTAATGGTACCGATCCCGGATCGAGAATAAGGGAGCAGAGAAGAAGAAGCCTCTTCGTCCTCAACATATCGAAGAGAAGAATGAAAGGGCGTCCCTAAAGTCTACACAACTCTAAACCGTTTACTTCTAAAGAAAGATTCCACTCGGAAGTGAATAGTTGCTGCCATCGATCGAGACGATTCGTTACGGACTTTTGCAATCCTGTAACGAACCTGTAGAGGATCGTTACATTCTAGCCTGTTGTTTTATAATAGGCTCTTTCTCGTAAACTCGAACAAGGACCGAGAGAAGATACTTCTTAAGATATGAGAGAGCTGTGGAATATCAGTTGATCTGGACCACTGGTTTCCCAAAAACTCGTTTCGAGGACTGGAGGGACTACCGAATCGCTTTTACTTCTTTCAGATTAAGATCCAGGACATCTGAAACCCTATCCAGATAGAGCACTGAGAGATGTTCAGAATCATTCCTAGATCTAGAATAATATTTCAGTTTCCCCGGTAGGAAAAACTGTGGTCTGAATTGCAGTCTATTCGGGGAAAAAACTTCTTCATCGGATGGAAATGGTCCCCAGCAAGCTCATCATTCCCTCCCCTAGTTATGCTTACTTCCCTAATAAGGCTGCGCTTTGCCTAACAAGCAGGAGAGCAAATAAAAGTGCAATGTTGCGGTAGACTCGGAGTTCCATACCGTGCGGTGGTAACGAGCACCGAAAGGATTAAGAGATAACTCTGTTGAACATAGTAAGGCAAAACGAATGCAACTTTTATTCATTCACGTAAGAAATCCCCTCAATCTTAGGCTAAAGTCCGTGATTGTCGGACAGAGATACAGTTAGTCAGTCAATCCCGCAGAGAGACGTAACCGTCAGCACAGAGATACGGTTTAGTCAGTCAATCCCGCAGGAGAGAGAGACGTAACCTACAGCGAATGACAGCGCACGATCTGTTACTGGCTCGGTTGGACTGGAGGACAGACAGCGTGACAGCAGCAGCCAGCAGCTTACGAACGTCGTCTCTTAACTTTATGTCTGGGTTGCCAGCTACCCTATTCTACGAAGAAATAGGTCCGTTATTTTTTGAGCAGAAAAGACTCTCAAGCTGGTATATTTAAGTGAAACAGAAAAACGCTAAATATATAGATGCATTTGTGTCGTCAGAACACTACCATACAACGGTAAAAGATAAATCGGAAACTCCTGGAAGGCTGCAGGGAGTAACAATTAAATGTCCTTAAAATAGACAATAGACCTCTCGGTTGCCATCCGAAGAGGTAACTACAGCAAGCGTATATGACTTGAACCAACCAGAAGTAAAATAACGCAAGGCAAAATATGAAATTATATCACAATAAAGTTTGTTCATACTACCATGGCAGACATATATATTAGCTGAATTCGGAAATACAGCTACATACATATCTGACAAGCAAGTTTTCATGAACAAAACTTAAGAGAATCGAAGCAGTCAGCTCAAGCTTCTTATGTTGGATGGACCTAAGCGTTCATTGACGTAGTCTACAAGTCTATTTCTTGTACAAGTCTGCGAATGACGAATGAGAGCTCTTCCGAATCTTGTCAATAAGAGCTTATTCGCTTACGCAATATCAAGTTAATGAGATGTTTGTCAATGAGAACTAACCCATTTACGGGACAAAGAGATATTTTGTCAATGAGGGGATACCCACTTACTTGACAAAACGAAAGTATATTGTCAATGGGGGAAAGTCACTGAATTGACAAAACGTAATCCAGGAAGTCGAGCATTTAATTTTTCCGATTCCCGTCTCAAACGAGGAAGGGGCAAGAATCCTGTTAAGAGACTGGGCTTACGGCAGGTAGAACGACGATGTTCAAATCGGCAGCGTAGTCCCGACTAGAAACTAACAAAAATCTATCATCTGAAAAACCCTTTCAGATGGGCTAAAAAGCTTGCAAAATGATCCTGAAGAGGAAGAAACTCTCCAACCAGCTTCCTCTCCCGTATCACAACTAATGCCTGCTAAAGCTTAAAATTTATTGGCAGTATGGCAAAGGAAGTCCTGTCTTGCGCTTTCCTGAAGAGCGTTCCTTTTGATGAGTGCCTTTGCAAGAATCCTACTGAACGTTGCCGAGAGTCCTGACGTGCAGGACATCGAGCCTTACATACCCCGTAACTGCTTATCGCAAAGTCTTGACTGCGGTAGTGGCAACTTAAATTTATTGGCAGAATGGCAAAGGTTGCGGTAGAGCAAACGAGATCTTCCCTTGAGCTTTCCTTAACTCCATCCACTTATGCGAAAAGCAATATTAATTGACAGAGACCTCTTGAATTCACGAAACCCGATGTCTTCCTGGGTTTCAAGAAGTTGTCTGTTCACTTTCAGCTCCTCCGAAGCACTGCCTACTTCACATTCTTTGCAGGTGAGGTAGAAGGTATCACCGAAGGTAGAGGTAAAAATTCTTTAGGCCCAAATCTGAAACAAGAGCTTGAAGAGTTCAACAGAAACGTTCAGCCAGGCGACACACCTGGGTCCTGGTGGAATGCAAGCTCGCGCTCTGGTGCGCGCGGCGTCCACTGGCTGCGCGGCGCCGGCGTCCACTGGAGCGCGCTGGCGTCCACTGGCGCGCGCGGCTCGGTCCACTGGCGCGCTTGGCGTGCACCCGCGCGCACCTGGAGTCCATCCGAGCGTCCCGGGCGTCCGCTCTCAAAAGCTTCCTGCTACTATGACTTCTTTTACGTATTTCTCGTGGAAAGACGGACAACGAGTTCAGTCGACGTTCGCCTTCTTACTTTCTCACTGAAACGCATAACGAGAGAGAGAGAGAGAGAGGACGTGAAGCGTCCTCTTCTATAAAGCTTCTATTTAGAGGGTGCGAGTCCTTCCGAAAGCTCCAACCCCTGCTCGGGGAGGACGCTTTGGAGGATGAGAAGCAATCTTTCAGGATTCGTGCACGCGCACGCACTTTGGCAGTCTGGGGATTTTCATCAGAAACTGCCGAAGCACGCCAGATCGGTGGGGATTCCTTGTAACCCTCCTTAGGCTTTCGACATGCTCCCTCCCCGGGTCCTGGGAGTCAAGCAGAGGTCCCGGCCTAGAGGCGAAACGAGGCCGATCTGACGCACCCTCCACTACACAAGGGGTATCACTGCACTTCTGCACTTCACTTTTACTCTCTAAAGCAAGCACTTTCGATTCTAAGTTACGAATCGAAACGAAAGAGTATCAGAGAAAGGGCAATTCCTCTACACACTGCTTAGGGCCCGAAGGCAACACTGCAGGGTTAGGAGTAACAATTACAGAAGTAGCACTTCACAGCAATGAAGAGAGCGGAGCACCTCGTAGACATATTCATAGCCCGTAGCCATACTACGGGTTAGGCAAAATAAAGCTACAGGGAAGGTTAGCAGTTCTACCCTGACTTTTGTTACTGATTAAATTGCGTACTACGAATCATACGTCTTACCTTACGGATTAGACATGTTTACTGATTAATTGCGTACTACGATCATAGTCTTCCTTAGGAATTAGACGTTTACATTAAGGACATACGAATCATAGTCTTCCTTACGGAATAGACAAAGTCTCACACTCCTTACATGACAAATCTCAACAAAGAACCAAGACCCATACCCCTCGTACATACCAAGTGCGGATCTACCGAAGCTTTCGGTAGCCACACCCTATCTTTGCAGACAACCCCGTCTGAAACTAGCCTAACTAGATTCAGATATTTTATGCAAAATGAATCAAATTCAAATCAATTTAAGATAGCGATATGCCTAGCCACAAATCCCACAAATCCAAGTAAATAAATCAAAAGACAATTAGGATACTTAGCGGCAATGAAGTTTCCAAAATCCTAAGACGGAGGTACTGAAAACAGGTGTTTTCAGCACCGGCGACAGAAAAATTATGATAGAAAAATGGGAATGGTTTCCTGATACCCGCCTCCCAGCGCGGGAATGGGTACTAACCACCTGGCCGACCACTGCGTGTGTCGGAAGTTTTTAAAATTCTGTCGGACTTCAGAAAATACAGCTATATATATCTGACAGGTAAGTTTCATGAACAAATCTTTTTTTTTATCAATTTCATCATAAAATGCACTTTTTGTGATAAAAAATATAAAAAACCAAGTATAAACATTTTTAGTGGGTTTTTCTTGAGTTTTAACTAACAAAATGATATTGTTAAGATACAATAAAGTTTGTTCATACTTACCTGGCAGATATATATAGCTGTATTCTCTGAAGTCCGACAGAATTTCTAAAACTTACGACACACGTAGTGGGAGTTAGGGTGGTTAGTACCCATTCCCGCCGCTGGGAGTGGTATCAGGAACCATTCCCATTTTCTATCAGATTTCTATCTCCACTGTCTCCTGAGGGGAGGTGGGTGGGTACTATATATATATCTGCCAGGTAAGTATGAACAAACTTTATTGTATCTTAACAATATCATTTTGTTCATGAAACTTACCTGTCAGATATATATATAGCTGAATCCCACCTTTGGCGGTGGGAGAGACCAAAAAAGGATTTTAGGAAACATATAAATGTAGATGATTGACATCTTGGTTCCTTACCTGTTAGCATAGCTGACTTCGTGATTACTGTCACCCAAGCCTGCTTCTGCTTGTTTCACTAGAGTTACCAACAAGGTAGTTGACCTGTGTAGTTGGTGCGCTCTAGATGATCTGTCAACGGGGGACGGGACCACAATGTGACTAGACCATGACCATACTTCTGAGGGCAACGAGGCAAAACCACCACCTAAGTTAGCCTAACAACAAACTCCCATATACCAAAGGCTAAAGGAAGGGACGACCGTACTCGCAGCCGACCCTACAACCATATACAAATATTAAAAAACTCACCTACCCTTTTCTATGGGAAAGGATGAGTGCTACCTCCTGCCCCCAAAATAGTGTCTGCGGCGACGTATGGCCCAAGAGAGTAACAGTTTTCATAGGTCGTTCTCACCTCCCGTAGGTAGTGCGAGGCGAACACTGAGTTACTCCTCCAAAAAGTAGCACTTAAAATGTCTTTAAGAGCCATGTTTTTCTGAAAGGCTATTGAGGTCGAAATAGCCCTTACTTCGTGCGCATTAACTTTTAGTATCTTAAAGTCGCTGTCTTTGCAAGAAGAGTGCGCCTCTTTAATGGTGTTTCTTAAAAAGAATGCCAGTGCATTCTTGGACATGGGCATGTTTGGTCTCTTGACCGAACACCATAAGTTCTCCGCAGAACCTCGGCAATCCTTCGTTCTACGAATATACTCTCTAAGAGCCCTAACAGGACACAGGACTCTTTCTGGCTCTTGACCAATGATCTCTGCCATACCCTTGATCTCGAACGTTCTAGGCCACGGATTGGAAGGGTTTTCGTTTTTGGCCAGAAACGACATACCCAAAGAGCAGACCGCATTATGCCCTTTGAAGCCGACGTGTTTGCTGATAGTCTGTATTTCGCTAACTCTCTTCGCCGTCGCCAGAGCAGTTAGGAATACAGTTTTCTTCGTCAAATCCTCGTAGAGACAAAGAGGAAAGAGGTTCAAAGCGATTTGACATTAAATATTTGAGGACCACATCCAGGTTCCACGAAGGTAACTTCGGTAGCGGTACCTTGGTCCGTCTCGAAAGATCTCAATAGATCATGGAGATCCTTGTTATTAGCGAGGTCAAGACCTCTATGGCGAAAAACTACAGATAGGGACGCTTCTGTAGCCTTTAATAGTTGACACTGCCAACTTCAGATCTTGTTTAAGATAACGCAAGAAGTCGGCGATCTGGCTCACAGAGGTAGTGGTAGAGGAAACTCCTTTTCTCTTACACCAACTTCTAAAGGCTGCCCACTTCGATTGGTAAACCGCAATTGATGATGTCTCCTCGCGTGGCGATAGCTTAGCCACTGATTTCGAAAAACCTCTCGCTCTGGCCAACTTTTGGATAGTCTGAACGCAGTCAGACTCAGAGCGGAGAGGTTTTGTGGTACCTCTCGAAGTGGGGCTGTTTGAGTAGATCTCTCCTTAACGGAAGAGATCTCGGATAATCCACTAGGTAGAACATCACCTCCGTGAACCAGATCGCTGCGGGCCAAAAGGGGGCGAATAAAGTCAACCTCGTCCCCTCCGATGCTGCGAATTTTCTCATCACCTCCCCCAGGATCTTGAAGGGGGGGAAAAAGCGGGGGGAAAAGGTAGAGATCCAGGCCCGTCCAATCCATAGAAAGGGCGTCTATGCTACTGCTCCCGGATCGAGAACCGGGGAGCAATACAGAGGAAGTCTCGCCGTCCTTGACGTTGCAAAGATGTCCACTAAGGGGCATCCCCAAAGACCCCACAGCTCCTGGCATACGTCTTGATTGAGAGTCCACTCTGTCGGCAATAACTGTCCTTGTCGACCTGAGGAGATCTGCCCGGACGTTCTCGACTCCGGCAATGAACCTTGTCAATATTGTGACTTCTCTCTCCTTTGCCCAAAGTAGAATCTCTTTCGCTAGAGCGAACAGGGAGCGAGAGTGTGTTCCTCCTTGTTTCTTCAAGTATTGCCAGGGCTGTGGTGTGTCCGAGTTGACTTGAACTACACGACGGAGACTTTGTTCTGGAAGAACTGGAGCGCTAATTGAACCGCTGCCAGCTCTTTGAAGTTTGATATGCCAGGTTACCTGTTCCCCTCATCCAGGTACCTGACACTCCCTCCCCCCCTAGAGTTGCTCCCCACCCCGTGGATGACGCGTCGGAGAACAACACTAGGTCGGGGTTCTGAAGCTTGAGGGATATGCCCTCTGACAGCTTCCACGGATCGAGCCACCATCTTAGATGGTTCTTCACCTCTTCCGAGATGCTTAACTTCATGTCGAAGTTGTCCTTTTCTGTCCAGCTGTCCGACAGAAAGAACTGAAGAGGTCGGAGGTAGACCTCCCCAGGGGAAAACAAACTTCTCCAGCGAGGAAATGTCCCCAGCAGACTATCCATTCCCCTCACCAAGCATGAATCCTTCCCTAGAAAGGCCGACACCTTTTTTCTAGCCTTGTTGCTGACGTTCCTGGGACGGAAAAAGCCGAAAACGCCACTGAATCCATCTGAATCCCCAGATACACGATGGGACTGTGTTGGGGTGGTCAGATGTGACTTTTCGAAGTTCACCAGAAGTTCCAGGGACGCAGCTAAAGACAGAGTCGTTTGCAAGTCCTTCAGGCACCAGGTCTGCGAGGAGGCTCGTATGAGCCAGTCGTCCAAATAGAGCGAGATTCTGATGTTGGAAAGATGGAGCCACCTCGCCACGTTCTTCATTAAGATGGTGAAGATAAAAAGGGGCCGTACTCAGTCCGAAACAAAGAGCCCTGAATTGAAAGACCTTCCCTTTCAGTACGAACCGAAGGTACTTCATCGATTGGGATGTATCGGGAAGTGAAAGTAGGCGTCCTGGAGGTCGAGTGATACCATCCAATCTCCGGGTCTTAAGGCCCCCACCAGAACTGACTGAGGTGTCCTCCATCTTGAACCTCTGCTTTCTATATAGAGGTTTAGACGACTTACATCCAAGACGGGCCGCCACCCTCCCGATTGTTTCGTTACAAGAAACAATCTGTTGTAAAATCCTGGCGTTGCCAGGTCTAAACTGTTCCAACTGCTCGTTTCTCGAGCAATCTGCTCGAGCAGGTCGAAAAGTATCTTTCGCTTGTTTTGAGATACGATGGGGACAAGTCCCTGGGAGTGGAAGTCAACGGGGGCGGCTTTATGAAAGGGATCTTGTAACCCTTCTCTATGACGTCGAGAGACCAGGGTTCTGCCTCTCTTACTCTCCAGGCTTCTGCAAACAACTGCAGCCTGGCTCCTACCGGTGGACTGAAGGCACGATCTCTCACTTCGTTGCCCCCTAGACTTGGAAGGGGCGGGGCTCTACCTCTAGGAAGGCTTCTTCCTCGAGGAGACTATCTAGCGGAAGGAATCCCTCCACGAAAGGGCTTCTGCTTTCTAAACGGTTGGGCTCCTGACGACGTTGAAGGGCCAGCCGGACGTCTCGAAGACTGAGCCAACAGGTCTTGTGTGGCTTTCTCTTGCAGACTAACTGCCAGATCCTTCACCATAGCTTGGGGGAAGAGATGACTCGAGAAGGGAGCATACAAAAGTTCTGTCCTCTGTGCGGGAGAGACAGACTTAGCCGCAAAGTTGCAATAAAGCGACCTTTCTTAAGAACCCCTGCTGAAAAATGAGAGGCTAACTCCTCTGAGCATCCCTGACGGCCTTGTCCATGCATGACATACACTGGACAGCTCCCCCAAGCTGATCGAGTCTGGCTTACGAGATTGGTTGTCTAAAGCTCCAAGACACCAGTCTAAGAAGTTGAAGACCTCTAAGGACCTAAACAGTCCCTTCAAAAGATGGTCCAGTTCGGAAGTCGTCCATGATACTTTAGCTGAGGCTAAAAGGGCCCTCCTTGAGGCATCAACCACGCTGGCGAAAATCACCTTGAGCAGACGTAGGAACCTTCAATCCTAATTCCTCGCCTGTCTCTACCACATCCCTGCCTTACGCTAAGTCTAGACGGAGGCAGGGCGAAAGTAGTCCTTCCCTTTGCTTTCCTAGACTCCATCCAGGCGTTAACCTTCCGGAAAGCTCTTCTAGTAGATAACGAAGCGTCTTCATCTCACGGAAACTGGAGACTTGCTTGTCTTCGACGACGAAAACTGAAGAAGGAGGAGAAGGAGGAGCAGCAGGCTGGAAAGTATCGCCAACGAATCAACGAAGTAGTCGTGCCAAAATTGATAATCTGACGAAGCAGACGTAGCAGGTTGTTCTTCATCAACATCCTCAGAAGAACCGCTAAGTTCTCCTTCTTCCCTACCCGAGTGCAAATCCGAAGGAAGAGGCAGAAGTCCTTTAGCTCCAAGTCTCCTATCCGACGACGATGAAGAAGAAGAGGCGGGTAACGGATCCTTAACAGTCACAGGATCAGGAATCACCTTTAGAGGCGAACGTGAAGAAGAAATAACCGATGAGAAGCGTCAGCCAAAGCCTCGGGAACAACATCCGAGTGACAGCGAACTTCCACATTCGCGTCCACAGAGCTCTTACTAGAACGTCTACGAGCGTCCATCTGAGCGTCCAACGTAGCGTTCTCTCGAGCGTCCAAATCAGCGTCCGACCCGAGCGTCCAGCGAAGCGTCCAACGGAGCGTCCATCATAGAGACTCTTCTAACGTCCCGCGAAAGCGTCCTTACGAACGTCCCGCGAAGAAACTTGATCAACTGCCCGACTAGCGTATCGTTAGAGCGTCAACACTGTCATGTCGAAAGAGGGGCCGAACGCATAGAAGTCCGTCCGACAGCTTCAAAATCGTCGTCAGCAGAAGCGTCGAAGTCGGAACGCCGAGCGTCCTCTCTACGGGAAGAGAGAGGAGCAATGCAGAGATCTCTCTCTAACCTGGCGTCTAACGTCACCTCTAGACGAAACCCTGGGAGCAAAACGAAGTCTAGAGGGCGAAAAATCAGAAGACGGGGACGAAAGAGGAGCCGTTGGAGAAGACTGCCTAGTTCTCTTGATAGGAAGTCTATCGTCTTTCCTGCGACGAGGAACCGTCTCCTTCTGCTTCAGTAAAGCGTCCAGTTGCCGTTGCATAGCAATGATGATCTCCGTCTGAGATGTCTCCTTACGCAGAGACGAGCTGCGCTTGTGAGAAGGAGAGGGCGAGGGGACGCCTTTTCTTCCTTCTCCCAGGAACGCCTTGGCTCTAAAGCGACTGGGGCGCGCGCGGGCGTTCATCGTCGGATGACGTCCTAGACTTCTTCTGGGCGAAAAGCTAAACGCTTTTTCCGGAAGAATGCCACTCAGACAAAAGCATGACGTGAAGCGTCAAGCTCTTGAAGAGTCCTCTTCAAAGGTCGCGAATCCGAACGAGATTCCCAACCCCTTGCGCGGGGAGGACGCGTTCGGAAGACGAGAAACATCCTTCAGGATACTTGCTCGACCGCGCTCCTTAGCAGCCTGGAAGCGTCCCACAGGACTGCTGAAGGGACGTCAGATCGGTGGGGGTTCCCCGTAACCCTCCTTCGGGCCTTCGACATGCCCCTCTCTCCCTGAGTCCTGGGAGTCCGGCAGAGGTCCCAGCCTAAGAGGCGCTATAGGGCCGATCTGACACCCCTCCACTTCACTAGGGGCACTATCACTGCACTTATTTTGCCTGTTTTCAAGGGCAAGCACTTTAGATTCAAGCGTCTTCAATGAATCCAGGATAAGCGAAAGGGCATACCCTCCGCAGACACCACTTGAGGGCCCGAAGGCAACACTACGGGGTTAGGAGACACAAAATCTAAAGGAGGGTTAGAAGGGGATACATTAAGACCCTGTCTGCTACCCGACTTATTCCTGGAGGAAGACCACCTAATCCTATCACGTTCTAACTTATTTACGTAGGATTCATACGTCTTCCATTGTAAATCATCCAAGCTTTCACACTCATTACAGCGCAAATCATATTTACACTCTTGCCCCCTACACCTTTACACAATGTGTGAGGATCAACCAAGGCTTTAGGAAGCCTAACCTTGCATTCCACTTTCGAACACACCCTGGCGCTAGCCGAACTACATCCAGACATATCTAAGGAAAAAAATCTAAGCCAAATTCAAAACAGTCCAAGTCACGTATGCCAAGCTATCGATCCAATCAAAAACCAAAAAGTCAAGAGGATACTCAAGCAATGAAAAGTTTTTCCAAAATCCTGAGGCGGAGGGTGTGTAAACAGATGTTTCGACACCGGCGACAGAAGAAATCTGATAGAAAATGGGAATGGTTCCTGATACCCGCCTCCCAGCGGCGGGAATGGGTACTAACCACCCTAACTCCCACTACGTGTGTCGTAAGTTTTAGAAATTCTGTCGGACTTCAGAGAATACAGCTATATATATCTGACAGGTAAGTTTCATGAACAAAATACGCTGTTTTCATTGTTTTTATAGGGGTTCCAACTATTCGCGGGTTCTAACTATTCACGGGGGTGTCTGGTATGCATCCCCTGCGAATACAGGGGGACCACTGTATCCCAATTACACAGCTAATTCAAACATTGACAGGTGAGAAAACATGAACCCATCTATCCCAACACGTTGGTAAGTAAAGCTAATGAATTGCGAACATTGATTGCTAGACATTGCAATTAATGCCTGTTGTTCCTTATATACCTGATAAATGAGCTGCTTCATGAAGATACTGCCTATAGTGGAGCTCACTTTATCTGATAGTGGAGCACTGTTGGTTAAGCTGAGGGTTCGCCTACTATATAATGGGTATCTTGTAGCAAGGATGATTCCAACTGCTTACAAGAGCAAGGTGCTCCTGCCCAGGGCACAGTACATAACACAAGAGAACAAACAAGTAATACCCAATGCTGCCAAAATTAAAGATACGCCACTGCCAAAATAAAGATATAACCCACTACACTGTAGGGTACTCTGGTACATAAGTAACCCCAGGCTCTCATAAAATCCCACACCATAATTCAATTTGAAAAAATGAATACTTCCTCTCCCCCAAACACCACGCCAGCCATTATTATAGACAGTTATAGGCAGTTTCAACTTCTTTACAATAATACAATGCAAAACCATCTTACACCTCCAGAAGGTCGTTTGCAAAATGGAAGACATCTTACACCTTCAGAAGGTCGTTTGCAAAATGGAAGAGATAAATTACACTTAAGAGCCATGGATATGTCTAAAGCTCTTATTTCTGGAGCTTTCACTTTACACTAAGGAAAATTGTCCTCTCGCTAGCTTCTGAGAGGAAGAATGTCAGAGGATTCTTAGACAGAGGCCGTGTGGGATTCCAAACGGAACAACACAACGAAGATGACAGGCCCCCATATCTTTTCTGTCCGTGAATGTAAAACTTAAAGAGCTCTCATGGGACATAAAACTCTCTTGGTCACTTGGACCTAAAATATCTAACAAGCTCTTAATCATGAAAGAGTAGGGCCAAGGACTTGAGATTGTCTCGTTTATGGCCAAGAAGCCTAGAGAAAATGAGCATACTGAATTCTCTCATGAAAAAACCCACATTTTATCTAAAGTGAGGATTTCACTACTAAGTCCTTTTAGCAGTAGCAGAAAACTATTTTAAAATACAATATCCACATTCCAGGGAACCACTGCCTCTTCCTTCTGTCTTATTGTCGAAGGATTTAATAAAGTCCAACAAATCTTGGTTGGGGATAAATCTAAGCCACTATGTCGGAAAACCGAACTCAACATGACTATATTAGCCTCTAATCGTTGATGTGGTTTAAACCTTTCATGTTCTTCAGAAATACCAGAAATCTGCTTTCTTTTACAGATGTCTAAGACGATACCTTGTTTTCTCAGCACCATGTTGTAAAAGTGGTCCACTTACCTTGATATACTCTTTCAGAAGAGACTCGTCTACAATTGGAGATAGCTTGCGCAGCCGATTTTGAAAATACCTTCTTGCGCAGG
>NC_061104.1:26243864-26266409 GCF_015104395.2 Macrobrachium nipponense
TGAATCGAGAGAAGGAATCTCAAGATTCTAACCTGTGCTTACAAATGACTGAAAACGCTAACCGCCATTTCATTGCTGTCCGTTGTGCAATGAAAGCGGGGCGTTCTTCAGTAATGAAACACAGGGGAGAGCCGCTTGAAGAACTGCTTCTCATGGGCTGAACGTTTGGAAGTAGAGCTGGCAGGTGTGGGAGTAGGCGATGTCTTTCAATACATCTGCTAATCCGGGTGGAACAATGAACAATTGTACACCTCCGAATACAAGATATTTTGAGGACAAACTCAGATTCCGCAAAAAATCATTCGCATTATCGGGATACGATGCAGCAAGAGACTATTACAGAATTCTGTTACCGTGCGGTAAACAGAAAGATGAGAGTCGAATAGATATCTCTGTTTAAAATTCTCGCAATACCGAAGACGATGAATACTAGCGTTTCACAGCAGTAGATGGTCATTCATGTATGCGAGAATCCCCGTTAATCAGAGACTTAAGTCCGTGATTGTTGGGCAGAGATACGGTTGTTATTCAATCAAAGCAGGTGAGACATACATAAACAACCGTCTATCTCAAAGCGGCAGCTGATACTGAAATGCCTCGGGCAATTCAATACGCAGTAGCTGTCGCTGACTCGTCATCCTGAGTTGCCAAGTAATCCTTTGCCACGAAGGAATGCGTTCGGCTAGAACCACCGAGCATAAAAAAGATATGCTCGAGCAATTATATTAAGCGAAACGAATTTCGGTAAATATAAAAGCTTAAATGGTGTTGTTGTGACAACACCATAAGTATATAAAATTGAAACTGGAAACTCCTGGGAGGTTGCAGGCAACCCGGGTTGCAGTTCAAATTAGAATACTTTTCGTCTAAGTCGCAATCCGTAGAATAACCAGGATATGCGCCTACCCCTCGGACCATTCAACTGCTTAGCAGAATCATGTCGCGAGGTTAATATACGTAGTATATTTGTAGGATTCTGAACAACGATCTCCATCCTAAATTCTTTCCTTCAAGAAAACAAAATAAGGATTGGAGATCGACCACCTTCGTTCTCTATTAAAGAGAGTGAAGGAGAAGTCTTCCTCGAAGGAAAGCTTCAATGGTGAACAGAATACTAAGACGATAGTTCCAGCCAAACTGGATATTCCCGTCCGTTCTTCTCCATTCCAGGTTGGTCGCCTACTGTGAGATAGTCTTCTTTCAGCAGCAGTCTTCTTCCTAATGCTAGAAATTCCAGGAATTCGAGCATAGGCGAGGTTCCCGATTATCGTGTAACATATCGGGGATTCTCGTCTCGCTCACTTTGGGACCGTGGTCTCGCCTAAGTGTTTGGAGATCGTAAGAAACTCTAACACTCTGAATGCGCTAGAAATTCCGTAGAATTCTAAGCAGTCTGCGAAACCCCACCGAATTCGTCAAACGATATCGGCTGGTGGTCCTCATCGATCCCGTAGAAAGAAATCGAGAAAGGGGCAGGATCCCTCCTCAACGACCGGGGCTACGTCAGGTAGGACCCGAAGGTCCCCCCTGGTAGCGCAGTCCCCAACGTGGGATCCTACAGAGAAATCTCTGTAGGATTCCTTCCCCTTTCCCTCGTAGCCGTAAGGAGAGAGGGAATGGGGGAGGAATTGGATACTCGCTCGCCTTCCCAGTGGAACTAGCAGTTGGAGAAGAGTAGGAGCAGCCATCGCCTTGCGGCGATGGCCTCTCAGAGTCTGGGAAAACGTATCGTCAGGAGAAAACGTTTTCCCGAGGAGGGTTACGAACTCTCACTGTAGGTAAGGGTCTGCCGCCACTGTGAACGTCGTCTGGGTGGGGCTGATCGACACCTGACAGGAGAGAGCCGATACCGTCCTCCGACTCATTCCAGTCCTCGTCGAGGTCGAAACCTCTCAGGAGGACGAAAGGAGTATTTAAATACGGTGTCCGAAGACACGTAGAAACGCCGCTGTCGCAGTAGAGGAGGTGGAAGTAGCTTGATCGACCGGCCAGAACTGAGAGAGCCTTCTTGTCCGGAGACGAGAGACTCTGGTTCAAGACAGAATCGGCAAGCTCCGATCGCGGCATACCCACCGTCGGTTTGGGTTCCCTCTCGGGCCCCAAAACGACTCGAGCAGAGACATGGGCTCTGCTGGTGGGAGCGGCGATCCTTCCCCCCGGTAGTTCGTGTTGACGAATCAGTGCAATAACCTGGGTAAAGTTACTCTGAATCTCGGAAGTTACAGCGTCTTGAGGAGTAGGACCGTCCAGTCCCTCCAACAAGAGCAGCTCCCAGGACCCTCCTCCTTCAGAAGAAAGGACCAGCAACAGATCCCTGACGGTTGCCTCCAATCACTTGCGGCGTCGTGACGGGATCGTGAGCGGCGCATCTCTCACGATCACTCCTATATACCTCGCTCTTCCTGGCGTATGCCGAGGAAGTTGAAGGTATCGGAGAGACAGAACTGACGCTACCCCCTCTCCCCCTGACGGTCGCCTCCAATCACTTGCGTGTACGTCCTGGTTGGTCCTAAGACCATACGTGGCACGTGCGGCGTCGTGACGGGATCGTGAGCGGCGCACCTCTCACGATCACTCCTAGCTACCTCGCTCTTCCGGTGTAGCCCGAGGAAGTTGAAGGTAGTGGAGAGACGACCTGACGCTCCCCCCCCCCCCGCTCGCTGGCAGGACCAGCGTACGTGGGGGGCTGCAGCCGATCACCAACCCGCGGTGGGGATCGATCTGCAGGCCTGGCCGTGCCGCTCACCTGTGTGGCGAGCGGCTCGACTGAGCACGTCGACCCCGGTCCCGTGCGTCAGACGAGCTGCTGCTGGTCACCGTATCCGCCCCGTCCCTGTGGGGAGCGGCGGTCAGGTGACCTGCAGAGCTCGCTTTCGCGGATGAGACCGGTGAGCGTCCTCGCGGCACGTCAAACCGCTGGTACCAGCCAAGGCTGGTACCGTCGGTCGAGGGGACCTGGGACTCTTCCCAGCCTCAACCCGTGGCCGGTCAGAGACCGTCACGTCCACCCGACCGAGGGTACCGGCTGGTCGCTGCGAGAGCCGCTGGCCTGGCGAGAGTCACCTGAGCGGCTCTCGACAGTCTTCTGCTCCGTGCCTCGGTCATGACGCTGAGCGAAACTCAGGCGTCTTAACTTTGGCTGCACGGTCACCCGAAGGAGATCGTACACTCGGAACTTCTCGCGGACGAGAAACCGAGCCGGTACCTGGCTTAGCAGCAGAGCTGCCAAGACCAGGCGAGGGTGTACCAGCGGTAGCCAGCACACCCTTGGTCCCCGTCTTCTTCTTCTTCTCAGAAGGGGAGACGGGCCCTTTCCCGAAGGAACAGGAGGACCAGCAGAAGAACCCCCCCGTCACACCGGAATGTGACGAGCCCTTCGAAGTTCCCGAAGGAGTCTTCTTATTGGGGAATAACAAAACCCGGTTACCAGCTGGTCGCTGCGAGAGCGGACCGCTGGCCTGGCGAGAGTCACCCTGAGCGGTTCTCGCCAGCCTTCTGCTCCGTGCCGTGGTCTTGGCGCCGAGCGAACTCTGGCGCCGAAACTTTGGCTGCACGGTCTCCCGAGGGAGAGCGTACACTCGGGATCTCCCGCGAACGAGAGGACCGAGCCGGAACCTGGCGTAGCGGCATCGCCGCTAGCACCAGGCGAGGAAGTACCAGAAGCTAACCGATACTCCTCTGGTCCCCCCGTCTATCTCTTCCTTGCGGAAGGGAAGACGGGCCCCGCTCCCGAAGGAGCAGGAGGACCAGCAGAAGGACCCCCCGTCCCACCGATGGTGGGACGGGCCCTTAGAAGTTCCCGAAGGAGACTTCTTAGGGGGGGGGAGGCAGCCTTCTTCTTCTTCGGCTTATGGGTCTTAGAAGTCGAAGGGGAAGAGGCAGCAACAGACGAAGACGAAGATGACACCTTCCTTCTTCCGTCAGCTCACGCAGGACAGTCGTCAGGTCCTCCATCCAGGCCGGAGTCGGGCCTATTGCCGAAGCAACACGGCCCGACTGCACCTGTCCGGAAGGACCTGGGACTGGGGAAGACACACCATGGGCAGGACCAGCATGGACAGGCGCAGGAACCAGGAGCGACAGGAACAGCAACCAGCTCAGGAGCGGCAGGAACAGCGGCAGCGGTAAACACAGAAGGGACAGCCAAGCCAGTAGCGGGAACCACATCAGCGACAGGTACGGCAGGCCCAGCCATCGCCTCGTAGAATCATCGGCAGCCAGCGTGGTACTGGCGGCCGGTCCAGGGGCGAGCTGCTGGAACAGCGGAAGTCTGGGGCAGGCAACACGAAGAAAACACAGGCGGCGGCGGCATACCCCTCCTCGGTACGGCGGCGACCGGCCCTAGAAGCGGCAGACGGCGTCACCGACACAGCATGGGGAGTGTAGACCAGCGGGGGGAAGCAGCATAAGCGGCCGTGAAGGTTGTAGTGGAGACCACTCCAAGGTCACCGCCCCAGACCTCGCTAGACTCTGCAGCAGATCGTGGATGCTAGGCACGCCCTGCAGCCGCAGTGGTCCATACCTGTCCAAGGTCGTCTCCCACGGCTGTAGCACCTGGCGGTAGCACAGACAGATTAGTAAGAGGGGTTCCCTCACGCACGGGGGGGGAGACATGCCCCACCCTGAACGGAAGGAAGACCCCAAAAACAAAATACGAGGAAGCTGAGCGGGGGCAGGAAAGAAGACGAAGAATCGGATACCAAGGGAGTCGCGGGAGAGCTTTCCGACGACTTCCTGGCAGACCTTCGCTTACCCCTACCCCCGCACATCAGTGAAAAGTAATATGAAAATGAAACAGAATACTGCACTTGCGATTCACTTCATAGAACTTAAAGAGGGAAAAATCAATTCCCGGTAAGAGCGGAAACTTGATCCATAATAATATGATGCTATCATAAATATATATGAAAATGAACAATACTGCACTTGCTATTTTCACTTTCACAGCAATAATCGTAAGGATTAATTCCCGGGTAAGAGCGGAAACATTGATCCATAATTAAATTTGATGCAATTAATAAATGAAAATGAAAAGAAAACTGCATTGCGAATCCACTTTCATTGCATTCTATTCATACAAAATAAGAGGCTCTTGCCGAGCGCAATCAAGCTCTCGGCAACGAACGCACAGGGCAAAAAATATAATGAAAAAGAGTACTTACATCTTTCAATTACACACTTTCGCCCAAAATACATGACTCGGCGCGAGTGCGCCCAGCCTGGCACCGAGACATAATTCAAGGGTTCAATTCATGAAAAGAGCGGAAATCGCCGTCTCTACGGCGATAGCTCCATGTTGATTCATAATGAAAATGAAAACAGTGTACTTACAGTTTCATTTCAAGTCAAACCAAAACCATTAGTAGAAAACACAATATAACAAAGCATACGACGATGAATCGGGCAGAGAGCGATGACGAACACGTCCTTCACACCCGCGGCCGAAAGCAAAAAGTGATTCTTCACACTCTCGGGCGCGCGGGCTGCGCGCGCACGATCGGACAAGCAGTTAACTACCGTTCTCCCCTTGTTCGAAGCTTACGACCGTCCCAGCTGCCGCTAGTTACCTTCCTATTGTTAAAGGACCGAGGGTTTGTATTACGTATCGGAACAAATGCAATTTTGGACAAATTGTCATTTGTTCCGACACGGCATACAAACCTTCGGTCCTTTTACAATAGGAAGACTCACTTCTTGGTGGGAGGAATCTGAGTCTTTTGTGAACAGACTGGTGTTCGCCCAACCTTGGAAGTCTCCTGGTTGTAAGAGCGAGGGAGGGATCCAAGCCTCTGTCCGATTGATCGGGGTGTGCACCGCAGGATCAATGGTCAGACCTCTGGACCGAGTACTAAGAGAGAGGCAAGCGTATCTCTTCGTACCAGCAATGTAAGAACTTGTTCCTGTACAGGAGCAAATATAAAGTCATGGGTTTGACTCTTGTAGGCATCCACTTCCCCCCCCTTGTAGGAGGAAGTGGTGGATATTCTGCTCCTATCCCTAGTGAAAGGGATAGGATGGGGCTCTGTCATATAGCTCACCTGCATCTCGTCCTCATCCAGCGTAGTGACGACCGTGGCCCTCTGCCCACAGGTAGAGGAGGAGGAAAAGATGGAAGAGGGAGCCAGTCACTCACTCACTCACACATCCATCCACACGTCACACCAGGACTCGATGCTGTTTCAGCCTGCGAGGGTCTGGGTTAGCTACACAACTTGTTGAGCAGCCACCACGGGTCCCAAGGAAAAGGTATCCAAGGACCCTCTGTGGGCAATATCCCGAAGGTTAGAAGGACGTAAAGGTAGTCTGGTTAGACCAGACCCCTGCCTTCAGGACCTGCGCCACGGAGAAGTTCTTACGAAACGCCAACGAGGGGCCAATACTTCTGACTTCGTGAGCTCTCAGACGGGACGTACGGATGTCGTCACTACCATCAGCCTCATACGCCCTCCTGATGACCTCACGCAGCCAGAATGAAAGAGTGTTCTTGGATACTTCTTTCTTGGTTACCCCGGTGCTAACGAAGAGGCGTCGACACTCAGGCCTGAGGTGTCGAGTTTTCTTCAGATAGCGCCGTAGCGCCCTCACAGGACAAAGCAGCATCTCATCTGCATCATTATCGGTGAAGTCCATTAGGGAGGGAATCGTGAAGGACTCGAACCTGTCGTCAGGGACCGACGGTTTCTGAGTCTTCGCAACGAAGTCGGGACGAAATCGAGCGTCACAGATCCCCATCCCCTGGAGTGTCGTACATCATAGGAAAGACCATGAAGTTCCCCTACTCTCTTCGCCGATGCCAGGGCCAGCAAGAAGAGGGTCTTGAGGGTCAGATCCCTGTCTGACGACTCTCGGAGTGGCTCGAACGGCGTTCGAGTCAAACTCCTAAGGACGAGAGTCACATCCACGCAGGGGGCCTGAGTTCCCTGGGTGGGCAAGACCTTTCGAAGCTCCTCATAAGCAAGGAGATCTCGAACGAGTTCGAGATGTCCAATCCCCTCAGTTTCAGGACGAGAGCCAGGGCGGCTCTGTATCTTTGACGTGGGGACTGAGAGGAGCTTCTCTCGGCGAAGAAAAACGATGGAAATTCGCTACCTGCTGAAGAGTGGCTCTGAGAGAGATAGGACCCCGTCTACGACACCAACCACAGAAGACGGCCCACTTCCCCTGGTACACAGCTGCAGAGGACTGACGGACGTTTCCAGCCATCTCTGTTGCTGCGCTACGAGAAAAGCCTCTCGTCGCCAAGAGATGGTGGATAACAGCCAGCCAGTGAAGACGTAGGGACTGGACTGCTCGGTGGTATCCGCTCGAGTGTGGCCTGGCGCGAGAAGGTTGAGGCCAAGTCCGGGGAATCTCTCTCGGTTCTCCTGCGAGAAGAGCCAGCAGTCCGGATACCAAATGGCCTGTGGCCATTTGGAGCCACCAGGATCATCCTGAGATTCGTGACCAGTGCTTCGACTGATCACCTTGCGAATCAGGCTGAACGGGGGAAAGGCATAGACGAAGAGGTTGTCCCACGGGTGTTGATGAAGAGCGTCCTCTGCAGCTGCCCATGGGTCCGGCACGGCCGAGAAGAACACCTGGAGCTTCCTGTTGTGCCGGGGTGGCGAACAGATACACGAATGGTCGCCCCCACCCCCAACAGGTCGAAGAGCCTTTCCGCCACGTCCTGGTGTAGAGACCACTCGGTCCCTATCACATGATCCCGACGGCTGAGCGTGTCTGCTACTACATTCCTCTTCCCTGGAATGTAGCGTGCCGACAGCTCTATTGAGTGTGGGCTCGGCCCACTCGTGCACCTGCCGAGTCAACTGGTACAACGGGAGAGACACTAGGCCCCCCCTGTTTGTTGACGTAGGCCACTACCGTGGTGTTGTCGCACATCAAACCACCACTGAGTGTCCCATCAAGCGGTCCTGGAACTCTTGGAGAGCGAGGAACGCTGCCTTGAGTTCCAGTACATTGATGTGAAGGTGTTTGTCGTTCTCGTCCCACACTCCTGAAGTCAGCAACTCCTCCAGGTGTGCGCCCCATCCCTCGGTCGATGCGTCTGAGAACAAGCTGCATGTCCGGGGGGGGGGGGGGGGAGTGCGCAGAGGCACTCCTCTTAAGAGGTTCCTGTCGTCCAGCCACCAGGCTAGGTCCTGCCTCACTCCGGTGTCAGTGACACTGGAAAGCTTGGGGATCCGTCGCCTGTGACCAACTCTCCTTTAGTCTCCACTGAAGAGACCGCAGGTGAAGACGCCCGTGAGGGACTAACTTCTCGAGTGACGACAGGTTTGTCCGATCACGACTTGCCATCGCTGAGCTACCTGTTCCTGCCGAGACAGGAACTGGTTTGGCCGCCTCCCTGAATCTGCTGATCCGCGAGTCTGCGGGGAAGACTCGCCCTGCTACCGTGTCGATCAGCATACCCAGGTACTTCATCCTCTGCTTGGCTCGAGATCGGGACTTTTCGAAGTTCACAACGATCCCCAGATCGCGACAGAACTCGAGCAGTCGATCCCTGTCCTGTAGAACTGCGAGCGGGAGCTCGCCAGGACTAACCAATCGTCGAGATACCTCATCAGACGTATCCCGTGCGAATGGGCCCAAGCAGACACCAGAGTGAACACTCGCGTGAACACCTGTGGGGCGGTTGAGAGACCGAAGCAAAGTGCCCTGAACTGGTACACCGTCCTGTCGAGGATGAACGCGGAGGTACTTTCTGGAGGACTGTATGAATGGGTATTTGGAAATACGCATCCTTCAAGTCCACTGAAAGCATGAAATCGTTCTCCCTGATGGAGTCGAGCACTGAACGTGCCGTCTCCATCGTGAACCGGGTCTGGCGAACAAACCGGTTCAGAGAGAGAGATCTATCACCGGGCGCCAGCCTCCCGTAGACTTTTCCACCAGGAAGAGTCGACTGTAAAAGCCCACCCGGTTGACTGATCCGTGACGATTTCTACAGCTCTCTTGCTCAGCATGGTCTTGATCTCCTGTCTCAATGCTACGTCCTTCGATGACCCTGGAACGTACGACTGCTGTTGGACCGGGTTGGAGGTGAGGGGTGGCCGAGATTCGAAGGGTAATAGATATCCCTCCCGAAGGACATCTACAATCCAGGTCTCGGCGCCGTAGCGCTGCCAAGTTGCCCAATGGCTGGCCAGGCACCCCCCCCCCCCCCACTTCCGGCAGCAGGTGAGGGGGAACGCCGTCCTAGCGTTTCCCCCCTTTCTTCGACTTCTTCCCAGAGCCTCCACGGGAGGAGGAGGGCTGGGAGGAGGGCTGGTTACGGCTCCCCTTTGTAGAAGTCGAAGAAGACATGAGTCTTTCCCCCGGGGCTTCGACGCAGCTACCGTCTTAGCCACCGAGGAAGCGCTAGCCGAGCTCTTAGGACTTGGCCGCAGTCCGAGGCTGCCCAGAAGCCTTCGAGACTGCCTGGTGAACCAGACGGTCACTGTCATCCGTGCGCCGTCTGTCCACCGCAGCGTCCACCATCTCTCCTGGGAAGAGAGACGTGGAACTCCGTAAAGGTCCGTTGCGAAGTCCCAACGCCGCTTCACGCCCGGCCGCCCTGGAAAACCCGAGTAAGGACAGCGTCCCTACGTCGGAGAACCAGGTTGGCCCACAGGTTCACCGTCTGGTGGGCAAGGAAGGAGATGGCTCTTCCCCCAGACTGGCAAAGTCTCCTAAAGGCCGAGTCATCTTCGGGAGAAATTCCCCCGGAGTTGGCTGCGACCTTAGATACTGTGAGGGACCACAGATCTAACCAGGAGACGGCCTGGAAAGCTGCCATGGCAGTAGATTCCATGCCAAGTGCCTCTTGCTGCGAGAACCATAGGTTCTCGGACAGGAGCTGCTGCAGAGACACACCCCGGAGTCAGCCTGGTTAACTCCGGGTTCACCTGTTTTGGGCGGCATCGGGTCCTCAGATGGCACGTAAAAAAAAACGCCGCTGTCGCAGCAGAGGAGGTGGAAGCAGCTTGCTCGACCTGCCAGGACTTGAGAGAACCGCTTGCCCGGAGACAAGCGATTCTACCTGGTCCAGCACTGAGTCGGCAAGGCTCGGAACGACCGGCAAACCCACCGTCGGTCTGGGTTCCCTCTTCGGGCCCCCAGAACGACTCGAGCCGGGACGTGGGCTCGGATGGTGGGAGCGGCGATCCTTCCGCGAGGTCGTTGTGCTGACGAAATCAGCGCAATAACCTCGGCAAAGTTCCTCTGGATCTCAGGAGTGACTGCGTCCTGCGGAGTCGGACCATCCAGTCCCCTCAAACAGGAGCATCTCCCGAGACCCTCCTCCCTCGAGGGGAGGAACAGCGACAGACCCCCCCTCTCGGTCTCCTCCAACCACTTGTGCATACGACCTGGCTGGTCCGAGAACCGTGCCTGGTACGTAGGACGACGTGGTGGGATCCTGAGGGGCGCACCTCACGATCACTCCTCAATACCTCGCCCTCCCTGGTGTAACCCGAGGAGGTTGAAGGTATGGGAGAGGCAGACCTGACGCTCCCATCCTCGCTCGCTGGCAGAACCAGTGGGCTTGGAAGAACTGCAGGCGATCGTCAACCCGCTGGTGGCGATCGAGCTGCAGGCCTAGTCGAGCCGTCTCGCTGTGGGGAGAACGGCTGGACCGAGAACAGCGGCCCCGTCTCGTGTGTCAGAGGAGCTGGTGCTGGTTGCCGTACCCGATCGCTCTCTGTGAGAGTGACGGTCAGGCGACCGGCGAGCTCCACTGTCACGGTGAGACCGGTGTGTATCCTCACGGCGCGTCACGTCGCTGGTACCAGCCGTGGCTGGCGCCGGCGAACGGCGGGGGGACCTCTTCCCAGCCTCAGCCCGTGGCCGGTCATGGACCGTCACGTCCGCCCGGGTAGCCAGCTGCTCGCCGCGAGAGCGAGAGCTGGTCTGGTGATAGTCGCGTGAGCGGCTGTCACCAGTCTTTCCGCTCCGTGCCGTGAACCTGACGCTGAGCTGGCTCAGAGGTCTGGTTCCTAGCTGCACGGTCGCTGGTAGGCGACGTACACTCGGTACCTCTCGCGAACGAGAGGCCGAGACGGATCCTGCTGCCGTGGTCGAACCACTAACAGCAGGTGAGGAAGTGCCGGTATTAGCCGGCACTCCTCTTGGTCCCCGTAGTCTTCTTCCTTGCGGAAGAAGAGACGGGTCCTGCCCCCAGAAGGAGCAGGGTGACCAGCGGAAGAAACCCCCCGTCTCACCACCAGAGCGAGACGGCCCTTAGAAGTTCCGAAGGAGACTTCTTAGGGGGGGGGGGGGGGGAGGCGACCTTCTTCTTCTTAGGCGGGGGAGCCTTAAAGAAGAAGAAGGGGAAGAGGCGGCAGACGACGACGACGACGAAGAAGACGATGAAGACGACGACGACACCTTCCTCCTCTTCTTCTTCTTCTTCGTCAACCTCCTCAGGACCGATGTCAGATCTGTCATCCAGAGCGGAGCCGGGGCGCTGTTGCCGAAGCAACAGGGCCCGGACGCACCTGAACAGATCAGACATCAGGAGCAGCGGAGCCAGGAACAGGAACGTCAGCAGGTTGCAGGCATCACAGGAACAGCAGTGGAGACGGCAGGAGCAGGTACAGGAACGGCAGCAGTGGTCGGCAACGTCACGTCCGTGAACAGCGGCTGGGCAGGTACGGCAGGTACGGCAGGCTGTACAGGCGGTCCAGATGGACGGACTAGCGGCACAGACATCCTTGGTACTGGTGGGAGGTCCAGGGGCGAGCTCTTCGGGCACACGAAGTTCCGGTCGCTGCAGCACGGCAAACCAGGCGGCGGCATCACACTCCCCCGTGGTACGGCGACTGGCCCCTGCACCGATGTAGTTGGTGTGACAGAGACCGCGTGCGGGGTGTACACCAGGTGAGGAGGTGAAGCATAGCCAGGCGTTGTAAGGGTCGTGGTGGTGGTCGTAACCGTAGCATGCGTGACCGCCACAGAGCCAGCGAGATGGTAGAGCAGCCCCTGGACATCAGCACGCCCTGCAGCCCCAACGATGCCACACCTGTCCGAGGTCGTCCTTCGCGGCAACCGCACCTGAGGAAGCAAAAGTCGGGTGATTAGCAGGATCCTCTACCCGCTCGCGCGAAGACGAACGGATAGAGGACCCAGAGTACAACTCGACATCGGGGTATCTAGCGCCCTCCTCCACACTCGACAGGTCGGTGAGGAAAAAGGACCTAGAAACCCAAACCCCCCCCAAGAAGGGGAAGGCGCCAAACATGGGAGCTGAGCGGGCGGGCAGGAAAGAAGACGAAGTGTCCGTAACCAAAGGAGTCGCTGGGAGAGCTTTCCGACGACTCCTTTGCAGGCCTTCGCTTCTTCCTGCCCTCGTACAAAGTCCACTGCGCCTTCCGACCAATTAGTACATACTTCACAGGGCTCGGCTCGGGTGCATTCGCGCCCCCGACACCGAGCGCGCACAAAATATGTGGGGTCAATTTCCGGGAATGAGCGGAACTTTCCAGCATTTACGCCCTCGGTACCCGGGCATATCTCCGTGGGGTAGCGAGGCGTGGAGATTCCACCTTATTGATCAATTCAAAATTGAAGAAATAAGAGAGGAAATGATTGTACTTACAAATGTTCACACACAAACACAACCAAATACTCATGAAAGCAAACGACGAGAGCGGGCAGAGAGCGTCGAACACACACGTCCATCGCTGTGAGGCCGAAAGCAAAAGTGATTTGTTTACCTCCCAAGTCGCTGCGCGCGCGCCTGTCGGACAAGCAGTTAACTACCGAACACCTTGTTCGAAAGCTTACGACCTATCCAGCTGCCGCTAGTACCTTCCTATTGTAAAAGGACCGAAGGTTTGTATGCCGTGTCGGAACAACTTGTTATTCCCGGGGTTATGGTTGGAACTGAATTCATTCTTACCTTGTAATCAGTGGTTTTATCCTTACTGCCATCACAACTGAAACTCCAGTGCTTATTTGATTGTAATTATACACATTTTGGTCTTAATTCACTCCACAGTGCACTCGAACCACATTGCTGTTCGTGTTTCCTAAGCACTCACTCCGTAAACAAAGTTACGAGCAGCAGACGACAACACTGATTATGAGATGCAAAGCTTTATTCCCTTAATTGTTTACTTTACTACAATATTTAGTTTAACTTTACTTCAAAATGTTTATTTAATTCATGTCCATTATCCCTTTTTTGCAACCAAATTAACCCCCAAAAATTACAAATGTTTCGGATGTATACTTACGAGCAGACGACGTGAGGAAAAATGGCTCATCGTTGCCAATCTAGTGGAGCGTCACACATACGCCGATGCATTTACAAACTGTTTCGATGAATTCTAGTTGTCATAGTAATGCAGTAATTAAAATTGCTCTAATATGTATATATACTACAAATAGATACGCTAATTTCACTTATTTCCCCGGTTTTGTGTAAGTCTTATACCTAGTATGGAGGGTAAACACATACCAATTGACAACACTGATAAACAATTGAAGAGCGCAAAACGCCGCAAAGAATGCCGTAGTCCCTTTGAATAAGTACGAATAAGTGCTGGTAAGAGGTGGGTTTACGATTGTTGTGATGAAAGTGCCCCAGCGTCTATGGGTACAAGTGGTGTGCAGATTTAGCAATGAAATGGGAAGTTTGTTGACACAAGCGACTCCGTAAACATCAAGATAGCGTCAATCTTCTAAACATTTTTATGTTGTAAGTAAAAATTCTAAAGCGTTTTGGTGAGAATTTCCACTGCCGTAGCCACCCTTTTCAGTACCCTCTGTTTAAATCTTAAAATTTGCCTTAATTTCTAACTTTCTTTGGAGAAAATACTTACTTCGAAAGGAGAGTAGAGGTCTTTAGCTCCGTTTTTCACCAACAAGAAGTCGCGACTGATGCCCATCTCCGGTGTCAGGACGCGTTATAATGTACTTTTTCGGAGGGTGGCTAGCGTTGATTGTAGGTTGGCCTGCTTGGCCTGCTGTGATATTTTACCCTATATTGGAATTCTGGACAACTTCTATTCTATGCATTTTGTTATTTGGAGTAATGGTTCTGGAATTGTCAGATCTGTCCCCAGATCTGCGAAACTACCCCGTACCAGCGTGATGGATGGTGGATCGTCCAGTGAATTGTTTACCCTACTTCGAACGGAGAGTACAGGTCGCGAGGGTGTTTGCTCGCAACCACCATAGAATCGGACTGGGGCCAACTCCGGTGTCAGGACGTGTTAAAGTACTTTATCGGAGGGTGGATTAACAAGCAGCAAGACTGGATCAGCTACTCCACTAGGTTGTTTCCCCTAACTTTGAGAGGAAAGTAGAAGTCTTGCTCTGTTATTTCCATGCTTGTTGGGTTAGACTGGCGTCTAATACAGATACTGGAAGTGCTAAAGTTATTTTTTGGGGAAAGTGACCACGCAATGGTACAGTGTCCGTCTGTCCGCACAGAGGTGTTTTACCCCTATAGGGGGAAACATCACAAAAAAAACAGGCCAACCCTCATCACGGTAGACGGGTCTTATTCACTCGATATTTAATTGGTGAAACATGAATACAATTGCAACTCTAAGCATACCATTTAAAAGACTGAAGTTTCGTCAACATATTGTGATATATGAAAGCCCCATACGAACTAAAATAAGCATGTGAGCTCTTCGTAAATATGTTTTGCAAGGCAGTTTTGAAAGCCAATATGGCGGCTACGTTTTTCATGGACGGTTCTCATCAGTGACGGCCACCATCTTTCCCCAGCCTTCCCAGCACTCATTTGAACAATGTTAGCGGTACTGTATGTAACGTTTATTGATCTTACTCAAGATTGCAGTTGTAATCAGCACAATAAACAACATTTTGTTGCCTATATTAGTGAAAGTATGAAACTTGTTATTCCCGGGGTTATGGTTGGAACTGAATTCATTCTTACCTTGTAATCGGCGGTTTTTATCCTTACTGCCATCACAACTGAAACTCCACAGTGCTTATTTGATTGTTATTATACACATTTTGGTCTCAGTTCACTCCACATTGCAACTTTTAAACCCCGTTGCTGTTCCTGGTTTCTAAGCGCGCGCGCCATAAACACAATTACAAACAGCAGACGACGACAGACGACGACAGACGACGAAACTGCAAAGTTTTATTCCCTAAACTGTTTACTTACTCGTTATTTAGTTTAAATTACTTTGTTATTAAAAATTTTGATTTAATTCATGTATATTATCCTTTTTTGCAACCAAATTACCCCGAAAAATTACAGATATTTCTAAAGTAGATAAAATCAAATGTTTCTAACGTTTTCGTACATCTGGCTGCCGAAAACCATAGAGGAACGAATACGTTTTTTTTTTTTTTTGCTTTTTTGTTTTTGCTAGCACTTTCATTGATTTCAGTCTTTATTAGTATTTGAATTTCTTTAATAATCGTATGCCAGAAATAAATGTAACCTTTAATGTTTGCATGCTAAGAATGGCAAAATCATCGTTGCCACATTAGTGGAGGCTTCACACATACGCCGTTCCATTATTATCCTGTTAAGCGTCCGCCCCTGATGAGCTCGCTGCTACGTACCGTCACGCTTTTTTTGTAATCAGCGATCATAGCACTGATGATAGTTTTTCAAAGTTAATATTGATTTTTATGCTTGTTATTCATACTGTAATTAACTGTAGGAAATTCTCTCTCTCTCTCTCTCTCTCTCTCTCTCTCTCTCTCTCTCTCTCTCTCTCTCTCTCTCTCTCTCTCTCTCGGAGTCCAGTCACTCGGCAAAGAAAAGTCATCTTCACTCCCGCAATTGGAAGAAAAGTTTGTATCATCACTGGAGGATTCAGAACTAGAGCTCTCATCATCAAATAGGTTATCAATATCATACTCCTCATCTAGTATTTGATTGATCTCACCTGAAGAAATATGCCTCCTCTTTGGGACATTCATTGTGAAAGACGCGAAATCCAATTTGTCTCGATAAACCCCCGAAGCGTATTGAAAGAAAACCAACAGGGACAGGCAGTTTTCTAGCATAAAGCGACCACCAGGAAAGAGTTGCCAGGCTGGAAATAAGTTTCCCATGTGCTGGGAGAGTGTTACCAAATGATGTTTCCACACTTTCTATACGAGTAAACGTTATTATACGGGGCTGACGGCTTGACAAGCACAGTTAAAGTCTTGAACGTAATATCCCGTTGAAGGCGCTACCGAGTAGATCGCGGTAAACGTATTATTACGTGGGTGACGCTTAACAGGTTATAAACTGTTTCCATGAATTCTAGTTGTCATAGTAATGCAATAATGATAAAATTGCTTTAATATTTATGTATATATACTTCCAATACATAGCCTAATTTCACCAATTTCAAACGTTTTGTGTGTAGTCTTATACCCAGTTTGGAGGGTCAACACATACCGAATGGCAACAGAGAGAGAGGAGTAGGGAGAGAGAAGAGAGACGAGAGAGAGAGATGAGAGAGAGAGAGGGAGAGAGAAGAGTTGAGAGAGAGAAAGGAAGGCGGAGGAAACGAAGAAGAAAAAGGGATGGCGGTGGAGGGGGGGGGGGGTTGGGGAGAGGGTAGGTGGAGCTTTATACGCGTGTTCGTATCCATTTCTGCATAATGGAGTTTTTGTCTCTTGGTACAAGGACAAGTGTCGTTATTCTTTACGATTAGTGATTCACGATACCCTTATAAATTAAGGCACTGGTGTAATGCACTATAGCAAAATCTCGTTCTGTTAAGAGTGTTCGTTACAGAAATAGGTATTGCCCAAAACGTGCTTGCACTGTCTCTGAAACCATAGTAGACATGCTGCTTAGTTGTCAATCAGTTTTTTATAACCAAGTATTTTTACAAGCTAGCTATTGAATAAATTTGTATTTTCTCATCAAAACATATGCCCCTCAATGCTAACTTTCCTCTTTTAACGACTTTCTGGTCATTGCAAATTCGGCCCCATAATTTCTTATGGTGCGAAAACAGAGGCCCATGGACCGAAAACGATTGCGTCACACTACGGCGATAATCCAGCAGTAAAAACATCTTCATATCCAAAAAGTAAATAATAAAAGGATATATATGCTCATTACGATTTTATAACAATTACATGTATAGCTGATAACAATCTGCATGAATAACTGGTAAACTGTTCTGCAATGACAGTTGAGTATAGCAATTATTTACAATAGGTACGAAAGTCAAGATGTCGTGACGTCATAATACAGAACTTGAAAGAACGTTCTAATTCAGAAAAATAATTACTTAAATTTGAGTCAGAGTCGAGTTACTTTTTCAATAACGAATATTTTCAAATTAATCATCATAAAATATGTAAATATTGATGTTTTACTACTTATTTAAAAATTAGCCAAGAGCAACGCTTCTCGTCATCTTCTACCCCAACAGCTGTTTACGCCTGGCTTGTTGTTGATGAGAAATCGTGTTTCGATTGTTGTGATAAAAGTTGGCCTCCAGCGTCTGTGGGTACAAGTGGTGTGCGGATTTATCACAGGAAATGGTTTAGTTTATTGACACAAGCTACTCCGTAAACATCGAGATGGCGTCAATCTTCTAAATACCTCGAGTTGTAAGTAAAAATGTTGTTGAACGCGTTTGGTGAGATTTGCACTACGTTTGAGACCGTTTTCAGTACCCTCTGTTTAAATCTTAAAATTTGGCCTTAATTTCTAACTTTGGAGAAAATAGGGTAGATCTCAGCAGGCCAAGCAGGCCACCTACCATCAATGCAAGCCACCCTCCGAAAAAGTACATTATAACGCGTTCCTGACCCCCGAGATGGGCATCAGTCGCGACTTGTTGTTGGTGAGAAAACGGAGCTAAAGACCTCTACTCTCCTTTCGAAGTAAGTATTTTCTCCAAAGTTAGAAATTAAGGCCAAATTTTAAGATTTAAACAGAGGGTACTGAAAACGGTCTCAACGTAGTGCAAATCTCACCAAAACGCGTTCAACATTTTTACTTACAACTCGAGGTATTTAGAAGATTGACGCCATCTCGATGTTTACGGAGTAGCTTGTGTCAATAAACTAACCATTTCCTGTGATAAATCCGCACACCACTTGTACCCACAGACGCTGGAGCACTTTTATCACAACAATAGAAACACGATTTCTCATCAACAACAAGCCAGGCGTAACCAGCTGTTGGGGTAGAAGATGACGAGAAGCGTGCTCTTGGCTAATTTTAAATAAGTAGTAAAACATCAATATTTTACATATTTATGATGATTAATTTGAAAATATTCGTTATTGAAAAAGTAACTCGACTATGACTCAAATTAAGTAATTATTTTTTCTGAATTAGAACGTTCTTTCAAGTTCTGTATTATGACGTCACGACATCTTGACTTTCGTACCAATTGTAAATAATTGCTATACTCAACTGTCATTGCAGAACAGTTTACCAGTTATTCATGCAGATTGTTATCAGCTATACATGTAATTGTTTATAATCGTAATGCGCATATATATCTTTATTATTTACTTTTTGGATATATGAAGATGTTTTACTGCTGGATTATCGCCGTAGTGTGACGCAATCTTGTTTCGGTCCATGGGCCTCTGTCTGTTTTCGCACCATAAGAAATTATGGGGCCGAATTTGCAATGACCAGAAAGTCGTTAAAAGAGGAAAGTTAGCATTGAGGGGCATAGTTTTGACTGAGAAAAATACAAATTTATTCAATAGCTAGCTTGTAAAATACTTGGTTATAAAAACTTGATTGACAACTAAGCAGCATGTCCTACTATGGGTGTTTCAGAGACAGTGCAAGCACGTTTTTGGGCAATACCTATTTCTGTAACGAACACTCTTAACAGAACGAGATTTTGCTATAGTGCATTACACCCAGTGCCGTAATTTATAAGGGTATCGTGAATCACTAATCGTAAAGAATAACGACACTTGTCCTTGTACCAAGAGACAAAAAACTCCATTATGCAGAAATGGATAGAACAACACCGTATAAAGCTCCACCTACCTCTCCCCAAACCCCAACCCCCCCCCCCCCCCTCCACCGCCATCCCTTTTCTTCGTTCCTCGCCTTCCTTTCTCTCTCTCTCTCTCTCTCTCTCTCTCTTCTCTCTCTCTCTCTCTCTCTCTCTCTCTCTGTTGCCATTCGGTATGTGTTGACCCTCCAAACTGGGTATAAGACTACACACAAAACGTTGAAATTGGTGAAATTAGGCTATGTATTGGAAGTATATATACATAAATATTAAAGCAATTTTATCATTATTGCATTACTATGACAACTAGAATTCATGGAAACAGTTTATAACCTGTTAAGCGTCACCCACGTAATAATACGTTTACCGCGATCTACTCGGTAGCGCCTTCAACGGGATATTACGTTCAAGACTTTAACTGTGCTTGTCAAGCCGTCAGCCCCGTAATAATACGTTTACTCGTATAGAAAGTGTAGGAACATCATTTGGTAACACTCTCAGCACATGGGAAACTTATTTCCAGCCTGGCAACTCTTTCCTGGTGTGGGTCGGCTTTATGCTAGAAAAAACTGCCTGTCCCTGTTGGTTTTCTTTCAATACGCTTCGGGGCGTTTATCGAAGACAAATTGCATTTCGCGTCTTTCACAATGAATGTCCCAAAGAGGAGGCATATTTCTTTAGGTGAGATCAATCAAATACTAGATGAGGAGTGTGATATTGATAACCTATTTGATGATGAGAGCTCTAGTTCTGATCCTCCAGTGATGATACAAACTTTTCTTCCAATTGCGGGAGTGAAGAGGACTTTTCTTTGCCGAGTGAGTGGACTCCGAGAGAGAGAGAGAGAGAGAGAGAGAGAGAGAGAGAGAGAGAGAGAGAGAGAGAGAGAGAATTTCCTACAGTTAATTACAGTATGAATAACAAGCATAAAAATCAATATTAACTTTGAAAAAAAACTAATCATCAGTGCTATGATCGCTGATTACAAAAAAAAAGCGTGACGGTACGTTAGCAGCGAGCTCATCAGGGGCGGACGCTTAACAGGATAATGGAACGGCGTATGTGTGAAGCCTCCACTAATGTGGCAACGATGATTTTGCCATTCTTAGCATGCAAACATTAAAGGTTACATTTATTTCTGGCATACGATTATTTAAGAAATTCAAAATACTAATAAAGACTGAAATCAATGAAAAGTGCTAGCAAAAACAAAAAAGCAAAAAAAAACAAAAACGTATTCGTTCCTCTATGGTTTTCGGCAGCCAGATGTACGAAAACGTTAGAAACATTTGATTTTATCTACGTTAGAAATATCTGTAATTTTTCGGGGTAATTTGGTTGCAAAAAAGGGATAATATACATGAATTAAATCAAAATTTTTAAATAACAATGTAAATTTAAACTAAATAACGAGTAAAGTAAACAGTTTAGGGAATAAAACTTTGCAGTTTCGTCGTCTGTCGTCGTCTGCTGTTTGTAATTGTGTTTATGGCGCGCGCGCTTAGAAACCAGGAACAGCAACGGGTTTAAAGTGCAATGTGGAGTGAACTGAGAACCAAATGTGGTATAATAACAATCAAATAAGCACTGTGGAGTTTCAGTTGTGATGGCAGTAAGGATAAAAACCGCCGATTACAAGGTAAGAATGAATTCAGTTCCAACCATAACCCCGGGAATAACAAGTTTCATACTTTCACTAATATAGGCAACAAAATGTTGTTTTATTGTGCTGATTACAACTGCAATCTTGAGTAAGATCAATAAACGTTACATACATACGCTAACATTGTTCAAATGAGTGCTGGGAAGGCGGGGAAAGATGGTGGCCGTCACTGATGAGAACCGTCCATGAAAAACGTAGCCGCCATATTGGATTTCAAAACTGCCTTGAAAACATATTTTACGAAGAGCTCACATGCTTATTTAGTAGTAGTTCGGTAATGGGCCTTTCATAATATCACAAATATGTGACGAAAACTTCAGTCTTTTAAATGGTATGCTTAGAGTTGCAATTGTATTCATGTTTCACCAATTAAATATCGAGTGAATAAGACCCGTCTACCGTGATGAGGGTTGGCCTGTTGTGATGTTTCCCCCTACTTACTTCGAAAGGAGAGTAGAGGTCTTTAGCTCCGTTTCTCACCAACAACAAGTCGCGACTGATGCCCATCTCGGGTGTCAGGACGCGTTATAATGTACTTTTTCGTAGGGTGGCTTGCATTGATGGTAGGTGGCCTGCTTGGCCTGCTGTGATGATCTACCCTACCTAAGACTACGATGAACTTGCCATAAAAAAATATAGCTAGCCTAAACAAATTAGAGTTCAGTGGTCACACTGACTAGAGATAGAAGATAAAGAACTAAAAGGTGGAAACACAAAATAGGCTGACGAGCAAAAATGTCAACCTAGGATACTGCATTACCGGTGATAATGAACATAGAAATTGAAAACTTTTTTTTTTTTTTTTTAATTCTACCCAACAACAGAGCTAGGCTAAATAACAATATTCCCATCTACAATATCATTCTCTTTACCTTCTGAATTTGAGCTGGGTTAGGGGGTGGCCGCCCACGTTGGGGCGGCGCATTAGGATAAGCCATCGTCATCTTTCACAGATATTTTGAAACTTGAAAGATGTTTCACCAGCCGGAACGTCTACTGATGATGACGCCACACAAAACATAAACAATGCAACCTGTGCAATTATGACGACCTGAAGTTTTCTAAAGTAAGACTTCTAATTGTTCTCTGATAAGGATTAAAATTATCTATCATTTGAACATTATTTACTTATTATTTACTACCCACTGGTTAATATATATTTTGACAGGTACGTACCCAAAATATTTGCAAAGGTAATAGTTGGGGTTGTACTGTAAAACGTCCGCGTACAATGAGCGCCAACCACCGGTATTAGCAGTACGGATTTTTAACATAAATTTTGCGTCCTAGGATTGTAAGAATAGGGAATTTATGAACACTAGTAGTAGCAAAAATTAGTGCCAACTAATATACCGTCTTACTCAGCTTGAATGTCAAGTCATTTACATTGTAACTCCACCTTCAAACGCATCAACCTCATTCAAAGTTACTACTCAACAGCAAATGCTCGTTACCAGAGATTTACAAGTTACAAGTCAGCCAGAACACTGCGAAAGAACAATGACAAATTAAAATACTAAACCAGTATTGGTTATGTACAGAACAGAAATGGTTATATATTTCTTGATTCTCTACAGTCTAGAATGTTAGGAAATGGCTAATTTTTTGCATATTCAATTTTCGTGAGTTAAATTGGCAGATTCAAACAAAGATTTATAAAATGCAAATGGCATACTAAATTGAACTGGATATTTCGCAGGATATGTGCGATAGCATACGTGTATTTGTTTACTGAAATAAAGCTTTACGTACTGAGGCCCCGTATGCAGTGCACTGTATGCATTACTTAGGGTCCTTTGCAGTTTACTCTGGCTGTACCCCGTTCGCTAATTTTTCTGGTACCTCCTTCATGCTTTCTTCCGTCTAACTGCCCATTATCTGTTCTTATCTTATGTCACCATTCCTTTTCAGTCCATCTTAGACTGAACAACACATGTATGTCTTCCACTTTCTTACATGGGA
>NC_061104.1:26266909-26283459 GCF_015104395.2 Macrobrachium nipponense
TCCCATGTAAGAAAGAAGACGTACATTGTTGTTCAGTTAGGACTGAAAAGGAATAGTGACATAAGAACAGATAATGGGCAGTTAGACGGAAGAAAGTATGAAGGAGGTACCCACAGAAAAATTAGCGAACGGGGTACAGCCAGGGTAAACTGCAAAGGACTTAAAGTAATGCATACAGTGCACTGCGTACGGGGCCTCAGTACGTAAAGCTTTATTTCAGTAAACAAATACACGTATGCTATCGCACATATCCTGCGAAATATCCAGTTCAATTAGTATGCCGTTTGCATTTTATAAATCTTGGAAGATTTGTTTGAATCTGCCAATTTAACTCACGAAAATTTAATATGCAAAAAAATTAGCCATTTCCTAATAATCTAGACTGTAGAGAATCAAGAAATATATAACCGTTTCTGTTCTGTACATAACCAATACTGATTTAACATTTTAATTTGTCAGTGTTCTTTCGCAGTGTTCTGGCTGTAGTAACTTGTAAATCTCTGGTAACGAGCATTTGCTGTTGAGTAGTAACTTTGAATGAGGTTGATGCGTTTGAAGGCGGAGTTATAATGTAAATGACTTGACATTCAAGCTGAGTATGACGGTATATTAGTTGGCACGAATTTTTGCTACTACCAGTGTTCACAAAATTCCCCATCTTACAATCCTAGGGCGCAAAATTTATGTCAAAAAATCCGTACTGCTAAATACTGGTGGTTGGCGCTCATTGTACGCGGATGTTTTACAGTACAACCCCAACCTTTGCAAATAAATATTTTTGGTACGTACCTGTCAAAATATATATTAACCCGTGGGTAGTAAATAAAAATAAGTAAAATAATGTTCAAATGATAGATAATTTTTAATCCTTATCAGAGAACAATTAGAAGTCTTACTTTAGAAAACTTCAGGTCGTCATAATTGCACAGGTTGCATTGTTTATGTTTTGTGTGGCGTCATCATCAGTAGACGTTCCGGCTGGTGAAACATCTTTCAAGTTTCAAAATATCTGTGAAAGATGACGATGGCTTATCCTAATGCGCCGCCCCAACGTGGGCGGCCACCCCCTAACCCAGCTCAAATTCAGAAGGTAAAGAGAATGATATTGTAGATGGGAATATTGTTATTTAGCTCTGTTGTTGGGTAGAATTTAAAAAAAAAAAAAAGTTTTCAATTTCTATGTTCATTATCACCGGTAATGCAGTATCCTAGGTTGACATTTTTGCTCGTCAGCCTATTTTGTGTTTCCACCTTTTAGTTCTTTATCTTCTATCTCTAGTCAGTGTGACCACTGAACTCTATTTGTTTAGCTATATTTTTTTATGGCAAGTTCATCGTAGTCTTAGGGTATAGGGTAAAACACCGCTGTGCGGACAGACGGACACTGTACCATTGCGTGGTCACTTTCCCCAAAAAATAACTTTAGCACTTCCAGTATCCTGTATTAGACGCCAGTCTTAACCCAACCAGCATGGAAATAACAGAGCAAGACTTCTACTTTCCTCTCAAAGTAGGGGAAACAACCTAGTGGAGTAGCTGATCCAGTCTTGGCTGCTTGTTAATCCACCCTCCGATAAAGTACTTTAACACTTCCTGACACCGGAGTTGGGCACCAGTCCGATTCTATGGTGGTGAGAGCAACACCTCGAGACCTGTACTCTCCGTTCGAAGTAGGGTAAACAATCACGGACGATCCACCATCATCACGCTGGACGGGGTAGTTCGCAGATCTGGGGACAGATCTGACAATTCCAGAACCATTACTCCAAATAACAAAATGCATAGAATAGAAGTTGTCCAGAATTCCAATTATAGGGTAAAACATCACAGCAGGCCAAGCAGGCCACCTACAATCAACGCTAGCCACCCTCCGAAAAAGTACATTATAACGTGTCCCTGACACCGGAGATGGGCATCAGTCGCGACTTCTTGTTGGTGAAAAACGGAGCTAAAGACCTCTACTCTACTTTCGAAGTAAGTATTTCTCCAAAGTTAGAAATTAAGGCCAAATTTTAAGATTTAAACAGAGGGTACTGAAAAGGGTGGCTACGGCAGTGGAAATCTCACCAAAACGCTTTAGAAATTTTTACTTACAACTAAAAATGTTTAGAAGATTGACGCTATCTTGATGTTTACGGAGTCGCTTGTGTCAACAAACTTCCATTTCATGTGCTAAATCTGCACACCACTTGTACCCATAGACGCTGGGGCACTTTCATCACAACAATCGTAAACCCACCTCTTACCAGCACTTATTCGTACTTATTCAAGGGGACTACGGCATTCTTTGCGGCGTTTTGCGCTCTTCAATTGTTTATCAGTGTTGTCAATTGGTATGTGTTTACCCTCCATACAAGGTATAAGACTTACACAAAACCGGGGAAATAAGTGAAAACTTAGCGTATCTATTTGTAGTATATATACATATTAGAGCAATTTTATCATTACTGCATTACTATGACAACTAGAATTCATCGAAACAGTTTGTAAATGCATCGGCGTATGGTGACGCTCCACTAGATTGGCAACGATGAGCCATTTTTCCTCACGTCGTCTGCTCGTAAGTATAGGTACATCCGAAACATTTGTAATTTTTGGGGGTTAATTTGGTGCAAAAAAGGGATAATGGACATGAATTAAATAAACATTTTGAAGTAGAGTTAAACTAAATATTGAGTAAAGTAAACAATTAAGGGAATAAAGCTTTGCATCTCATAATCAGTGTTGTCGTCTGCTGCTCGTAACTTTGTTTACGGAGTGAGTGCTTAGGAAACACGAACAGCAATGTGGTTCGAGTGCACTGTGGAGTGAATTAAGACCAAAATGTGTATAATTACAATCAAATAAGCACTGGAGTTTCAGTTGTGATGGCAGTAAGGATAAAACCACTGATTACAAGGTAAGAATGAATTCAGTTTCCAACCAACCCTATCCCGGGAATAACAAGTTTCATACTTTCACTAATATAGGCAACAAAATGTTGTTTTATTGTGCTGATTACAACTGCAATCTTGAGTAAGATCAATAAAACGTTACATACATACGCTAACATTGTTCAAATGAGTGCTGGGAAGGCTGGGGAAAGATGGTGGCCGTCACTGATGAGAACCGTCCATGCAAAACGTAGCCGCCATATTGGATTTCAAAACTGCCTTGAAAACATATTTTACGAAGAGCTCACATGCTTATTTTAGTTTGTATGGGGCTTTCATATATCACAATATGTTGACGAAACTTCAGTCTTTTAAATGGTATGCTTAGAGTTGCAATTGTATTCATGTTTCACCAATTAAATATCGAGTGAATAAGACCCGTCCACCGTGATGAGGGTTGGCCTGTCGTGATATTCTACCCTATACCAGAAAAGTCACTTATCCGACTATTTTACGCCAAAATACCATCCGCGATATTTCCCGTGAAACTAATATTTTTCTAAGTACCCACTTGATGTGAAGGTTGACACGGCGGTCCGAGCTCCCGTAGTTCTTGAGTTGGCTGTGGACAGGCGCTGTACGTCGGCCCGCCCCAACGCGGGAAATTTTAAACCAAACCAATCCTGTATCAGGTTGACCCAGGTCATTCCCAAGGGACATGGATTAACTTCCTCCAACCAATAAAAACGTGTCCCATGAATATGAATCAGACAATCATACCTGCAGTCACAAAAAATTTGCCCTTTCTGTTCTACACCGCCGCCATGGATAGAACTCATTCCTTATTGTTTCCGAAAAGTGTTACTGCTGACCAGTTTGATCAATATACGCATTTGTATATTGGTATCCTTCTCGAGTTTTTAAGAAACACGGACGAATTTATGAAGTGGCTATATAGGGAAGGGCTACTTGGGGACTATTCGGGGTTATGCACATCATGCAACACAGCGAACCGACGATTCATGAAACATGGGACTAGTGAGGGCCAACGGGCCAACGCGATATACATGTGGCGATGTACAAACAGTAAGTGTGGTAAGAAGGTATCAGTTCGGCACGGATCGTTTTTTGAAAAGTCGCGTTTGTCTCTTGAGACAATTATTATATTAATATTTTGCTTCACAAAGAAGATCCCACAGTGTGTTGTCACAGATTTGGTTATGCCCTTAGCGCCGAACACCATGGTCGATTGGTATAATTTTTGTAGAGATGTATGTTGCCAAATCCTGTGTGCTGATAATAAGAAAATCGGTGGTCCTGGTCATATTGTTGAGATCGACGAATCTAAATTTGGGAAACGGAAGTACAACCGTGGCCGAAAGGTAGACGGATCTTGGGTGTTCGGTGGCATTTGACCGGCAGACACGTGAGACCTTTTTCAAGGTGGTTCCTGACCGATCTGCCGAAACTCTGATCCCGGTGTTGCTTGATAACGTACTTCCAGAAACCACAATCATATCTGATTGCTGGAAGTCGTACAGCAAAGTCCGGGATCATTATTTTGCGCATAATGTCGTGAACCACAGCGTTGAAACTTTGTTAGCCCTGACGACCCGAATGTACACACGAACACTATAGAATCGCCAGTGGCGTGTCCTTAAACGGAGCGCGCTACCCACCGAGACACGGTACGCAGAAAGAACTTTACGAAAGCTATTTTTCTATGTACTGTATCCAGAAGCGGTGATCGACAAGATGTTCGGTTTGGGTCCATTTCGGGAGTTACCTGCAAATTAATCAAACGTATCTACCCAGCTCAAAAAGCCGCCCGACATCCCCCCATCTCAAATTGGATTTCCCAGCCCGAAACAATAAGGCCAGGACCTTCTACCAGCGAGACACGTGATCCCTCACCCGTTCCAAAGAGGCCGAGACTGATGCCTTCTTCTACCCCTTCATGGTCGTCGGACAGCAGCGACTTTGAAATGTGAATAAGGTAAGTTGTATATTAATGTTTGTTAGCCTTAAAACTAGTGTTTGGGTTAGTTCGAAGCCAGTACCGAAGCACGTGTTCGAACAGTACTGTTTCGGTTAGTTCGAAGCCTGTACCGGAGCACGTGTTTCGAACAGTAAGGCCGTGACGAACGAGGAAGGTGTTCAATGTTACAGTTATGGTGGGGAGAAATAGGCTAGTCGTGGTTTTTTGTATGTACTGTGGCTAATTCACTGTAACCTCTGTGGTTTAGCGCGCAGCAGCGCAATATTACCTCTTGCCAGAACATGTCTTGCCTGCCAAGAATCTTTAAAAATGCGGATAAGGCGCGTAGCGCCGTTCCGCCACGGCTTACTGTAAGCTCTGTGTTAGCGCGCGCAGCGCAATATTACCTCTTGAACCAGAACATGTCTTGACCTGCCAAGAATCTTTAAAATGCGGATAAGGCGCGTAGCGCCGTTCCGCCGCGGCCTACTGTGAGCTCTTGTTATAGCGCGCGCAGCGCAATATTACCTCTTGCCAGAACATGTCTCGCCTGCCAAGAATCTTTAAAAATGCGGATAATATAATGTCGGTTAGTGGTAGCTAGCCTAGCCTACGTCAACCTTGAATGCAGAGTAAGGGGTCGGAGCCTATGTCGGTTAGTGGTTAGCCTAGTCTAGCAAAGTTTACATGTAGGCTAGTCGTTCTAAAGTTTTGTAATGTAAGTGGTCTTAGCCTAGCCTAGGCCCTTACCGTTCAACCTTGAATGCAGAGTTAAAGGGCGGGGTTCAAATTTTTGCATTAAGTGTCACAGTTCTGGCCTCATAAACCGGGAATTGAGAGTTACGTTCGCCGTGAAAAGGTCGTTCGCCGCTTCCCCCACCCAAAAACCCGGTTTCCAATGGGTCCCCCCCATTACCGTTTGATGTTTTTTAGGCTTTATTTTTACTGGGGCAATTACAAAAAAGGCAATAAACGTTATTCTCAGATATTTTTCCCGCGAAAATTGCTCGTCCCGGATCTGTAGTGGCTCTCTCGGGTCTTATTCACTCGATATTTAATTAGTGAAACAAGAATACAATTACAACTCTAAGCATACCATTCAAAAGATTGAAGTTTCGTACTACATAATGTGATACGGTAAAATACCGCATGGCCTGAAATCAACTCAATGACGATCATAGCATGCCACCCTCTGAAAAAGTACTAATAATGCGTCCTGACACCGGAGATGGGCATCAGTCGCGACTTGTTGTTGGTGAGAAACGGAGCTAAAGACCTCTACTCTCCTTTCGAAGTAAGTATTTTCTCCAAAGTTAGAAATTAAGGCCAAATTTAAAGCATTAAACAAAGGGTAGTGAAAAGGGTGTCCAAAGCAGTGCAAATCTCACCAAAACGCTTTTGAAATTTTTACTTACGCTTCATATTTTTAAAAGATTGATGCCATATCGATGTTTACGGAGTCGCTTGTGTCAACAAACTTCCCATTGTTCCGATACGTAATACAAACCCTCGGTCCTTTAACAATAGGAAGGTAACTAGCGGCAGCTGGGACGGTGGAGGTAAGCTTCGAAAAACAAGGGGAGAACCGGTAGTTAACTGCTTGTCCGATCGTGCGCGCGCCCCGCGCGCACGATAGGGGGTGAAGAATCACTTTTGCTTTCGGCTGCGGGTGTGAAGGACGTGTTCGTCATCGCTCCTCCCTGCGCCCGTCTTTCATCGTCGGTATGCTTTGATTTATATTGTGTTTTTATACTAATGGTTTGTTTTGATCTTGAAAATTGAAAACTGTAAGTACACTGTTTTCATTTCATACTTAATTATGAATCAAACATGGAGCTATCGCCGTAGAGGCGGCGATTTCCGCTCTTTTCATGAAATTGACTTGAATTATGTCTCGGTGCCGAGGGCGGGCGCACTCGCGCCGAGTCATGTATTTTGGGCGAAAGTGTGTAATTGAAAGATGTAAGTACTCTTTTTCATTATATTTTTGCCCTGTGCGTTCGTTGCCGAGAGCGTGATTGCGCTCGGCACGAGCCTCTTATTTTGTATGAATAGAATGCAATGAAAGTGGATTCGCAATGCAGTTTTCTTTTCATTTTCATTTATTAATTGCATCAAATTTAATTTTGGATCAATTTCCGCTCTTACCCGGGAATTAATCCTTACGATTTATTGCTGTGAAAGTGAAAATCGCAAGTGCAGTATTGTTCATTTTCATATATATTTTATGATAGCATCATATTATTATGGATCAAGTTTCCGCTCTTACCCGGGAATTGATCTTTCCCCCTTTAAGTTCTATGAAGTGAATCGCAAGTGCAGTATTCTGTTTCATTTTTCATATTACTTTTCACTGCTGTGCGGGGGTAGGGGAAGCGAAGGTCTGACCAGGAACGTTCGTCCCGGAAAGCTCTCCCGCGACTCCCTTGGTATCCGATTCTTCGTCTTCTTTCCTGCCCCCCCGCCTCAGCTTCCTCGTTTTATTTTGTATTTTGGGGTCTTCCTTCCGTTCGGGGTGGGGCAATGTCTCCCCCCCGTGCGTGAGGGAACCCCTCTTACTAATCTGTCTGTGATACTGCAGGTGCTACATCCGTGGGAGACGACCTTGGACAGGTATGGGCCACTGCGGCTGCAGGGCGTGCCTAGCATCCACGATCTGCTGCAGCGTCTAGCGAGGTCTGGGGTCGGTGACCTTGGAGCGGTCTCCACTACAACCTTCACGGCCGCTTATGCTGCTTCCCCCCCGCTGGTCTACACTCCCCATGCTGTGTCGGTGACGCCAGTCTGCCGCTTCTTAGGGCGGTCCGCCGCCGTACCGAGGAGGGGTATGCCGCCGCCGCCTGTGTTTTCTTCGTGTTGCCTGCCCCAGACTTCCGCTGTTTTCCAGCAGCTCGCCCTGGACCAGGCGCCAGTTACCAGGTTCCCGCTGGCTGCCGATGATTCTACGAGGCGATGGCTGGGCCTGCCGTACCTGTTGCTGATGTGGTTCCCGCTACTGGCTTGGCTGTCCCTTTTGTGTTTACCGCTGCCGCTGTTCCTGCCGCTCCTGAGCTGGTTGCTGTTCCTGTCGCTCCTGGTTCCTGCGCCTGTCCATGCTGGTCCTGCCCATGGTGTGTCTTCCCCAGTCCCAGGTCCTTCCGGACAGGTGCAGTCGGGCTGTGTTGCTTCGGCAATAGGCCCGACTCCGGCCTGGATGGAGGACCTGACGACTGTCCTGCGTGAGCTGACGAAGAAGAGGAAGGTGTCATCTCGTCTTCGTCTGTCTGCTGCGCCTCTTCCCCTTCGACTTCTAAGGCCCATAAGCCGAAGAAGAAGAAGGCTGCCTCCCCCCCCTAAGAAGTCTCCTTCGGGAACTTCTAAGGGGCCCGTCCACCTCGGTGGGACGGGGGGTCCTTCTGCTGGTCCTCCTGCTCCTTCGGGAGCGGGGCCCCGTCTCCCCTTCCGTAAGGAAGAGATAGACGGGGACCAGAGGAGTATCGGTTAGCTCTGGTACTTCCTCGCCTGGTGCTAGCGGCGATGCCGCTACGCCAGGTTCCGGCTTGGTCTCTCGTTCGCGGGAGATCCCGAGTGTACGCTCTCCCTCGGGAGACCGTGCAGCCAAAGTTTCGGCGCCAAGACCACGGCATGGAGCAGAAGGCTGGCGAGAACCGCTCAGGTGACTCGCGCCAGGCCAGCGGCCACTCTCGCAGCGACCAGCTGGTAACCGGGTTTTCCCCCAAAGAAGACTCCTTCGGAACTTCGAAGGGCTCGTCACACTCCGGTGTGACGGGGGGGTTCTTCTGCTGGTCCTCCTGTTCCTTCGGGAATGGGGCCCGTCTCCCCTTCTGAGAAGAAGAAGAAGACGGGGACCAAAGGTAAAGGCCTTCTTGTGCTGGCTACTGCTGGTACACAAACCCTAGCGTCATAGGGTCTTGTTGGCAGCCTCTTGATGATAAGCTCCAAGGTACCGGCTCGGTTTCTCGTCCGCGAGAAGTTCCGAGTGTACGGTCTTTCCCCTTCGGGTGACCGTGCAGCCAAGTTAAGACGCCTGAGTTCGCTCAGCGTCATGACCGAGGCACGGAGCAGAAGACTGTCGAGAGCCGCTCAGGTGACTCTCGCCAGGCCAGCGGCCGCTCTCGTAGCGACCAGCCGGTACCTCGGGTGGACGTGACGGTCTCTGACCGGTCACAGGTTGAGGCTGGGAAGAGGTCCCCCAGGTCCCCTCGACCGACGGTACCAGCCTCGGCTGGTACCAGCGGTTTGACGTGCCGCGAGGACGCTCACCGGTCTCACCGCGAAAGCGAGCTCTGCAGTCACCTGACCGCCGCCACAGGGACCGGGCGGATACGTGACCAGCAGCAGCTCGTCTGACGCACGGGACCGGGGTCGACGTGCTCAGTCGAGCCGCTCGCCACAGGTGAGCGGCACGGCCAGGCCTGCAGATCGATCCCCACCGCGGGTTGGTGATCGGCTGCAGCCCCCCACGTACGCTGGTCCTGCCAGCGAGCGGGGGGTGGGGGGGGGGGAGCGGTCAGGTCTGTCTCTCCACTACCTTCAACTTCCTCGGGCTACACTGGGAAGAGCGAGGTAGCTAGGAGTGATCGTGAGAGGTGCGCCGCTCACGATCCCGTCACGACGCCGCACGTGCCACGTATGGTCTTAGGACCAACCAGGACGTACGCGCAAGTGATTGGAGGCGACCGTCAGGGGGGGGGAGGGGGGGGAGGGGGTAGCGTCAGTTCTGTCGTCTCTCCGATACCTTCAACTTCCTTGGCATACGCCAGGAAGAGCGAGGTATATAGGAGTGATCGTGAGAGATGCGCCGCTCACGATCCCGTCATGACGCCGCACGTGCCAGGTATGGTCTTAGGACCAGCCAGGACGTACGCGCAAGTGATTGGAGGCAACCGTCAGGGATCTGTTGCTGGTCTTCTTCTGAAGGAGGAGAGGGTCTTGGGAGCTGCTCTTGTTGGAGGGACTGGACGGTCCCTACTCCTCAAGACGCTGTAACTTCCGAGATTCAGAGTAACTTTGCCCAGGTTATTGCACTGATTCGTCAGCACAACGACCTGGGGGAAGGATCGCCTCTCCCACCAGCAGAGCCCATGTCTCTGCTCGAGTCGTTTTGGGGCCCGAGAGGGAACCCAAACCGACGGTGGGTTTGCCGCGATCGGAGCTTGCCGATTCTGTCTTGAACCAGAGTCTCTCGTCTCCGGACAAGAAGGCTCTCTCAGTTCTGGCCGGTTCTCGATCAAGCTACTTCCACTTCTACTGCGACAGCGGCGTTTCTACGTGTCTTCGGACACCGTATTTAATACTCCTTCGGTCCTCCTGAGAGGTTTCGACCTCGACGAGGACTGGAATGAGTCGGAGGACGGTATCGGCTCTCTCCTGTCAGGTGTCGATCAGCCCCACCCAGACGACGTTCACAGGGGCGGCAGACCCTTACCTACAGTGAGAGTTCGTAACCCTCCGCGGGAAAACGTTTTCTCCTGACGATACGTTTTCCCAGACTCTGAGAGGCCATCGCCGCAAGGCGATGGCTGCTCCTACTCTTCTCCCACTGCTAGTTCCACCTGGGAAGGGGCGAGCGAGTATCCAATTCCTCCCCCATTCCCTCTCTCCAAAAAAAATTACGGCTACGAGGGAAAGGGGAGGGATCCTACAGAGATTTCTCTGTAGGATTCCACGTTGGGGAATGCGCTACCGGGGGGACCTTCGGGTCCTACCTGACGTAAGCCCCCGGTCGTTGAGGAGGGATCCTGCCCCCATTCTCGATTTCTACGGGACAAATCGAGAGGACACCAGCCGATATTGTTTGACGAATTCGGTGGGGGTTTCGCAGACTGCTTTGAATTCTACGGAATTTCTAGCGCATTCAGAGTGTTAGAAGTTTCTTACGATCTCCAAACACTTAGGCGCGACCACGGTCCAAAGTGAGCGAGACGAGATTCCCCGATATGTTTACACGATAATCGGGAACCTCGCCTATGCTCGAATTCCTGGAATTTCTAGCATTAGGAAGAAGACTGCTGCTGAAAGAAGACTATCATCACAGTAGGCGACCAACCTGGAATAGAGAAGATCGGACGGGAATATCCAGTTTGGCTTGAACTATCGTTTTAGTATTCTGTTCACCATTGAAGCTTTCCTTCGAGGAAGACTTCTTCACTCTCTTTGATAGAGACCGAAGGTGGTCGATCTCCAATCCTTATTTTGTTTTCTTGAAGGAAAGAATTTAGGATGGAGACGTTGTTCAGAATCCTACCAAATATATAACGTATATTAACCTCGCGACATGATTCTTTGCTAAGCAGTTGAATGGTCTGAGGGGTAGGTGCATATCCTGGTTATTCTACGGATTGCGACTTAGACGAAAAGTATTTTAATTGAACTGCAACAAACTCGGGTTGCCTGCAACCTCCCAGGAGTTTCCAGTTTCAATTTTATATACTTATGGTGTTGTCACAAACAACACAATTTAAGCTTTTATATTTACCGAAATTCGTTTCGCATAAAATATAATTGCTCGAGCATATCTTTTTATGCTCGGTGGTTCTAGCCGAACGCATTCCTTCGTGGAAAGGATTTACTTTGGCAACTCCAGATGAGATTCGTCAGCGACAGCTACTGCGTATTGAATTGCCCGAGGCATTTCAGTACCAGCTGCCGCTTCGAGATGGACTTGGTTGGTTATGTCTTTCTCATCTGCTTTGATTGAATAACCAACCGTATCTCTGCCCAACAATCACGGACTTAAGTCTCTGATTAACGGGGATTCTCGCATACATGAATGACCATCTACTGCTGTGACGCTAATATTCATCGTCTTCGGTATTGCGAGAATTTTAAACAGAGATATCTATTCGACTCTCATCTTTCTGTTTACCGCACGGTAACAGAATTCTGTAATAGTCTCTTGCTGCATCGTATCTCGATAATGCGAATGATTTTTGCGGAATCTGAGTTTGTCCTCAAAATATCTTGTATTCGGAGGTGTGCAATTGTTCATGTTCACCCCGGATTAGCAGATGTATTGAAAGGACATCGCCTACTCCCACACCTGCCAGCTCTACTTCCAAACGTTCAGCCCATGAGAAGCAGTCTTCAGGCGGCTCTCCCTGTGTCATTTCATTACTGAAGAACGCCCGCTTTCACTGCACACCGGACAGCAATGAAATGGCGGTTAGCGTTTTCAGTCATTTGTAGCACAGGTTTAGAATCTTGAGATTCCTTTTCTCGATTCAGCAGTGGAAGACGTAGGTTGCATTCATTGCCTACCTTACCTTGTCTCAACGTCACATAGTGGTTGTTTCTCCTTAAGCTGAGATGTTTCAACGTCTATGAGATTTTACTTGCCATCAGGGACCTCGGTCTTTTGAAGGCAATTGACTTTCGCTTTTGAGCTTATGCATTAAGAGAATCATCGCCGCGCCGTTCGGCATCGGTGACTAACAAATATTTTATTTGTTTGGTCTCTCAGCATAACACCTTTTAAAGGGCGAAGGTCAAGTGACTTACCCGGATGCTTGGAAAACTTGCCTCTACTGATTCGAACAGTCAGTCGGCAGCTGTCAGAGCGCCCGAGTCAGTTACGAACTATGCTGTGGACTTAGTTCGGTTGTTCCAGAGCAATCATTACTTCGTCTTAATAGCTTGTCAGTATGTTTACTGTACATAACCAAAGTCGAGAAGAGGGATAGGTCATACGACTATTCCCTTCTTTTCGTCTTAGGTAACTGCATGACTTCTCTTGAGAAGTCAAGCACAAAGGGATGGGGATTTGTGACGCTCGATTTCGTACCGATCTTCGTAGCGAAGACTCAGAACCCTGCGGTAACTGACGATTGGGTTCGAGTCCTTCACAATACCCTCCCTAATGGACTTCACCGCCTCCGATACGAAGGCTATGCTGCTTTGTCCTGTGAAGGAGCGACGGAGCTGTCTGAAGAAACCTGACACCCAGGATGAGTGTGGACGCCTCTTCATCATTCTCTCGCGTTCCGCAAGAACTTCTCCGTGGCGCAGGTAATGAAGGCAGGGGCCTGGTCCAACCGGACCGCATGCACCTCCTTCTACCTTCGGGATATTGCCCACAGTTCCTTGGATCTTTTTTCCTTGGGAACCGTGGTGGTTGCTCAACACGTTGTGTAGTTAACCCAGACCCTCGCAGGCTGAACAGAATCGAGTCCTGGTGTGACCGTAAGAATGGATGAGGGAATGAGAGTGTGACTGGCTCCTCTTCCCATCTTTTTCTTCCCTCTACCTCTGGGTAGAGGGACACGGTCGTCACCCTGCTGGGTAGGACGAGATGCAGGTGAGCTACTCAATAGAGCACCATCCTATCCCTTTCAGTAGGGATAGGAGTAAATATCCACCACTTCCTCCAACAAGGGGGAGGAAGTGGATGCCAACTTGAGACAACCCATATTTTTATGATTGTCTCTCGCAAACAGGAACAAGTTCTTGCTTGCTGGTACGAAGAGATACGCTTGCCTCTCTCTTAGTACTTGGCCCAGAGGTCGACCATTGATCTGCGGTGCACACCCCGATCAATCGGGACAGAGGTTTGGATCCCTCCCTTGCTCTTACGACCAGGGAGGCACTCCAGGGTTGGACGAACACCAGTCTGTTCACCAAAAAGACTCAGATTCCTCCCACCAAGAAGTGAGTCTTCCTATTGTTAAAGGACCGAGGGTTTGTATTACGTATCGGAACAAATGACAATTTGTCGAAAATTGCATTTTTCCTAACTATACAAACCTGAGGTCCTTTACATATAGTCCCACCTCTGCCACCCCCTCAATCTGCAACTTTTTGCATGGGGCCTAAAGCAAAAGTGATTATTCACCTCTCGGTCGCGCGCGGGCGCGCGCACGATCGGACAAGCAGTTAACTACCGTTTTCTCCCCCTTGTTCGTTTCGAAGCTTACGACCGTCCCAGCTGCCGCTAGTTACCTTCCTATTGTTAAAGGACCTCAGGTTTGTATAGTTAGGAAAAATGCAATTTTCGACAAATTGTCATTTTCCTGTGATAAATCCGCACACCACTTGTACCCACAGACGCTGGGGCACTTTCATCACAATAATCGGAACACGGTCCTTAACCACAAGTAAACAACGGTTTTGGTAGAAGACGACGACGAAGCGTGCACTAGATAATTTTTTAAATAGTAAAACATCAATATTTTACATATTTATGATGATTAATTTTGAAACATATTCATTATTGAAAAAGTAACTCGATTCTGACTCAAATTTAAGTAATTATTTTTCGGAATTAGAACGTTCTTTCAAGTCCTGTATTATGACGTCACGACATCTTGACCTTCGTACCCATTGTAAATAATTGCTATGCTCAACTTTCTTGCAGAACAGTTTACCAGTTATTCATGCAGATTGTTATCAGCTATTCATGTAATTGTTATAATCGTAATGCGCATATATATCTTTATTATTTACTTTTGGATATAGGAAGATGTTTTACTGCCGGATTACCGCCGTAGTGTGACGCAATCGCCTTTTGGTCCCTGGGCCTCTGTCTGTTTTAGCACAATAATTAAAGAAATTAATGGGGCCCCGAATTTTGCAATGACCAGAAAACTAATAGGGAGTTCGGTAGTTAACGGCTTGTCCGACAGTGCGCGCGCCGCGTGACTGGGAGGTGAAGAACCACTTTTGCTTTCGGCCGTGTTGGTGGAGGACATGTTCGTCATCGCGCTCTGCCCGCTTCATCGTCGTATGCTTTGGTTGTGTGTTTCTTCAACTTGGTTTGTCAGTGTAGTGAAAGTGTATTGTAAGTACGTGACTTTCTTTATTACTTTTTATTACATTGATTATGGATTCTCGTGCAATGGAGCTATCCCTGCGCCCCCCCCATCAGCCACAGAGTTTGCCCTGGTGTGGAGGGCCGCAAGTATGGGGTCTTTCGCTCTTTCCCCAAGATAGATCCTCATGTCCTTTGTGCGGGGCGTGAATGCTCTCGGACCGAGCCATGTAATTGTTCCGATACGTAATACAAACCATCGGTCCTTTAACAATAGGAAGTAGCTAGCGGCAGCTGGAACGGTCGTAAGCTTCGAACAAGGGGAGAACGGTAGTTAACTGCTTGTCCGACAGTCGCGCGCCGCGCGACTGGGAGGTAAACAAATCACTTTTGCTTTCGGCCGCGGGTGTGAAGGACGTGTTTTGTCATCGCTCTCTGCCCACGCTTCATCGTCGATGCTTTGTTTATATTGTGTTTTCTACTAATGGTTTGTTTGACTTGAAAATGAAACTGTAAGTACACTGTTTTCATTTTCATTACTTAATTATGAACCAACATGGAGCTATCGCCGTAGATGCGGCGATTTCCTCTCTTTTCATGAATTGAACCCTTGAATTATGTCTCGGTGCCGAGGGCGGGCGCGCTCGCGCCGAGTCATGTATTTTCCGGGACGAAAACGTGTGTAATTGAAAAATGTAAGTACTCTTTTCATTATATTTTGCCCTGTGCGTTCGTTACCGAGAGCGTCGATTGCGCTCGGCATGAGCCCCCTTTTATTTTTGTATGATAAAATGCAATGAAAGTGGATTCGCAATGCAGTATTCTTTTCATTTTCATTTATTTATTTGCATAAATTTAATTTGGATCAATTTTCGCTCTTACCCGGGAATTGATCCTTACGATTATTTTCTGTGAAAGTGAATCGCAAGTGCAGTATTCTGTTTCATTTTCATATATATTTTATGATAGCATCATATTATTTGGATCAAGTTTCCGTTCTTACCCGGGAATTGATCTTTTCCCCTTTAAGTTCTATGAAGTGAATCGCAAGGGCAGTATTCTGTTTCATTTTCATATTACTTTTCACTGCGTGCGGGGGTAGGGGAAGCGAAGGTCTGCCAGGAAGTCGTCGGAAAGCTCTCCCGCGACTCCCTTGGTATCCGATTCTTCGTCTTCCTTCCTGCCCCCGCTCAGCTTCTTCGTTGTATTTTGTATTTGGGTCTTCCTTGCGTTCGGGGTGGGGCATGTCTTCCCCCCGTGCGTGAGGGAACCCCTCTTACTAATCTATCTATGCTACCGCAGGTGCTACATCCGTGGGAGACGACCTTGGACAGGTATGGACCACCGCGGCGGCAGGGCGTGCCTAGCATCCACGGGATGCTGCAGCGTCTAGCGAGGTCTGGGGCGGTCTCCACTACTACCACGGCCGCTATGCTGCTCACCCCCCCCTCCTGGTCTACACTCCCCATGCTGTGTCGGTGACGCCGTCTGACGCTACTAGGGCCGCGCCGTACCGAGGGGGTTTTGCCGCCGCCGCTGTTTTCTAGTGTTTGCCTGCCCCAGACTTCTGTGTTCCAGCAGCTCGCCCCTGGACCGGCCGCCAGTACCCAGGTTCCGCTGGCTGCCGATGATTCCACGAGGCGATCACTGGGCCTGCCTGCCTACCTGCCGCTGATGTGATTCCGCTGTTGGCTTGGCTGTCCCTTCTGGGTCTACCGCTGCCGCTGTTCCTGCCGCTCCTGAGCTGGTTGCTGTTCCTGTCACTCCTGGTTCCTGAGCTTGTCCATGCTGGTCCTGCCCACGGTGTGTCTTCCCCAGTCCCAGGTCCTTCCGGACAGGTGCAGTCGGGCCGTGTGCTTCGGCAATAGCCCCGGCTCCGGCCTGGATGGAGGACCTGACGACTGTCCTGCGTGAGCTGACGAGGAAGAGGAAGCTGTCATCTTCGTCTTCATCG
>NC_061104.1:26283959-26311459 GCF_015104395.2 Macrobrachium nipponense
CTTTCTTACATGGGATATGTTCTCCCAAACCACTCCACCTGTTACGAAAAAGATGGACTTAGTGGACGCTTAACGTTGTTATTTGGTAAAGAAAAAAAAACGCTAAAAGCCTTACGTAACAACTCTAAAAAACTCCCTTTGCGGTTTCTAAATTACAGGGAGATATCTCTCAACCCAATTCATTATTACGAGGATAACACACCATATCATTAATGAATAGTACAATGAGTACTTTGACTTACTGAGCAGTCCTTGTAGACATGAACTCAGATCATAAATCGCTACTACGCGCCTCTCTCTCTCTCTCTCTCTCTCTCCTCTCATCCCCGCTCCCTCGTCTCTCTCTTCTCTCTCTATCTCTCTCTCTCTCTCTCTCTCTCTCTCTCTCAAAATGTTGCGAGTACTCACGGGTTGATTTTCAGACCTTAGAGGGACCTCTGTGTTATCTTGTTTCTAAAAGTTAATTGCATGACCTTAAAGTATGAACAACAATAAAGGTTTATCAGATCAATTTATATTCACCATCCATAAAACTGAAATATAGGAAAAATGAAATAAAATCGAGGGTTATTGTAACACATTTGATAAATTTACAGTTAAAATTAATTTAATAACTAAAAGTTAAATATATCAAAGAGTAATAACATATGTGACAAATTAAATTAATCACTCAATTGGGATTATAAATCAGTGGCACTCAAATGAAACAAATTACGACAAAATTCAAACAATCGGGGCAATCGCCCTTTCTAAATCCACACACGCATCACTACCACTACGAATGCAGGCTTATTCGGACCATGGCTGATTCGGATCAGATTCGGACCTTAGTCTTGGCGGATTCGGACCATTTACTAGGCTGATTTGGACAATTGCTTAGGCTAATTCGGACCATTTACTAGGCTGATTCGGACCATTTACTAGGCTGATTCGGACCATTTACTAGGCTGATTTGGACCATTTACTAGGCTGATTTGGACCATTTACTAGGCTGATTCGGACCATTTACTAGGCTGATTTGGACCATTTACTAGGCTGATTTGGACCATTTACTAGGCTGATTTGGACCATTTACTAGGCTGATTCGGACCATTTACTAGGCTGATTTGGACCATTTACTAGGCTGATTTGGACAATTGTTTAGGCTAATTCGTACCATTTGCTCGGCTGTTTCGGACCTTTGTTTTGGGTGATTCGGACCCATATTAATAATTTTATAGCAATGATATTAGGCAAACCTTTGAAGAACTTCCAGGCAAGGTGGGTGTCACTGGGCCAGTTAGAGAGTTTGTGGATTATGTTGACCTAACGTGGTTGCAGAGTCAGGCGTGGAAAATGGAGAAATGGTCAGTGTTTGGGCGCAGTATAAGGTCAAACAACCATGCGGAGGGGTGGGATCATAAGCTGAAAAGAAAAGCCAAAATAGTTACCTCGCATCTTATTCACTTATATCTTTAATATACTTAGAGCCAAAGGAAATACAGAATCAGATGAATTAAGCTTGTTAAAGAGGGCAAATTAAAGAGACATCAGAGAAAGCAGGTCAAGGAACTACATGGGCGTGTCATGAAACCGTGGGAGGACTATGATGAAAGGAAAATAACAACTGATCAGCTACTGAAGAAATGTACACATATATACTATGCGCCAGTGTAAATAAAGGGGATATTTCGGGTGAATTTGAGTGAATTTGGGCTTTATTATTAGCTTTATTTTTACATGAACTATTTTAAAAATTAGAGCAATATGTAACTGTAGATCTAAATGATGAGAGGAGTGGATTTCCATTATTTCCCCAATATATTTTCATAATAGACTTTGGAATGATTATGGATTACAAACATTGAAACAATATTATAAAACAATGTCACATATGTTACATATGTAAATACATATTAGCAGTGGCGGCTCGTCAGCAGGCACTGTGACTGCAGCATCCCCTATAGATTTCATAATATATATGCACAAAATTATGAATATGTACATGAATATGAGAAATTAAGTATAGATTATCAATAATCCTTTAAAATTATTACCATTCTCTTGTTTTTGAAAAAAAAAAAAAGTTAATTGAAACAATATGTGGAACTGCTGGTGCTCAGCAGTTCTTATTTTGCTGGTAGGGTGATAATGTAGCCAGCTCGCACGTAAGGGTGATGGGAGAGCACTGCCTGTGCCCTCTCGAGCAGTGTTAGCCTAGCTGTTGGAGGGCGAAGGTGTGATTTGAAATTCGTCAATAGAATAATCAATATCAAGGGTCAATATGTAGTATTGGTGATAGTGATAAAATCAGTGACGATACTAACGATATGAAATATAATGCAGAATAATCAACTCGGTTGTGAGTTGCAATAAATGGAAAAAAATAACCACAATAATGTCAATGATACCAAATTTCAAAATAGCTTCCGGCAGCGATTCTGCTGCCTTCCTCAGAGAGAGAGAGAGAGAGAGAGAGAGAGAGAGAGTGTATGTGTATGCATGCGTCTGTGTTTTAGGTGGGTGTTTATAGTCCATTTGTTTTATAGAGGCCCATGTTATTTTATTTTACCGTCATACTCAGTTTTGTACTATCTTAATGTTTTCGTTTTCGAGTTTTTATTCTTTTTAATGGTAAATTATCTTTATTTGTTACGCTTAGTTTACATTAAATTAATATTTTTATGTAACCTCATATTCTCAATTTTCCGTCAGTCCCGGCAGTCCGTCCGCCAGTCTCTCCGCTGCCGAAAGTCACTGCTTTGAATTAGTATTTTAATACTTTTTCAGTTTTGTTCATAGTTTCAAATTTGATTAGGGTAATCATCCATTAGTAACCAGTCATAGCCCAAGAAAAAAAAAAAACTTGAAGAAATCCAGATTTCGGCATTGTTTATAGTGCCACATATATATATATGTACTATATAATGTGTGTTTATGCAGTTAATATCAAGGCATTGAAAAAAATTTATGTAACAGCACCTCTATGAATGATAGCCGGGAGCCTCCACTGCATATTAGGTGACCCAATGATGCCGTTTTGTCTTCACAACATTGGCTTTTGGCAGTGTTACCATGTGCAGTTCACCTGATTTTTTTACGTTATTTATGATTTAATGGATAGAATGTGTATTTTCCTACGTAGAGTTATTTTCCGTGATGTTAGAAAACTACACATCACTAACTTAACATAAGTAATTTTGACGAAGAAAAATAAAGGATTTCAATAAAATCATTTGTATAAATAAACAGGTATAGTATAGCTTTATTTTCATAATAAAACATAAAAAGGCACAGTGAAGAATTTTATTCTTCAGTGCCGTGGCCTGTGGTCGGAAAAGGCACGGAGGGTTGCCAGATGGCACCAGAAAAGCCACACTAATAGACGAAATTCCTCAAAACGGCAACCCTGAAAGTCCGAATCGGTCAATCATATACCTTGGTCCGAATAAGCCTGGATAAAGGTCCGAATGAGCCAGTGCATGGTCCGAATAAGCCTGTTACCACTATACACAACACTAGATACTAGATGACAGGTCACCTCAAAAGTTGAGCCAAGAAGCTGTTCGTTCCGTCCTGCATTCGGGTTTTGTTGGGGGAAAAGAGACACGTTATGCAATTACCACGGATGCAGAACTGACTTACAAGGTTTTCGTGAACATAAAAAACTTTAGAATAATTATCAAGTTCGTTGTCAAAAACAAATTCCAAATATAACAGTGTGCAACTTCAACATATTTATTGAATAGCAATTATATATATATATATATATTATATATATATATATGTATTGTATATATATATATATACATATATATCTATATATATATTATATATAGATATATATATATGTATTTATATAGAAGTATTCTAACATATTAATAATTATATATATTATATATTATATCTATAATAAGAGACAGATTGCACGAAAACAAGTGAATACACAAAAACATTAGAAAATAAAATAGTTGTGAGAGGAATTCCTCACACCAGTCATGAATCTCATCCGTTTGCAGATACAATGTCAAAACCTACGGTCTGTGCCACTTCTGTATGTAGATGAATATGCAACCTTTACCAATAGCCTAAGTTACTTCGGTAAAACTTGACTTTAGTTACGCGGCACTGGCTCTGTAGAAAAACAAGGCAAGAATCGTTATTAAATATCACTACTTGACCTAAATAAGTCCACTGCACACAATATCGTATTTTGTTTGTTTGTATGTATGGTGCTTTTACGTTGCACGGAACCAGTGGTTATTCAGCAACGGGACCAACGGCTTGACGTGACTTCCGAACCACGTCGAGCTTGAACTTCTATCGCCAGAAATACACATCTTTCACTCCTCAATGAAATGGTCGAGAATCGAACCTCGCGTATTTTGGTCTTTTATTTGATATTTCAACCGTAAACAACGAGACAAAGAATGTTTAAAAACTATCCACAAATCCACAATTATATATATATATATATATATATATTATATATATATATATATATATATATAATATATATATTTCTATTTTTTTCTTTTTATAATTTTTTTCATATATAATTGTGGATATTTCTTTAAACAATTTGTTTTCACGAAACTGTGAATTTCTTAACGAGACAAAGAATGCTAGTACTGTCCACCAAATCGCAATCTGTACTAACCTCATGCTCTAACAAAACTTGAGAATAAATGCCAAATCCTGTACATGCTTCACTCAGTGTTGAAAGGCAAACGGCGAATAAGAAGGTTTTAAAGTTGTGACAGGAGGAAACTCTTGCTGTTGCACAATTAAACAATTGTGAGGAGAGGGTGGATAAGTCAGCTGGAAGAAAGAGAATATGAACAGAGGTACGTATGGTAAAAAGAATGAAAGGGGTTGTAGCTTCTAGGGGCTGAAGGGACACAGCAGAGAACCTTAAGTAATGTCTACAGTACGCTGTGCAAGGTGCATTGAAGGCATTATTCCCCTACGGAGTGTACTGTACATTCTTCATGAACATGATATTCTGAATAACAAGTCCTTGATGATTTGTTTATCTCAAGTACTATGCTTGTTTTGACATATCCTCATATTGAATTTCTTTTAGTTTTAATGAGTTTTCTGGTAGAACAATAAACTGCCATTTTTCCAATTTTTAGCAGAAGAAGGCCAACCATCCTTCCAAATACAGCAAAACAAAATACTTAGCAATGGACATTATATATACCGAATTCAGGTTTGTATGTAAATATGATACGAGTTGAGTTGAATATAAAATTTAGGCCAAAGGCCAAGAACTAGGATCTATGAGGCCATTCAGTGCTGAAATGGAAATCGACAGTAAAAGGTTTTTGAAAACCTTGCAGTTGCACCATGAATCAAGTGTTAAGAGACGGTGGAAAGTAAGGTGAAGAAAGATATGAAAGTTGGTACACTAAAAGGAACAAAAGTGGTTGCAGCTAAGGACCGAACGCACGCTGCAAAGAACATTAAGTAATGCCTAGAGTGCACCGCATGAGGTCCAGTGATAGCATTAGCACCTTCCGGTGGTAAATATTTGGCTTCAATTTATATAATAGTACGTATTTAGTTTTATAAGGTAGCCTCCCTTTGAATGGAATTGTTTGCTTGGTGGTATTTTTGGATCAGGATTGAGTTTTTCCCTCACAATAGCACTCTTGAAAACTATCTTCTATGCTAGAATTAAAGGTAAGACTTTAGGTTCCTTACGTCAAGTGGTGACCATTTGGCCAGCATTCCCAAGTCTAGGAATAAATTTCCCCAATCTTTGTTACCAAGGCCTGTAGTCTTAAGTTTGAATTCTATTCATTTGTATACTTATTTTTTTTAGTTATAATGTACAATATCACCTTGTACAGTAAAGGGAGACTTACCCATAAAAATGTTGAAGACAATGTTATGAACATCATTTCAGGCAGTCCCTAGGTTATGTCATGGGTTCCGTTCCTGAAGTGCAATATAAGCCGGAACACAGGATTAAAAAATTGGTATAAATGAAAAATAAAGTGATGAAAACTTTAACTGTAATCTTTTGTTTGTTTGTAAGGTGTTTTTACATTCCATGGAACCAGTGGTTATTCAGCAACGTGATTTCCAAACCATGTTGAGAGTGAACTTCCATCACCAGAAATACACATCTCTCACTCCTCAATGTAATGCTCACTAATCGAACTCGTGGCCACAGAGGTGGCATGCCAACACCATACCAACCATGCTACTGAGGCATAGCGCTATTGTAATCCTTTGGTTGTCCCAATTGATTTACCTTGCTTGAAGTGAGGTGTGCATCCATGATCTTGTAGAATTTCCTCCAAAATTTACGCATACGTATTCTTCTATTGCTTACAGTGCACTGTAATACTGAAACAACGTAACCTCAGAACGTCCGCTGTAACCCAGAACAAATTTTCTCACGAATATATTTGAAGAGCACCTTGAGCTCGTAACGAAGTATACGCCAAGACTGATGTAACCCAGGGATTGCCAGTACTCCAACTATTTTCTTCTTTGCTCTGTCACTCACTTTCTGCATGTGGGCTCCCTAGTCACCTTCCTGAGAAAGTATATACTTCAATTCGCTGCCATGAGCATCAGTCAAGAGTTGTGGCCCATCCAGGCAGCGCAACATGACCTCTATACTCCTCTTGAAGTACAGTGTTCACCCCCATATTTGAATAGTTGAAACCCCTATAAAAACGCTGAAAACTGCCTATTTTGTTAGGTAAAACTCAAAAACAACCCACTAAAAATATTTACGCCTGGTTTTTTTAATAGTCCATTTTATGCGGAAATTTATTTTAAAAAACAGGATTTTGTGGATATTTCTCATAGATAAATACTGTGAATATGTGAATTTCCCACAAATAATGGGGGTATATGTTCCAGAGAGAAATCCGCACATACGGGGGTTCACTGTAAGTGTTTTCTCCTAAATTAAGAAATAATGGCATAATTCATGTCTCGGGAAGTGGCCGCGGTCTGGGATTGGTGGCTGCTATGTCACCGCTCGGTCATTTACCTATTTCAAAAGATAGCAAACCTCAATAATACTATCAGGATCTAAAGTATGTGAGACACACTGGGTTGTTATGATATTTTATTTTTATCTTCTCAATGTTTTTCTTAAAAGATGTACAATTTCTGGCCAATAGTAACCCAACAGGCTAAAATTAAATAAAAATATCTCAGTACATATGCAGTTATACTTTTAATTGTATTTCAATATAAAAAAAACATAATTTTTTTTAATGAAATAAGGTTTTTAAGTTTCATTCACATGAGATTATCATCACGTTCAATTACATTTCATTAATTATCAGATTATATATTTCATTCCATTACGGCGCTGAATGACCATAATAGGTCCCAGTGCTTGGGCTTGTCCCTAAATTTCATAATCCATCCATCCATCCAATTTCTGGCCAATAGTAACCCAACAGGCTAAAATTAAACAAAAATATCTCAGTACATAGGAGCCATTTTGCTTTAAGCAGATACCTGGGCATCTGGATTTCTGTTACACTACTGCACCTCAATAAAAATGATGTATTTTAACCATCTTGATAAACCATCATAATTAACTTATTACTCTTGTTCACAATAAGGGAATATGCTCATGACAGTAACCAATGTGCCAAAGGGTTGGCTAGCAAGCTAATACTAAACTGTGTGCATAAGTGACAAAAGACAAGCTTCATTTTATCAGTGTCACATGCATGTTATCCACTTGATTTTCGTCAAAAAAGACACGATATGTTAGTTAATTTGTTTTACGGTAAATTACACCATATGTTTATGGAATTTACAAAATAAAAGGCAAATTATAAAAAAACATACAATATTGAATAATTTGAGCCACTCATTTACAAAAAATTTAGTGACAAGATACAAAAAATTTCACAAAATACATCTATGAGCATCTATCATAGCACTGCATTGCTGTCTAAACTTACGATATTTGGTCAAAATATTCATATAACCTCCAGAACACTCCAGGGCACTGACCCCACAACAGAAAAAGTATGACTGTTTACCTAACAGCTTACAAAATATTAGCTAGTCCTAACTGTGTGATAAATTATGTCTTTTATGAATGTCCCAATACTACTAAGTGTTGTCTTACAACCATTATTTAATATCCCTGACTAGCTTACAACACTAGAAGAAAGAATACAAAAAACCATCATAGTTTCTTACAATGAAGCAACACTATCAACCACTGGTTTGATGGTCTAGCTTTGATTTGTATAGTTTTTGATAATTCCTGTAAAGCATACAATTGCACAAATAATTAAGTCAATTAAACATACATCTATAGGCTAATGACTTAATGAATTCAAAGAAATTCTAGTTTCCTAATTTATCAATGCATTACATATGGCAGACCTAACAGATTATTTGCAACTAACCTTTGAAAATTTGCACTAATTCTTGTCTTTACTGACTAGATTCTCTGAATATCATTAAGATAACATTTATCTTCATAAAATACTAACACTATGTGTGAATATGATTACATACCGACAACTGAATGTGCATGTGGTTATACACATTATTATGATGATTTTAAACAGAAAATGAAGTTACATTTCACAGTCTTTAACTGCATATCACTGCATATACATACAAGTAGTGAAGAAACAGAGAAAACTATCACAATTATGATTCGTTGATAAAAAATCATGTATGCTACAAAACACCTGTCATGATGTTCAACATGTTGTTGGACTAACAGTAAACAGTATGTACTGCAATACCAGTAATAACTTTCACATATAGTATATGAAAGTTACTATTCAAGAGGGAAAGGGGGGGGGGGGCAGTAATGAGCATTTCTTCTATATTTCTGCACAACACAAACACATATCAAAGTTATTTCACATAAGAATGCCTTTTATGCTATACAAGATATGATTGAACCTGGTACAAAATACACACAATGTTAAATTACTCTATCTATGCATCTAAACTGCCTAAATAAAGTATAGAGCAGTACTTAAATTTACAATTTGCTGTACAAACAGAGGCTTTCATCCCTTTATTTCTCATTTTTATAAATTCTTCTTGTGACACTCTAGGTTACATCGTTTTCCAGGTTACAGCGTGGCATCAGAATGGAACCCACAACGCAACACGGGGACTGCCTGTATGTAGATTTATGAAGTTGCATTTTTCCTAGCCGAACGTCAAACCAGCATAACCTTAACATCTAATTACAGTTCAGACTCTCAGTGACATTACACCTCACTAATTTTCAACAAGTTGATTTTCCCATTTATTGAGTCCACCATTTGTCAGCACCAATTGAAACTTAATACATATACAATAAGTGAAAGAAATGTTTCATTCCCTACTTCATAAGCAAAGAAGAGCTCAAAACATGAGATTCAATGACACAACTAAAGAGTTAAAACTAAACTCAACCTTTTCCTGCAATAATAAAATGTGTCTGAAAAGGCAACCCTAAGATGAAAATAGGTGAATGCCTGAAACTGTTCACTACAGAACCAAATTAACTAATTCCTAAGCAGAGCTGACAGCAATCAAAATACAATAATAAATATGACAAATTCTGCCATGTACTGTCAGATTTTTTCACAGCCATCACAGTACTAAACATTGTAACTGATCTTTAATTATAGCCATTTACTACACAAGTACTTAATTGTGATTCAATTGGAATCAAAGCCTAAACTCTTAATAAATTGCAATACGTACTACAATTCTCATGATAGTCAAGGAAGACTAGAAAGCTTTTTAGATTTCTAAGTAAATGTTTACCTGTATACTTTTATGCGATATCATGCAAAAGGGCATCTAAGAAATCTGTCCACTGTTGTAAAAAAATAAATAAAAATAAATCATAGACCCATTTACAGGTATGACAGTCAGTCTTTTTGACAATTTAAGTAAATTCACAACTGAAGCATAATGTCAAAGTTTTTTCTAAATTGGATGATACAATCTTAATGCCTCTTTCTGAGTTAATTTTAATGTAAAATCATCACAGATAAATACTATAAAACATAATACAGGCAGTCCTACGTTATAAGCGGACTCGGTTAATGGCAATCCGGTTTCATGGTGCTAGACAAATCGGTGATTTATGGCGCCATAATGAGCTGAGTTCCGGTTATCGGCGCCATAAGGTGCCAATAATAGAGTTATGGCACCATAACATACCTAAAGGAGACACCATTAATCTGTTATTGGCACCACTGACCAGTTATTGGCGCCGTTGACTGGATATTTGCACCATAAGCGCCATAAATCACCAAGTTTTGGTTAATGGGGGTTTCCGCTTTTAGGCACCCTGCTGAAAATGGAACCCCAGCCTATAACCGGGGACTACCTGTACTATGCAATCTTCTCTCACTGCTCACTTTAAACTACATAGTACTACTCGAAACTTCTTCATTGTCTACAATAGGTCCGATTACTGCCTCATGGTAGGGTGGAGGGGGCTCTTGATACGTAGAGTTTACATTACTATCGAGCACATCATTCTGCTCATCCTCCAAGAGTATTGTCCTGGATGTTTCCTGGGCCACAACATCCTCATATTTTGGGGGATCACTGGTGGTTTCCTCTTCCTGGAAGACATAATCAATATCAGAAGTTATATTCATGACTACAGGTCATCACAATAATTAAAATAATTTTATTATCTTACAAAACTTACTTCTAAATGATTAACCAAGAAGGGAATTACTCCCAAACAATTAATATATTCATGTTACAAACAAAATGTATTTACACAGTTTTCAAATTAATATAAGGGTAGATGAACACTGTAAAGTTGTAACTGTTTTCACAAGATATCTATTTTTATACAATTTTCAGTCAACAATATTTTACAAGCTATGCAGAAAGAATATAAAACAAATACATAATGAGACCGTGCAACTTTGACAACCAAAAGATAAGGGTATACCTATGGTATACCCTTAAGAAATTACTGACCCTCTGTCTCCAGAATACCAGAGGGGAGTGCAAATACTATGCTGTTCATTGTTACAGTTAGTGAGTATGATCTAGGCTTACTAATCCAACATAATTTGCAAAAAAAGGAACAAAGAATTGACAGAATTTTGGGGTTTGGGGCCAAAATTAATGACCAGGGGCTTTCTCGGTAATAATAATACATATAATCAAACGTACAAATACTAATTAAAATATGCATAGGTGTTATTACTATGATTACGAAAAAGACATTATAAGACAAACCAATATATGAATAGATGAAAATAATTATATACAAACATGAAAACAGCTAATACGTACCACTAACCTTTGAAATCCAACACTAACTTTAAAGTTTTCTGTTTCCACAACATCTGTTATTACTTTTGTGCTCGTTCTTTTATATATCATCTCGACCAGCCTAACCAACTTTTCTGGGACTTTCCTTTTCCTCAAACACCAAAACATCATTTCTCGTGTGATTCCATCATGTGCTTTCTCCAGTTCTATAAATGCATAATAGACCTCCTGGTTTCCCTCTAGCCTCTTTTCCTATAGCTATCTTACTAAGATGGTATTCACCATCCCTCTTTCTCTCATGAATCCATATTGCTGTTTCCCGATCTTTACAATTTCTTTTAATCTCTCATCTAGTATTCTCTCTCAAACTTACTATTCATGCTCTGTTAGTTTGATTTCCCTGTAGTAACCACAATCCATGAAATTTCCCTTCTGTTTGTGTATATGTATATGTGTACACACACACACACACACACACACACACCACACACACACATATATATATATATATATATATATATATAATATATAAATAAACAAAATTCCTTCTAATAAAAGGAACCCATAAAAATGCCAAAATATAGAAAGTAAGTACTATATTTCAGAGACTGCTGTCTCTCTCTAAAGGTAGCTAATGAATGAGGAAAGTTACAGAAAAGGCGGTATTTATACCAAGAGATCCATCTGCAGTTAAGCCATTTTAGGTCATCCCCGCTGATAATTCCTCTTTAATCATCGTAAGCGTTGGTTGAAGGAATACTTTATCTATGATATCTGAATCCAAGGTGCCCTTTGAGATGTTCATTACCTATATTTGTTTAATTAAGGCTGACTCTATCATCTGGCTTTAGTACTGACATTTGCTGCTATAAATTATACATGACAAATTCTAGTTTATTCTGTGGTAACGGTTATTTATATAGTTAAAAATCGCTGAGCTCTGTTGTCAATACGTAACTGATTGTTTATGTTGTATTAATCTTACTAAGAAGATGGCATCCACTGTCCCTCTTCCTCTCATGAATCCATATTGCTGTATCCCGATCTTTACAATCTATTAATCTCTCATCCAGTATCCTCTCTAAAACTTTCAATCCATGCTCTGTTAGTCTAATTCCCCTGTAGTTACCACAATCCATGACATCTCCATTCTGCTTGTGTGTGTGTGTGTGTATATATATATATATATATATATATATATATATATATATATATATATATATATATATATATATATATACTATATATATGACTGGTAAAAATGTTCTGTTACAACAGACTTCCATTTAATAAATGGAGCCCATAAAAATGTCAAAATATAGAAAGTAAGTACTATATTTCAGAGGCTGCTGTCTCTCTCTTCAGGAAGCTAATGAATGAGAAATATTACAGAAAAGGAGGGACTTTACCAAGAGATCCATCCACAGTTAGCCGTTTTAGGTCATCCCCGCTGATAATTCCTCATTAATCTTCTTAAACGTTGGGTGAAGGAAGACTATCTATGATATCTGATTCCCAGGCACCCTTTGAGATGTTCATTACCTATCTTTGCTTAATTAAGGCTTTTGGACCAACATTTGCTGCTATAAATTATACGTGACAAATTCTAGTTTATTCTGTGGCTACGGTTATTTATGTGGTTAAAAATCGCTGACCTCTGCTGTCAATACGTAACTGATCGTTTATGTTGTATTAATCTCTGGGAAGAGCTCACGAAATTAACAGTGAGCGAGACAGGACACACACTCTACTGGTGCCTCTAAACCTTCGGTATGGTTAGGCTTCTCTAAGTAGCCGATGAGTGAGTTAGGGAATACTTGAGCAAAGCAATCAAAGGTGAAAGAAAAAATAAATAAAAATATAAAGTGACGTGAGTACAAGACAACTTGCACAAGGTGTTACTCTTCTTGAAGAAAAGGACTGCAACCCCATCCATCTACAGAAGGGAACGCGTCCGAACGTCCCGTGGATCGCCGAACATCGGGACAACGCCAAAGGAAGCAAGATCTTAAAAAGAACAGGTGGACATGAACGGAAGATGGAGGGCCACTGGAGGGTACGATAAGATAAAACAAAAGCACAGATAACGACGAATGATAACATCGATAAGCCGCGATATGAAAAAAAAAGGAGGGTCACTCGGTCCCGTAACACTAACACGGATATTTCAATGTGGTTATTTGCTTCATAAGAAAGTATGAATGCAAAGCAGCGGATTTATTTTGAGAGAGATAATATTCCTATTCCAAAAAGCATCATAATCAATAGGTAGTACTAACAAATCCTCAACACAGACGAATTTCATTAGCAACCTTCACTAACAGAGTCATCCTCAATCATCAAGATAAGTGAAATTGATTTGTCAGCTTTCTCTACATGAGAAGAAACTTATTCTTTCAACCGATTGGAGAAATTCAAGAGTGCTGCTGCTATACGTATATTGGTAAAACAAATTTTACAGAAGCCAGTGTAATATAACTTGAGCCAGACTGTACTATATTCAATAATTGCAAGGGTCTATGAACCAGATAATTATATTATGAACGGTATTTCATATATATATATATATATATATATATATATATATATATATATATATATATTATATATATATATATATATATATCTATATAGTGTGTAAATAGTAGACCTATTTGCCCACAATTAGTGACAGAGCGTGGATCCTTCGTCTCTTACGCTACGGTATTTTCAAGGAAACGATTCATTGTAAATAAAATCTTTTTGGACGACAAAAGTGTAAAAAATACATGCTTAAAAGACAAGAAATTGCACCCACCAGTGTCAAAATTGCTTATAATATCTACACGGGACTTGTCCTGAATTTGACCATTTTGTCCCCTTCTGGGACATCCTTTTGTCCCGATTTTAGTTCATCATAATAAAAATATATTTTCACTTTATGTTGAGCGTGTATCCTCAGTCATGAAAACCCAGTGGACTGATTGGATTGAATTGAATGTAAAGTGTAACGGGGGAATACCTCGCAGTTGCGCTATGAATCAATTGTTAGGAGAGGGTGGAAAGTGATGGAAGAAGAAATGAATGGAGGTACAGTAAAAGAAATGAAAGATGTTGCAGCTAGGGGACGAAGGGACGTTGTAAAGAACCTTAAGTAATACCTACAGTGTACCGTATGAGGTGCACTGGCTGCACTACTCTGCTACAGGACAGTGGACTGATGAATGAAACAAGTTGGATGTGGCTTCCGTAGAAGCTACCTTACAATGCACATGGAACCTTATTTTCCAGTTTAAAGAACTTGATAGGCAGGTGCTGGAAAATGAGGACCTATTAAACAAATTAAAATCATCAAGAAATATAATTGAAGCCTTAAGTTCAATTTCATTTCATATAAACTTCTTACGTATTTGTATTTATACTCATATGCTCCAAATAAAAAGAAAGTTAGCTTAATGTCTGTTGTTTGTACTGATGATTAATTTTCCAAATTATTCTCCTTTTGTTTAGTTTCTGCACTGCTTACATTGATTATTGATTTTCCTCATTGTTTTCCATTTCTTTTTCTTTACACCCTATTAAAAATCTTGCTTTATGTTTTTCACTTGTGTGATAATTGTCTCTACGTTTTTATAGATATGTAAGTATAAATTAATATATACGGTGAAAAATTTTAAAGTGTCCCAATTTCTAATCCTGTAATCTGGCAACTCTAATAATATCCCGTGTATGGACTGTGATTCATTTTATTTGGGCCAGACAAGTAAGGATTTGTCAGATTAAATTAACAAGAATAAAATAGTCTAGAAGTAACCTCGAATCTGCATTAATACAAGTAACTGAGGAAACTAAGAATCTAACGGCATGTCTATGCTCCTGACCCCATTCTGCACAAGATGTTCGCAGGAAAATGAAAAGCAAAATAAGAAAAAAAAAATGGCAGTAATCCTGGTTAATACCAAACACCCGAGTTAATCTCAGACAGCAATGCCCTACCTGAAAGAGATAATCTAGTTGTAATCACCTTTGTATACATTACACTGTCTCTATACCATAATGTTAGTAATTGTAAAACCGAGTCTTCCTCAAACCTCCTGTCCCACTGTAGGTAGTTTGCTTGAAAATGCCTGAGAGTAGAAGGCAACAGATCTCGCACTGTGTTTACACTTTATTCTAGGTCACCTCTGCGAAAACAATGGTTTTGTGTTGCTTAGATATCGTGATCAAAACAAAAGTGAAAATACTATCTTTCTTCATACAACGACGATAGGATTTTTTTAATGAATGCAAACAAACAAGACTGTGAAGCATGAATCAGTAAAAAGTAGTAGGCCTATCCCACATTTTGTTGGAGTTGGACTCTGATCACATGACCTTTGAATACTCTTACCAGATTTACTTTTGCCGATCATCATGCATATCTTCGTCAAAGTAACCAGACAAAAAGAAGAAAAAATATCATGAAGGCAAAATAAATCGATTATAACAATATGGGCAACTTTCTAGTCAAAGTATTTCTCGACAAACCAGTCCCCGTGTGCTGCTGCTCTCTCTCTCTCTCTCAAACTCCGAACTGGCAAACACGGAGTCGGAGAGAGGACAAAAATAGATCTGGGTGCAAACACCCAGCACATCGTTGATCAGTACCTGACTCGCAATCTCCTCGGTAGATGCTCTCCGATGGCGTCTCATCAAGAAAGCAATAATGATGCCAGTGGTCATGACGTAGATTACAACGAACCCTAACATGCCCTCGAGAGCAATTGGCATAAGTTCGAACTGAATCGCTATGAGACACAATAAAGACGGTGTCACACTGAGAAACACCACCAGAATCGCCTCCAAGCAGCGGCAACAGGTTGGCGGCTTCATGGTCAACACGACGCGGAGAGGACGTTACACTACTACTACTACCTTAGTACTGCACCTGACGTCTAGTTACGAACACCTCATGTGTGTGTGTGAGTGCGTGCGTGTGTTAAGCATGGGGGGCATTTTGAGGGGGCGAGATTACAACCAAATGATAAAGTAGATCCTTAATGAACTTTTGCGGAAGTCGGATTAGAAAAAATCTGAGTTCGTATCTTATCTGTGAACTTTCGATAATGCTTCTTGGATAACTGATCTCTGGAAGTGCACGTAAAAAGATCAAATTTCAATACCTGTCAAATGTAAGTTTTATTAAAAACTGAATCTAGGTTCTACAATTCTTTGTACCAATGGAGAATCTGTTTATAGCAATAAGACTGCCTATCTCCGTTTACAACAGTTTTGGGTAGTGTGCCCACTTCACAAAAGCAAGAAATCTAAGATCCCATTCAAGGGCATGGCCAGAGCGATATGAGGAAGAACCGATAAAATCCATTTATTGCTCCTGCTGACATAAGCAATGAAATAAGTAACAGGCAGTCAGTCCATTGTAGTTGGCCAATGCTGAGAATAAAAAAAAAGAGCATATATGTGTGTAATATATAATATTATATAGTATATATATATTATATTATTATATGATATATATAATTATATAATATTATATATATTATATATTATGGGTTAATATATATACCTATTTACCGATATATATATGTATATATATATATATATAATATTATATAATAATAATAAATACATATATATATATATATATTATATATATATTATATAATAATATATATACACATATATATAAGTATATTATAATATGATATATATATATGTTAATATATATACATATATATAATTATTATATATATATAGCACATAGATATATATATATAAATATAAATATATATATATATATAAAAGATATATATAATATATTATTATAATACATAATATATAATATATATATATTATAATATATATATATATATATATATATATATATATATAGATATATATATATATATATATATAATATATATATATATATATATATAACATAACATACATACATATACATATATAATATATATATATATATATATATATATATATATATATCGTCTATCGTGGGAATATTAACGAGATAGAAAAATATAAACTGAGTACATGGCCATGAGGAAAACAAAATCTTACAAAGAATACTTGGTTTCACAAACTACAAATGAAATTAAGGAGTACATAACAATTTCAATGCTTACAAAAGCTGGCTAAACCAAAGGGAGGCAGAGGACGTTTACTTTATCAAAACCTTCTTCGGACATCTTGCGAAGATTGTACAGACCTGTGCTTAAGTTGATATTATTTTCTTATGTTAGCGGCATTCATACAGATTATAAGAGCTTTCTAGAAACAATATTTTTACATCTTGTTATCATACTACAATGGGACCAATCAGTACTGTAATTTTTTTTTTCTTTTTTTTTTTTTTACTTGGGTGCACCAAAAAGTGCACAATTCTTTGAAAAGTTAATAACTGAATAATTTTTATTTATACTGATTAAAATAAAATGAGTTTGATAATGATCCTACTCTGGTGCGGACAATTATAAAAAATTTTTGACGCGTTATTATATGAAAAATTACATATACACTGAATATGTTCAACATCGATTTGATGGGCTCAAAATTGATAAAATATGGCAAACTAAGAGTATTCTGTAGTAATTCATACTTCTTGTTTACCGAACTACAGAATATTGGGAAATTACGTTGGCACTTGTTTATCTAAGAACATCCCTCGTTTTCCTTATTTTTTGGGCTTTGAGGTCATAAAATCATGGGAGAAAATATCAAATGCATAAGTAACAGTTTCATAAAACAACACTTTATTTATTTCCTCCTATATGGATTGAGATCCAATTCATCTTGGCCAAACGAGTTCAAGAATTAAATATCATAATATATCAACATAAATATTCATTGGAACAGGTTAATATTGCTCTTTTTGTGAACGGAAAATCACATAGAAGTGAATGGTCCAACAGCAGCGTGCTGTAATAACATAATATATATATATATATATATATATATATATATATATATATATATATAATTATATATAATATATATATATATATATATATATATATATTTTAAATCTTTTAGTTTCCATTGATGCAGCCAACATGAAAATTGTTATTTTCAGGCAAGGTCTATAAACTCTTGACCCCATATTCTGTAGATGTCTGAAGGAGACTGAAATGAGAAACTGAAGAAACCAATGTGCTTAGAATCTTTTTTTTCTTTCTTTCTCTAAATCCTCAGCTGAAACCCTTATTAAACAGAGTCACAAGACTAAACCCTAGAGCAGGGGTTCTTAATAGGGGGTATCCATAAAAGGGTATGAGAACCACATACTGGGGGTATGGGACTTGATCTTTGGAAATCTGTATATATTTAATTTTAATGTGTCAATGTTTACATGGGTACATTTTGTAAATAACTATGTAAAACTATAAATACTTTTGATTTTCTTGTATGTTTCACTCCTAGATGTTCATACCTAAAGCATGTATTAAACTAAGTATATTAAGTTATACTGTCAACAAATAGAACTAAAATGGACTTAAGCAAAGGGGGTACAGAACCACACTGGGCAATTCACTGGGGGTCTGGAGTTACCAAAGGGTTAAGAGCCCCTGCCCTAGTGGATTCCGAAGGGATACCAGCCCAAAGAGAGAAAAAAGTTATATAGGAAAAGGTAATAAATAATTAAGTATGAGGAAATAGATGAAAATAAAACCGATATACCTGAAATTCCGGAGATCTCAGCAGGGAGCAAGAATGAATTTGCTCCTCATATTTGATGAGCGCAGGATTCCACAAATGCACTATACTCTGTTTTTTTCCATCTGTCCATCCGCCTGTGGTATTTGCGCATGGTAACACTGCGTCCCGGGCTTTGAATAATATCCTATTTCGAATATCAACGGTGTAATTCGCATATAGTAAATTATTAAAAAAACTTTTCAGTTGCAAATGTACACCCAGATATCCTTTTATTTACCTAAAACGTAGACATTGCTTAACTATTTAAAGCCCGGGAAAGCCCAGGACGCAGTGTTACCATGCGAAAACAGCATAGGCGAATGGAAAGATGAAAAAAAACATAGTATAGGCAAACTACTCCACATCTCACTTGTAGGTAAGATAAAATCTCCCAGCAAGCTGAGTTTTATTAAACCTGATGCTAGAAAACGACACAATGCTTGCAGCAGCATCAACCTGCCTATACTCTGTTTTTTTTCATCTGTCCATCCGCCTGTGGTGTTTTTGTATGGTAACACTGCGTCCCGGGCTTTAGATAGTTACATTCAGCTTACATTCAACGATTATACTAATAATATCCTATTTCGAATATTAATGGTATAATTTGCATACACTTTTCAGTTACAAATGTACACCCAGATATCCTTTTATTTACCTAAAACTTACAATTAGCGTAACTATCTAAAGCCCGGGACGCAGTGTTACCATACAAAAACACCACAGGTGGATGGACAGATGAAAAAAAACAGAGTATAGGGTTGCGAGCAAAAACAGCTAGGCAGTGGAGGATTGGGGAAGGGGGGGGCGAGTAGGCCAAGGAATAGGGGGCCCCTCGTATACATTATGTATATGTATTATATATATATATATATATATATATATATATATATATATATATATATATATACACTATATATATATATTAATTCCAGTACTGTTTTGTATTGTTTTTAATATTTTTGACATCTTGCAAGATCTCTAGCGTTTGGGGGCATACACAGATGCACAAAGATTCTGTAATCAGAAACATATGTTATATTTACTTTTCAAGTATTTTATATATATATATATATATATATATATATATATATATATATATATATATATATATATATATATATATATGCTATCGTGGGAATGAACTGCGTGACATAAAGCATACACCAACTATGTGGCCACGAGAAAACTGAAACGACGACAGAGTGCAAGATATTTCTCCTATACTTTTAGGGCAGTTCTCACTTTCACTGACAACAACAGACCTGAATGCTTACTATGATAAGCACAAATGATTGAGGTTGCTCTTCAGATTATGAACAGTTAAGTATATATCTTAGTTTAACCAGACCACTGAGCTGATTAACCGCTCTCCTATGAGCGCTGGCAGAAGGATTAGATATTTTTACCTGGCGAGGAACCAATTGGTCACCTAGCAACGGGACCTACAGTTTATTGTGGGATCCGAACCACATTATATCGAGAAAGGAATTTCTATCACCAGAAATAAATTCCTCCGATTCCGCGCTGACCGAACCGCGAATCGAACTTCGCACCACCGGATTGGTAGCCGAGCGCGAAAACTACTCGTCCAACGAGGAACTGGATTATGAACAACTGTCTTGGATTAACTCGGAGGGCAACCTAACGCTCTATCCTAGACCCGGCCCAAAGAAAAGAAAAAAGGAAGAGGGGTCAAGAGTCTTAAAGAAAGAGAGGTTGTACAATTCAGGACAACAGAAGCAGAACCAGAATTCTGATGGAAAGGAACAGTCCACTGGTATGGTGGCTAGTGTCGTGGCATGCCACTCAGATGTTGCGGGTTTGCGCCTTCCCCATGGCAATGAAAAATCACTGGCTCTGTATCGTGATCAGTTACTGCTGCAGTGTGGGGTCTGTGGTGGGATCCTGAAAAAGGCGTTCTTTGAAGAAGCTTGAATTTCAAGCCAATGGCCCCTTTGGTGTGCTTGTTCCATGTGAATAGGTTTCATCTACTGAAGTAAAAATTAACTGTATTGTTCTAAAAGGACTGCCCATTTACAAAAGTAAACTCAAAAGAGTGGCCTGACGAGATGAGGAATTCTCCTACTTAAATTACAAAAGGGTTAGCAGGCCAGAATGAAAATTGCTATTGTATCATTAATCATTCACGTTCCTCTTGATTGGCTGTGCCGAGTTCACGGATCCACACCAGACCTCTAAGATGCGTTAACACCTTGCCACAGTTACCGGCAACGCCTGAACAAGGACACGTGATTGGATTCACCCAAACCAACCTATAAACCGGGGGGGGGGGCGGGGGGGTCGTCAACACAAGATGCTATCACTTACACTTTGGGAGGACAACGGATCTGAGGGTTTGGGCTTAACAAAGCGTCACGGTACCTGTAAACACTGTAGACTGTATTGTTTGCACCATTTTAATACATGAAAAGTAAACAAAACATATGGTTCGGATTACAGAATCTTCGTACATCAACATACGCCCTTAAACGCTAGAGATCTTGCAAGATGTCAAGAATATTAACAGCAGCACTGGATTTATTGTGCGATCTCACCAGTCAATAAGCTATGTGAGTTGCTGAGGTCTTAACGAATCATCATTGAGGCTACAAAAATATTCGCGTTTTCTTCACCTGGAGCCTAAGCGGGCCACCAGGTTCCCCGAAATGCCGAGGATTGGCTTAACTGTGAGAGGATCTGCTGCATTTCCAAAATCATTTTACACACCCCTACCGAATGTTAAGTCACAAGGAATGGTGATTCTCCAAAATACTGTAACGACTACAAATATTCCTCCGTTCTTCCAAATTCAGTTTTTGTCCATCAACTGATTTTGGAAGAACGAAGAAGACTTAGAAAATTTTGTCAAACTAATAAGAAGTTGACCAACAACCTAAAAAGCCACAGAATTCAACGAAATCTGCATACAAGAAAAACACTGCACCAAAAGATATATATATATATATATATATATATATATATAGTCATATATATATATATATATATATATATGTATGTATATATATATATATATATATATATATATATATATATAACGTATCTTGTGTGTGTATGAACACTAAGGTTCTGATCGTTTCCCTAGAAGGGCCTTATACCTAAAAATCAGCTCTACAAAGATATTTACATATTTCCTGAGATTTTGAGCTTTTCACATCATGTCAGTTCTAATCGTTGGCAAATTCCACTAATTCAATCTATATTAGTATTTTTATGACTTATTAGTCAAAATGCTACCGCTTTCACCATCATCAAAGTTGGCAAGTCCTATTTTCCTTTATAGGGTCAAGATGTCGAAAGGAGTCACCAGGATCACTTCAACTCTCTAGGTCTAGGTCTTCTGACATTTCCTCAGAAGTTTTTTGACCTTCAATTATGTCTTCGTCCTGTTATTTCCATAACTACTTATTTTGTAACTGGTTCTCACCCCTTTGTCACCTACTGAATTGAATATAGAATTCAAGGCAAACACTGGGACCTATGAGGTCAGCAAAAGGTTTGAACGGTGTAACAGGGAGAAACCCTCGCAGTTGCACTATGGATCAAGTGTTAGGAGAGGGTGGAAAGTAAGTTGAAGACAGAGAATATGAAAGGGGGTAAAGTAAAAGAAACGAAAGTGGTTGCAGCTAGAGGCCGAAGGCACGCTGCAAAGGGCACCACTCCCCTACGGGATTTTGTCACCTACTCCGAGGTGTTACGTAGTACTAAACATGGCAGAAGCTCCTTGGGAGGCCGAGTGTAGTACTAGGCCCCTCGGAGATCAAAGTATTATATGCAGCCATTTTTATATTGTGAGGTCGACAAATGACTATATTAATCAACGATATCTTCGTGCGGCCATCTACTTTACTTAGCATGAGTTTACCCTGGACTTTGACAAAGGTGGTTAACACCGAAAAAGGGGAATACAAGTGCGCAAGCAAACATAAGAAAGACCATTAACTCCTAATATTCTTGACAGTTCCAATAAACGAAAGGGCTAGAGAAAGAATGGAAAACACCCATAAAGTAGATAGGCACAATGACATTTACAGAAAAAAAAAAAAAAAAATAGAAGACAATTCTGAAAACGGAACCATAGAGTATAAACGTTTGTGCATACAACGAATATAATAAAAGTCAAAAGAAAAATTGTAATAAAACAGGGATGAACGTAAATAAAAAAAAAAAAAAATGGAAAGGCCAAGACGACGAGGGGGAAAATGGAGAAAACAGGGACAGCAGCACACGTGCACTCTCAGACAGCGATGGGTTAATCTTCAAGGGGATGACTGTTAATACATTTGAGCATGCAATGGCCCTTTTCACATGCCAGGATAAGATGCATAGGTCTTCAACATAAGCTTGACACAGTTACTTCAAACGGATTAGAACCAAAGGTTAACCCGTAGCTGATGTACTATTATAAAGATCAAGTTGGTTTCAAGGAACGCAGAGGATATAATAGTAAGCAGATAATTACAGCAACAAGAAAAAAGATGACAACGCATTAGACAGTGAGTCATGCACAACGCTATGGAAGGTTAAAAGATATGGACTTCCTAAAAGATAAGGATTTCCTCACATCACTGAAGAGATTTCAAATCTCAAAAAAAAAAAGGCAATCGTTGTACAGTAACGGTAAATGGAAATCCAAGACCTATTGGAAGTCAAGACTGGTGTGATGCAGGGTGGGATTCAAGTATCTATTAAAAAATTTATAAGCTTTTAAGAAGAGTTGTTGGTGAAACAAGTGCGGGTATCAATTGGAATAAAATATATTGAGGTCTATTGGATCTTGACTCTGCTAATGGCAAGCTGCCGATATGCAGAGTACTGGGGGACTGAAACTTGTATTAATATCTACGCTAGGTGAGAGAGTAGCGCTTTTTCAATCACCACAAAACCAAAATAAACCCAGAGCAACCCATCGAGTGAGCTGTTGGAGACGGGAGTGATGAACAAGTCAAGAGATCTCAGTTACAACCATCCAAAAAGATAATGTCAAAATCATAACGATACTGCTATATGGCCTCCAGCCACAGTACCTAGTCAGGTGTGACGCAGAGGGATTTGGTCGGGTTTAAATGTAGTTTGAGAACCATATAAGAAGTTAAACGACTGAGACATGCAAATTCTGGATAACGAAAATACATATAAAAATCTTCAATTCCCTTACGCTTATATTTATCCTCACGATCCAGAGATTAGAACAATTACCGAGTTGAGTTGAATATAGAATTTAGGCCAAAGGCCAAGCACTGCGACCTATGAGGTCATTCAGCGCTGAAATGGAAATTGACAGCAAAAGGTTTGAAAGGCGTAACAGGAGGAAAACATCGCAGTTGCACTATGATATGAATCAAGTGTTAGGAGAGGGTATGGATCAAATGTTAATATACACACCGAAACTAGAGAGAGAGAGAGAGAGAGAGAGGAAACATAACCACAACTTTCCCGGGAAACAAACCGTCAACCTTAGCTCTTCTGCTTCTTATGGACATCATAAAGAATAAAATGCTCTCTCTCTCTCTCTCTTTTACATACACAGACGCTCATGCGTGCGCAATCACGTAAATGCCATTATCCAGCTTGACAAAAGCAGTGAATTAATATTAGACTATAACTGAAAAAAAAAGTTGGCGGCACTTGACGAAAGTTACTTGCAAAAAGTCTCCAACTAAGAAAGAGAAAGAGTAAAGTATAAATTATATAGAATTGAACTGAATATAGAGTTTAGGCCAAAGGCCAAGCACTGGGACCTATGAGGTCATTCAGCGCTGGCATGGAAATTGAGAGTAGGTAGGTCTGAAAGGTGTAACAGGAGGAAAACATCGCAGTTGCACTTTGAAATATTTGTCCAGAGGGTGGCTAGCGAGATGGGTAAAAGATAATACGAACGGAGGTACAGTAAGAGGAAATGCCTACAGTACACCTCATGAGGTGCACCGACGGCACTACCACCAGCGAGGTATAATATATATTATATAAATATGTATATGTAAAAGGCACCTTCGATAAAAGAAAATGTCTTCTAGGAACTATTTGAAACGACTGCAAACGCTTCCTCACGTAAACACTTCGCAAGGACCTTCATCAGTAGCAAGACTTCAAATGTAAACGATCATAGGTTACTCCTCAGGCCACTGACTTGCAAAACAAAGCCAAGGACCTGAGAGCCACGAGAGAAAATATATAGCACAAGCGAACCTGCAAACAGCGAGCAGTAATTCAATAAAATGCATAAACGAAGCAACCGAGCAATGTTATTTGATTAAACATTGTATGTGCAATTCTCAGCAAAGCATGAAACGAAGTAGCCAGTGTTTTGTTTCACAAGCTGGTAGTTGTTGTTTTAGATTGAGCTGACCTTATGCCAGCAAGGGCTCTTGCTCATAGAGCAGCCCGGTAGGAAAAATGGTTCCTATATTTCTTTGGGGTTAATTAAATGATATTTTGTAATGTTTACAAACCAGTCAAAATCGTCTCATATCCACATGCTCCCTATCACTTGATGCAACACCTACTCGGGTGAACCACTGGCTGATACAAGCACCGTGGCAACCACGGTCTAGGTATATTATACCTAGACCGTGGTGGCTACAGCCTAGCAGCAGTGAGGGCTCCACGGACACGAAGTACGCCAAGGATGAGATGCAAAACTAAGCATTCGGCAAATACGACTTACCTCACTAGAACTGTCGACGGGAAGTAGTCCTGGATTACGATAACAGGCCAAGATCATGAATGCAAAAAAATATAAACAGATGATACCGCCTATAACTTTTAAATTCTGGAGAGAGGGTACTGCAAGGATTATAATGAACATTAGTACTGCGACAATAACTGCAAATATAATATCTCTAGTGCATAGATGCTTCCAGCTGAACATTTTCGCTTAATTTCCAAATCGCTTGCACGGCCGAATCTCACTTGCCTTAAAATTCTTCCCGAGATTTAGTCGTATTTTGCACCAGTCACATTTTTGATGAATACTGAAGTCTAACTGTCTAATTAGGAGGTTCTTAGTATGTTACGTTTAATGTGAAAATGGTAAATGGTCAATCTAGAGAAGAGAGGGTTCGAAGTTTATCTGCTGCGGAAGCTAAGTGGGTTGTGTTCTACAATGGTCATGACTAACGAGTTAAGAGCCTGTAACACTAATTGCCACATAACAATAAATTCGCCTCGCCATGTGTGAATCAGCTCTCTTTCAGTTTAAATTCGTCAAATTCTAGAATACTGAACATAATTCCAGTAAATTTGCAATATTTCCAAATGATTTATAGTACTGAGAGAATTTCAATAACGACAAGAACGCTTTGAGAAAGTGTCTGGCAACTCCACTGGGAGAACAGGCAGACCCAACATACGTAATGCAAGGATTTTTTGTTCTATCGTACAGTGCACACATCCTTTGCCACATAACAAGCGAAAAAAGATCAAGTCAGAGATAACCCAACGGCCAAAGGCCATTTTCTTAGGGCATACAATTCTTGACACTGCAAATAAGTGAGTTTCTGCAACTCAAGAGATACACATGCTTCCCCAGTCTTTAGATAAGAGGAGAAATACACTGTCTTGCTTGGCTTGTAAGCATCCAAAGGTCCACACAACACTAGGCCTCCTTATCCCTTTCACACATTATTACACTTACTACTACCCACCTTTGAGCAAGGGCCCATGCTGGTATAAACAAGCAAATGATCCAACAAGAAGTGTTACGGCAAATGTCAAAGCATGAATGTGGGACACAGACACAGCTGACTCATGTAAAATACCATTTCCTGGGGAATGAGTCACAATTTAATCCCATTCAAACGGGAATATATAATGAGATTACAATGGGAATACAAAAACACACATTTCATATATATATATATATATATATATATATATATATATATATTTATTATATATATATATATAGTATATATATATATATATATATATATATATATATATATATAAGGCGAATGTTTGTTTGGATGCTCTAGAAATCCGAACCTCTTAACAGATCCAGACAAAATTTTGCACCCCAGAAAGGTTTATAACTTAAAACCCCTAACCATGACAAACATACACACAGATTAAACAAACGAAATTTACTTTCGTTTTTGCGTCACATTTTCCTTCGGTGCTTTATGGAGTCTGTTTGCCACTTCATGATTGAATGACCACTTTGTTCCCAAAATTTTTCCCACCTGGGATGTAGCTGGTCATTAGTTCCAGGCAGATGGTCGCTGACCACTCATACATCTTCAGTGCAAGATCGCACAACTCTGGAGAGATTGTCCCTCTTTGCTAGTTCATATGCCACTGCTGTTGTGTTGCCACTCATGGCAACCGCTGGATGGCCAACTAAGTGGTACTGGAAGAGCTGAAGGCCTAACCATACTGCTCTCATATCAAGGAGATTGATGTGCTCCTCTCTCTCACTTGGGCCCCACGTCCATGAATCTCGTCCCTGGCCCTCCCAGGGATTAGCCAGCCATGCAGGTATTTTCTCAGCCGTATGCCCTTCAATTGTGCCCAAGAAAACACCAACTGGAACACTTGTGAAGAACTAG
>NC_061104.1:26318959-26323959 GCF_015104395.2 Macrobrachium nipponense
AGGTCACCATTTAGTCCTCATGTCTTGAAAGCGACTACGACAACTGCTGCCTTGCAGATAGACTTAAAATATGGGATCCTGAAGGAGAATTATGTAAGAAACAGACATCAGGTAGAAATGAATTATAGATATTTACAGAATGCCAAATGCAAGGTAAAAGCAAATACAAGACCTGGGTCAGTCAACTGTCATCAAACATTGAGAAGGATATATCTCACATCAAGACGATGACATAAAACAAAGATGGTCATATTATTACAAACATCTTTTGTCCAGAGAACATGAAAGAAGATTTTGGAAGAGGGGGAAGTGGGAGATGGGAGGGGCCGGAGATAGAACACCATCTAATATCTTACTATAATAATAATACTATAATGGGCGTTATGTCTGTCAGTCCGTCTGTCATTCAATCACGGCCAAACGGTTGGTCCGATGGGCATGAAACTTGGCAGGGTTATAGTGAAGCAACTCCTGGCGCTAAAACAAGCAGGACAGTTGAGGCTGGACGGTAATCGTGGGCTCTACTGTACATTAGTAGACCAAGAGAAGGCATTTGATAGAATACAAGAGGTCGTTTTTTATGTTTAAGAGAGAGGAAAGTGCCATAGAAGAGAAGACTGAACAGTTGCTATATATAATAACATGGACAGGCGTAATAATAGCCTGTGGCAATACAGAAATGTTTCAAGTTAGAGTTGGCTCTCAACAAGGATTGCCACTTGGCTCATTTCTGTTGTCCTGGTGATGGGTCTATTGAACGAAGGGATTAGGAATGAAAAACTGTTTATATGCAGCGCTTCAACCAAATGATGATCATTTAAACCACTAGCCACTCCTCTTCTCATTATTTCATCCACAAGCTTGCTCTTCCATCTAATCAGTATTAACAGAATCATGCAAAGATTTCCTCATCTTTTTTCTTTCCTAAGTATACATCTGTACATCCTTCTCTGAAAACCCCATATTTCTAATCAAAACTTGTCGCAAACACTTTTCCACAAGACTCCACCCAATCGTATATTCCAGGAACTGTATTTACCAAAAAGTTCCATCTACGTTCATCTCACTTCCCATAATCCACCTACTAAATTTCATATTATCCAATCCAGACAACTTAGATTCAGACTCTCCCAGAATCTTGGTTATTCTTATTTCCCATACACTCACTATCCGAACTTTTCTCTTCTCATACTCCATCTTACCCAAACAATCCTCGGAATACACAATTGTACTCTTTCACCCATCCCCAGAATATTCCTGACTCTACAAAGGCTACCATTTATTGTTATCTTGAAGAACAGTGACTGATTACTTTGGTGCCTATGGTAGATTCACATCAGCCGTGCATTTGATGTCTAGGCCAGTCCCTTACGACGCTCCTGATTGGCTGTTGATAAGCCAGTCACAGGGCTGGAAACTCAGTCTCTCTCCAGAGTTCACATGGGTAGGATCTATGTTCCACCTCTCCTGAGGGATACGTCTTTCAGGAGAGGTAGAACATACATCCTACCCATGTGAACTCTCGAGAGAGACACAGAGTATCCAGCCCTGTGATTGGCTTATCAACAGCCAATCTGGAGCGTCGTAAGGGACGGGTCTAGACATCAAATGCACGGCTGATGTGAATTTACTATAGCAACTGACTTACAGTTCAAATGTCGACGAGAGAGAAAAACTGAAGACTCGAGATTGGCGTCTAGATCAAACGAACTCTTAAGCTATAACTGTCCTATAATACCCAATTCGCTCTACCTCGGAATCCATATATTTTCATATATATTAACCGAAGGGGAATCTTTTAGTTGATAATAATTTCCTCCTCTCGTGGATTCGCGATGACGAAATTATTATCAACTAAAAGATTCCCCTTCGGTTAATATATATGAAAATATATGGATTCCGAGGTAGAGCGAATTGGGTATTAAAGGACATTTGTAGCTTAATGCATGTATATGAATCACGGTGATGTGATGTAAATTCATATATATATATATATATATATATATATATATATATATATATATATATATATATATATATATATATATATATATATATATATATATCTAATAAAAGGAGCCCATAAAACACCAAAATGTAGAGAGAAAAGTACTATATTTCAGAGACTGCTGTCTCTCTCTTCACGTATATGAATGAGAAAAGTTTACAGAAAAGGTGGTATTTATACCAAGAGATCCGTCCACAAGTAAGCCAATTTAGGTCACCCCCGCTGATAATCTTCCTTTAATCTTCTTAAGCGTTGGTTGAATGAAAACTTGGTCGATGACATCTGAAATCCACGCGCCTTTTGAGATGTTCATTACCTGCTTCTCTTTTATTGAGGCCGATTCCATCATTTGACTCTTGTACACAGTTGCTGCTATAAATTACACGTGACAAATTCCAGTTTATTTTATGGTTATGTTCATTTATATGGTTGAAAATAGCCGAGTTCTGTTGTCCATACCTAACTGACCGTTTGTGTTGTATTAATCTCTGGGGAAGTGATTTACCTGTAAATCCGATGTAAGATTGGTCACAGTCTTGGCATGGGATCTCATAGACCCCAGAGTCCTTGGGAGATGTCTTTTGTTGGACGTTAATCAGGGATTTGGCTAAGGTGTTTGGGTAGGTAAATGCAAAAGGGTTGGATTTCCCAAGGGTGTGGGTTACTCTCTTAATCGTCTCCAGGTGAGGAATTTTTATTTTATTGTTGGGTGTGTCTCTGGTCTTGTCTTTAGGGGGTCGGTAGAAAATTACGTTTGCTTTTTGAATTGCTTTCTCAATTATATGGTCAGGATACTTTAAAGACAAAAGTTGCTTGCGAATTAGTTCAAATTCTTTTTCCAGGAAATCTGGGGAACAAATTCGTAAGGCTCTTAAGAATAGGTTGCTAGCTACACCTATCTTGATAGTAATGTCGTGATAGCTAAAGTAGTGAATATATGAAAGTGAGAACGTTGGTTTTCTGTATATGGTAAATTTGTATTCTGTCGTGTCTCTGATTATTAAAACATCAAGAAAAGGAATTTTGTTGTCTGTTTCCCATTCAACTTTAAATTTGATGCTGGGCACTAATGCGTTTAATTTTGAGAGGAATTCATTAAAATTACCCCACCTATTATCCCAAAATGTTAAGATATCATCCATGTATCTCATCCACAGCATGTTTTTGGGTTTTATTGCATTTATTACTGTAGTTTCAAAATATTCCATGTACAGATTGGCTAAAACAGGACTTAAAGGACTACCCATACTACACCCGAATTTTTGCTTGTAGAATGATTCCCCGAATGAAAATACGTTATTATTTTGTCAAGCGCCAATGGGAAATGATCTGAATAGGGGGATAATTTTTCCCTTAAAAACTGAAGAACGTCCTGTACTGGTACTTTTGTGAATAGGGAGTCTACGTCAAGGCTTAAAAGTTTTATGTTGTGAAGTGGTATATGTGCTTCTCTGAATTTGTGACAAAAATCTTCCGAATGTTTAATGTGACTGGGAGAAAAAGTGCCCAAAAAAGGAGAAAGGAGGCCAGCTAACCGTTTAGAAATTTTGTAATTGAAAGCTCCGGCGCATGAAACGATGGGTCTGAATGGAAGATTGTCTTTGTGAGTTTTGGGAAGGCCATAAAAGTAGGGTAATTTAGGATTAATTACTTTAAATTTCTCTAATAGTTCAATACTCTTTTTGTCTTGGCCAATTAATCTTACTTTCCGAAAAAATTCTGTGGGAACGTTTTGGAGGGGATTTTTCGTCAGTTTTTCGTACGTGTTTGTGTCGCTAAGGAGGTGGTTGATTTTATTGAGGTAGAAATCTTTGTCCATTATTACGATTTTGCCGTCTTTGTCGGATCTACTTATTATAACATCTAACTTTTTTAGCGAGTGGATGGCTATCATGAATCTGCGGGGAACAGGATATTTCTTATGAAGGTCAGTTAAAGCATTTAGTAACACTCCTTTTAAACATATCTCTTCACGGCTGTAGTTTTTGTCAGATATGAATTTATCAAAAGCCACTATGAAGTCTAGGTTGTTTTTGCGGTCTGGCATAAGAGCAAAGGATAAGCCTAAATTTAAAACTAAATGTTGATTTACAGTAAGGGGGGTGTTGGATAAGTTTAAAACTTTGTCTTGTTGTTCAAGATTATTCCATGCGCTATTGTCTATTAGGTTATTTAACTTGCGTGAAAAGTCTGTTGGAATGAGTCACCGCTATTATAGGCAGCAATGTCGGAACAGAATGAAATCAGATACCTGTATATGTGGTCCGTAGTGAGGAGGCGAAGATTAGACTGAGTTCCATATATCACTCTGCGTAGCACGAAGATGTCGTTTCTCGTACTGGTGATTCTTTCTTCCAGGAAAATCTTGTGTGATAGAGGGAAGGGGTTTGATTGCAGAGTCCATCTCCCGAATCCGTACATTTTTGGGAGAACTTGTTCTTTGAGGCATTCTTCCAAAAAGTGTTTTTGGTTTTTCAGTCGGTGTAGTCTGTTCAGTTCTTTTTCAAACTTGCGGAAAACTGGCTTGACTTCTGGAAGTGAGTGAAGAATCGTGGAAAGGCGGTTGAATTCCATAATGGGCTGACAATGACAGGTGAAAATGTTCTGTAACAACAGAATTCCATCTAATAAAAGGAGCCCATAAAAACACCAAAATGTAGAGAGAAAAGTACTATATTTCAGATACTGCTGTCTCTCTCTTCAGGTATATGAATGAGAAAAGTTTACAGAAAAGGTGGTATTTATACCAAAGAGATCCGTCCACAAGTAAGGCCAATTTAGGTCACCCCCGCTGATAATCTTCCTTTAATCTTTTAAGCGTTGGTTGAATGAAAACTTGGTCGACGACATCTGAATCCACGCGCCTTTTGAGATGTTCATTACCTGCTTCTCTTTTATTAAGGCCGATTCCATCATTTGACTCTTGTACCGGCAGTTGCTGCTATAAATTACACATGACAAATTCCAGTTTATTTTATGGTTATGGATGAGA
>NC_061104.1:26326459-26446459 GCF_015104395.2 Macrobrachium nipponense
CCGGCACCAATGGCGCCACAAAAACAACGAGCTCCTGGAAGACGAAACAGACCCTGTATTTTCTGAATGCTTAATTCTGTGCCTGCCTCTACTCTCAAAATCATTCCACCTAATTCTTTAAAATGCTAGTTAGTCTGACTTATTAAGTCCAGCAGAAAACATTGGTTATTTAAGGACAAATCATTTTTTTTCTGGTAGATACCGAACATTATTGAAGCAGCCACATCCAGCTCGTTCATTCCCATAAGCCGGAAGGAAAAACAAGAACTTGATTTGAGTTCTCATTCAACTTTTTTTTTTAAAGTAAATTGTAATTTTAAAATATACAATTCAGTCTCTTACAAAAGAAAGCTCTTAGCTTGGTTTTGGCAGTCTCTCTCTCTCTCTCTCTCTACACACACACAATCATATTATCTATATATATAGTAGATATATATATTATATATATATATATATATATATATATATATATATATATCTATATATATATATACGTGTATGTTACAGAATCGGTTTAATCTTGGCAGCCATCACCTACTGGGTGTTTTACAACAGAAAAATGTAAACTGAAATGACATCTAATAATATAATAGTCCCGATGATTTCTTAGAACCAGGCGTTAATACCTTTGCATGTTCTGTGAATAAACCTGACGTTTGACCTTTAGCCGCAGAGAACCTATACAAAATAATTACAAAGCAACTGATCTTCAAGCGACCTGTTAACGGAATGAACTGATTCAACTGAGATTAACTAGACTCATGAATGATTCTGAAAATGGTAAACTATACCCAACGGGAATGAAAGCTCACTCACACCTCCTGTGATACTAACAATCTTCGGATCTTTCCGCCAGTGACTCCCAAGGGTTTTAACCCAGTATGCATCCACCTTTGCGGCGTGTTCAGTACAAGCCCGTTGGGGATGACCGTAAAATCACAAACAAAAGACTGTAAATAATGACCCCTAAGAAATATTGGTCTTAGATAACGACTATCTGGGAAAGACCCCAAACTTCTGTTTGCCGTCAAGAATGAGACACAACCAGAGCCAGAACTCTCCTTTTTTCATCGTTCTGTTGTCTTTCTTTATTGGTATAGATTTTGGAATTATGCCAAGCACTGGGGCAACTAAGGCCATTCAGCGCTGGAACGGAAATTGACAGTAAAAGGTTACAAAGGTGTAACAGGAGGAAAACCTCAAAGCAGTTGCACTATGAAACAACTGTTAGGAGAGGGTGGACAGTAAGATTGAAGAAATAATAGGAATGGAGGTACAGTAAAAGAAATGAAAGTAGTTGTAGCTAAGGGCCGAAGGGACGTTGCAAAGAAATCTTAAATAATGCAATAATGCCTACAGTGAACCGAATGAGGTGCACTGATGGCACTACCCCTCTACGGGGGTCGTTCTGTTGTCGGTTTCCTGACGCAGACTGATCCACTTGAAGATTAGAAGGCGTTCTGAACAGCTTCTGCGGAAGAGAGCACCCACCCAAGATAAGATGAAGAATCCATGAACTGCTTTCACTCGCACCTTAATTCACGGAGCCCCACACTTTCATTTCCTTCAATATGGCCATAATTTGCATATTTTCCCCCATCTCATTTTCTCTCTCTTCAGATTCGGACAATATCAACGTATCACGGTGTCTCAATATTTCTAAAACCTGACGGTTTTATTACTGACCAAGATACATCATCTGATACTCTAAAATATTTGTATTCAGAATAAACATTTTCACAAAAAAAAACATAAATAAATAAATAAATAAATAAACTGAACGCATACTTAAAAATGAATAAGTGGACATAAATTTCAACTAAAGCCTCCCTGAATACATACGTACCTCTGTTCAAAAAATTTACTTGCAAACTATCCTTAACAAATCATTCCCACAACATAGCAATCCTAGATGCAAATTATCACTGAAAACAAAAAATATCCTGAACATACTAAAAGAGATCTATCCCATCTATCGATCTACGTCAAGAATTTTTCCTGAACAATGTGTTCAAAATGATTTATAAACAGAAACTTTTCGGAACTCATTCTTCCACAAACCTTATCCTAAACACACACACACACACACACACACGAACACACACACACAAGCATATCCTGAACACATTTTTCGCTGAAAAACCGTTATCTGAAAACACACTTTCACTTAGTCTGAGGGATACCGCTGCCATCATTACCGAATTTTAATTTATGGCCAGGTTAAGAACAAAAAGTTAGTTCTTATGTTTATTTTGCACTGCAATTTTGGAAGCAACAAGTAATTTTTAAAATTTTTAACCGAAACAAAATAGTATTAGACTTATGAGACTTCTCTGCAGTTTTTGGTACTGTGTAGTTTACTGTTAAATTCCACTGTATCCGATCATTTATCAATCATCAACACAACTCGTCCCAGATATTCAACAAAATCTTACTTAATTTCCCAGGACTTCTGCACAACTCGTTTTCGAATCAGCAGCGTCGATGACCATAATTATGGTGACGTCTTTTAACAGAAATAACTCATTCAGAAGATCTCTTCTCTTAAAGAAATTGTGTAATGTGGAAACTAAAAAAGAAGGGCAACCATTCTTTTAATAATGTTTTTTTTTTTTCACTGTCATATGAGGGACAGGTTCTGGAGCTGCGGGGTCCCTGGTACAATTGGTAATGTCAATCGTTCTCCTTTAAAGTACTATTAAAGCTTAAGAATTCGGCATAAAACTTATAACTTATAAGGATAAGAACTCAAATTTATCCCACTTTTCACAATCTACCTAAAACCATCAGCAGAGAAAATCAGCAAAATCAATATTCCCATACTAAGAGACATTCTTCATCTTTATATGGTTTACGGATCTGCTGTTTCCTCCAGTTGTTGAGTATTTACCAGGATACTGGAATTTACGGTAATGTAGAACTTATTAAAAAACATATTCACGTAGAATAAATCGAAAAGGCCATGAGTTGCAAACCACGCTCTCGAGGAAAAGAATATTAGCGTGAGAAAGAGGAGAAATAAGAAAAGCCAACACTGATATAGCAAAAGTCCGTACTTCATCTAAACTGCTGAACGATTGTAGCCTAAACATTTTTTTGAGGTCCAATACACGATGAAACAATTTGGCATAACATCATAAAATTATTCCCCGGTTACATGCGATCAAGAAGGAAGGAAGGAAGGGAGCAATATAAAATTTAGGCCAAATGCCAAGTGCCGGGAACTGAGGTCATTCAGCGCTGAAAGGGAAATTGCCAGTAAGGAGGTTTGAAAGGTGTAACAGGAGGAAAATCCTGTAACTGCACTATAAAACAACTGTTAGGAGAGGGAAAAAGTCAGGTAGAAAAAAAGAGACTATGGACGAAAGTACAGTAAAAGGAGTGAAAATTTAAGTAGAGGCGGACTGGCCACTGTGGCATTTGCCACATGGGCCGCTTCCTCAAAAAGAGGAAAAGAAAGGGAAAGGAAGGATAATAAAATCAGTCTCCATTTATAGAGTCAACTCGAGTTTTATCAGGATCCATCATGACGAACGGAAATTTTATTTATGTTATATATATATATATATATATATATATATATATATATATATAATATATATATTCTCTTTTTAAACATAAAGACAAAGTAAGCTCCTTGATGACTTCCAATGTCGTTTATTTATATACTTGCTCCAAATGTAAGTTGGGGAAATATGTGGGGGCTTCTCGTTGCCTACTAAAAGTCAGAATTGAATGTCATCGGGGAGTTAGTTACAGAACAGGCAATAAATTAACTAATCTTGAATTTTCTAATGTACGTGATCATGCCTAAAAATGTAAACAACATATTGAACATAAACATTTTAAAATTCTCTCCAGTCACCTCACCTCATCAACTAGCAATAACTGAATCTTTAAATATTAAGAAGCTTGGTCCCTCTTTAAACAATCAAACTACCTCCACAACACTGTACCTGTCTTGAGTGTGGCCCTGTCTCAGTTTTTGATGTCATTAGGTCCTTGGATCCCCTCCTGAAAGGCAGCGGTCTGTTTCTTTCATTCTGTCCGTTGAATATTAGTGTTTTTAATTTGTTATTTTTGTTTAAAGTTTTAATATTTTTTAATTTGTAAATTTCTTAATTCTTAAGTCTATGTAATATTTTTATAAATTATAATTACGTTTTTCAGCTTTGAAAATGAGGCTGTGTCCTCGAAACGTCAGCATGTGTAATAAACGGACAATTACTAGTACATGACGTCTCCTTCAGCTCCTTGTTGTATGTTGGTTGATAGCAACGCTTCCCATATCCATTTACATATATATATATATGTATGATGTATGTATGTATATATATATATATATATATATATATATATATATATATATATATATATATATATATATATATATATATATATATGAAACTGTAATAGCCACAATGCTCTCTTAACTTCTCATATTCTTTGCTCTTTTTTGGATACGCTTAGTCACTAAAAAGCCTTAAGCTCCAACTTTTTTGGAAGAAATCATGATGTCCGGTAGCGGGAAACCGTGGTCAGGTCGGCAAGGTCACCTCATCGTGATTATGGTATCGCGGGTTCGTTTCCCGCTACCGGACATCATTTCTGGAAAAAAAAAAAATCTTTAAAGTTGGAGCTCAAGGCTTTGTAGTGACAAGCGTATCCAAATAAGAGCAAACAATTTGAGAAGTTAAGAGGGCATTGTGGCTATTAAAATTTCATATGTATCTGGTAAAAATGACCAGTAGATCTATATATATATATATATATATATATATATATATATATATATATATATATATATATATATATATATATATATATATATATATATATATATATATATATATATATATATACCAAGGGGCAGGCAGGTGACGACCAAGGAATACATCAAATCAGGCGTTGACTGAAGGAAACAGGCCAATCTACATAGTTTTTTATTCCATATTCAATGACTCTAAAATGGGTAAATCTTGGGGGTTTGGTGTTTGCCCTATAATGCAAAAATCGTCTCTTTCGATATGTGTTTTGCATGGTTCCTGATATTTGAATGTTCAGGGTTGGAGAGCCTACTTCCTGTTCGGAATCTTATTCCAAGATGAGAATCGATTCTGACCTTCAGTAACCTCTTCGTAGATCCCACGTAAGTCCCAGAGTTACACTTTGGGCAATTATATTTAGTGCAAGAAGTACAAGATTGGTTTTATCTTTTAATTAATAGAAGAGGATTTTCTGTTAGGTTTTGTTGGGCTCCGTCCCATGTTGGAATTGTTGGGAATGAGCGAGCCGACGCTGCTGCTAAGGCTGCAACTAGGCTTAGGCACATTTCTAACATGGGCGTCCCTGTTTCAGATTTTAAGAGTACCATTCGATTTTATTGTAGAGACCAGTGGCAGGCCCACTGGTCTACTTTAGATAATAATCTCAAATTAAAGTCGATTAGGCCTTCTGTTCATCCTTGGCCTCATAGCCGGATGGATAGAAGGTCTGAGATAGTTTTAGCTAGATTACGTATTGGCCACACTAAATATACTCACGGGTATCTAATGACGAGTGGAGCGGATAGGCAGGTTCCTCGCTGTTCCACCTGTCATGTGGATTTGACTGTGATGCATATTTTGGTGGAGTGCCCACATTTTGAAATCAAACGTAGAGCTTGTTTGCTGGCAAATAAGACTCTTGCCGATATTTTAGGTGAAGGTGCTCTGGTAGAGCAAATTATGACATTTTTAAAAAATATTGGTCTTTTTTATGAATTTTAATTTTCTCTTAATTGTTTTAGGTTTCTTGTTTGGTTTTTATGAATGAATGATTTGTATGTTAGATCGGTTGTGTGTATGTTTGTTTGTGCAACACTGACTTTTTTATTCTTAAGATATATATGCGCTGAATGGCCACCCGGCTCCGGCGCTTGGCTATGAGCCAAAAATTTTATAATCTAATCTAATTATATTTATATACTACATTTGAGGTCAAGAAGGGACTCAATCGATCTTTATATTTAAAGGAAGACCCAATTGTTAATGGATTTTTTGGTATTAGTTTATGGTGCAGTCAGTATTAAACTAATACCAAAAAATCCATTAACAATTGGGTCTTTCTTTAAATATAAAGATCGATTGTAGTCCTTCTTGACCTCAAATGTAGTATATATATACTTTGCCAAAGTGTAACTCTGGGAGGTTACTGAAGGTCAGAATCGATTCTCATCGTGGAATAAGTTTCCGAACAGGAAGTAGGCTCTCCAACCCTGAACATTCAAATATCAGGAACCATGCAAAAATCTGCAAAACACATATCGAAAGAGACGATTTTTGCATTATAGGGCAAACACCAAACCCCCAAGAATTACCCATTTTAGAGTCATTACTCATTAAACAGCTGGTTCCCCATCCAACTGTACCTTAGTTAACGTGTCTCCTTTTTTGTTGTCTCCTATCATTCAGTCTTTCTCTCTCTTTACTTAAGGTTGGTTGGCGGTTCCAGCTTTTAAATAATAATTTTCTATAATTGTATATTTTAGTAAATTTCAGTCTTATTACGATTTTTTTAAATTTTAGTAAATTTAAGATTGTTTTATATTATTATTTTAATTAATTAATTGACAGATTCCCAGAAGATGTAATAAATGTTATTACGAAACGTTGGAATAAAAAACTATGTAGATTGGCCTGTTTCCTTCAGTCAACGCCTGATTTGATATATATATATATATATATTTATATATATATATATATATATATATATATATATATATATATATATATATATATATATATATATATATATATCATAACATCGGTTTCAGTGTAATTGCTATGACTATATTATAGTCATTATCGCATTTTGGATACGAAAATCACACCGCTGGAACACTACCAAACAATCTATTTGTTACAATGTGTTATGGATGCAGCAATGTCCAGCATAACCAGCAGGTTTTCACAGCACAAGGATCTGTATCTGAACATCGCTTGCTTTAACCCTGGGAATTTTGCCTCTACTTCAGAATCAGGGACTTCTGTACCAATATGTTTAGAGAAAGTTGCCAACTTACTCTGTCAGCAGGACACTGCTCCCTTTTCCAGCACAGAACCTGTCACGGAACAACACCAAAAGCTCAAAGAGGAATTGTTGGGCTTTGCTGGAAGATGGGAATCACTGAAAAAGAACTTTCCACACAAGAATATGATACTGAACTGGAGTTGCTGAGGCAGAAGATCCCGATGAAGTGCCTGAAGAAAGTCATGATCTAGACAGAATGAAGAAACACCAATAAGTGAATGCAACTCGTGCAGAAACTGCATCAGATGTGTCTTCAACATTCTGAAGAATTATAATCTCTACATGGAAACGTTCATGCATTTTCACTGCATACAAACTGATACTAACACTTTCAGTAACTCAAATCGCTTATGAAACACAATTTCCCAAGCTAAAATTCATAAAGAGCAAACCACGGAACTCACTAACAGAAGAACACTTCCAGCCATTTATGTTCATGTCATGTGAGAAAGATATCCTTGTCAGCGTCGGAGCCCCAAAAATGGATAGTAGACTGGCACAGAAATCAAAACAAATGCAGCGGCTTTTTTGGTCTAGGTCTGGCTCGCTAGGTAAGTTATACATGTTATTATGGCATGCTACAGTGAAATTTTTAAAACTAAAATCAATATATATATATATTATATATATATATATATATATATATATATATATAATATATATATACATACATACATGTATAGGTCCTGTATACATATCGTGAGTCTTTAATTCAAGTACGGTACCAAACTGAAAATATTCTACTAGACAAATTCACTTCAAATGGACAAATGTTTATAGCAGTCAGAAAAAATATCATTCCTGAAAACCAGCAGTTCTCAGGATTTCGAGAATCATCATTAGTTTTGATTTGCTATTTTGTAAATGTTTTGAGAATAATAATGTTTAATTTTCAACCATGAAACCAGTGGTGCATGCATTACATACACTCAGCAGTTTTGTGTTTTGTACATGTATGCTATGTCATTTGTAACTTATTTCAGATTGGTTAAGTTCTATAATTTCATACGTATACTTTTTATTTTTTGTTTGTTTGTTGCGCATTAGTGAAACAGTGGAAATGTTATGATAAAATTTGCTGTACGACAAATTGTTGCTATGTTTAATCATAGATGATCTATGGTTTAAGAATGATGATCATAGCCCAAACTAAATTCTTCAATGTATTGTAAGCCTAGACTTATTTCTGATAATAGTTTTCCTTTCAAATCAAACAGCAAACAGTCATGGTCGCTAAGTTTTGGGTTAATAATACATAGGCTACTCTGAACTTTGAAAGTTGAAAATTCATTGGTAAATTTAAAGTTTATGTAATTAAGAGCTGATAACTATAACCCTTTCTTATTAACAGAAAATGTGATTATTACATTTTTTCATCTTTTTAAACAATACACGCTGTAGTCGTTGTAGTGCCCAAATTAACACAGTGTCAATATGTGGAAAATTAAGTAGTTCATTACTGAATAATGCTATACATTCCTTTCATGACAATTGTGGAGTGTGTTCAATCAGGTAAATTGTGTCTGTGATATAAAACGAATACTGTTTTCCCCTTTGTTGAGATGACTGCCTTTGAAAGTCTCCCCATTCCCTGTGCCTTCTCACCCACACCCTGTGCCTTGTCGTATTTAGGCCTTCCTTTTTCAGAGTTTTTTGCTAATTTGATATTGAGACTGTAAATTGTTGAACCAATTGATTTTTGTATCTTGTCTTACCCTTATTGTGAATTTTTGAGTGAACCGAGATTCACAAATAAGAACTGTGGAACCTGTTAAAACTCCGTTAGCTGTTTTGAAATTTGAATTCTTTGTCAGAGGAATAAAGATACAGAGTACACTATGCCTTTTCCTCTCTCCCATGAGAAATTCATTATTTGAGTAGATAATGGCTCACGTAGATGGGCCATTTGCCCAAAATAATAATTTTCAATGTGTATAAATGTTGAGGTGGGTGAATAAAGACATAAATCATAGATTCAGAAGTACATACTAAATTGTATTACTAGTACCTTTGTAGATGTCAATTTTGGTTTTAAATTCATTGTCAAAAACATTTTCCCTATGCAGTTTCAATTACCTGAAACTCTGGAGCTTCCCACGGGATTCGCCCCCTGGACACCCACACCCCCCTTTTGACATGTGGGGAACTTGATTCTGGGTTAAAAAAAATAATCAAACATTACCTTAAGTATGGAAACCCTTCAGATATATGGTTGTTACGCCTCAACAGTGCCCACCCCAATCAAATGACTTAAGCCGGGACTTTGTCCTAAGGCTTATTCACCTAGCTGTGTGTAAGAGACCTAGGTTTCCTCCCAAGACATATGGATAGAGACCATCACGCATTGAAACAGCCTTCGTGGATGACCAGAGATTCAAAAGACATTCATCTGTATATGATTTATGGAATTTACGGTAATGTATAATTGATTAAACAAAACACACACACACACACACACACACACACACACACACACACATATATATATATATATATATATATATATATATATATATATATATATATATATATATATATATACATATATATATATAATATTATAATAATAATAATAATTTATATATATATATATAATATATCTATATATAGATATATATATATATATATATATATATATATCTATACATTAATAATTTTATAATATAAATTATATAGTAGGTATAATATATATATATATATATAATATATATATATATATATATATACATACAGTGGTACCTCGACATACGAAAGGCTCAACTTACGAAAAATTCCAGTTACGAAAGCAAATACAAAGATTTTTTTGGCTCTACATACAAAAATAGTTCAGGATACGAAAGGTTGTTGCTGTAAAGTCCCGAGATTCGCCCGGACCACCGATAACAATTTTAAAACTCGCGCGCCGCCAACTGAGTAGACTCACCACCATCCTCCCGCTCTCCCATTGGTTCCTGATGCTAGTCACCGCCATAAGATCCTGCTCTCCTATTGGTCAGCATCACTCCCATCGTGCTCTACGTAAAGGCGTTCTTCTTCAGCCATTGCTTTACACCAGCGTTATCTTACGCACGCGGAATTTGTTCGTTTACATATACGATTTCGTTTGTTAACGTAAATTCGCGTTAGTGATTTCGTTATACTACTTTATCGTGTTGTGTGAGAACTTAATTAGTATACTACATAACTTAATTACGTACAGTACAGTCATGGGTCCCAAGAAAGTTGCTGAAGTTCACGGAAAGAAGAGGATTCTTTCTATGCAGACAAAAATGGAGATAATAAAAAAGTATGAAGTTGGCATGCGGTTGAGTGTGATTGCTAAGGAATACAGCTGAAATCTGTCGACAATAGGCACCATCCTTAAGCAGAAGGAAGCCATCAAAGCAGCTACACCTTCCAAGGGCGTGACTATTTTGTCCAACAAGAGGAGCCACGTGCATGATGAGATGGAGGGGCTGCTTCTCCTATAGATTGAGGACAAAGAAATCGCTGGTAATACGATAACCGAGACGGCAATCTGCCAGAAGGCCAGCGCTATTTTTGGCGCGATTTGATTGCCCAGGCCGAAGACGACGAAGGAGAAGGGACATCGACGGCAACCCCAGACTTCAAGGCTTCTCAGGGGGGGTTTGATAAATTCCGTAAACGGACTGGCATCCATTCGGTGGTGAAGAAATTGAAATTTTGTAAAAAATGTAAAGTATAAAAAAGTAAAAAAAATGTAAAAATAAAAAAAGACAAAAAGAAATTTAAATTTAAGTTTTTTGTAAAGTTAAGTGTTATGGTTTTGTTAATGTGTTTCGTAAAGTTTAGTTTGTTTCCTGACATTTTTAATGTGTTTCGTTAAATTAAGTGTACGTACTACATAACAAATTTTCTGCCGTTTGTCCTCCTCCTCTGTTGCCACTTTTGGAGATAGCCTCACTCGAAAGGTAAGGTTACACATACGTACATATGTACATACAGTATTTCTTGTATACCATGTACACTAATACACTTTATTTACAGGTACATATTAGTAGTACGTATTACGTTAGGTATTGAATGGTCCAAATTGTTGTATTTCAATGTTTATTGGTCAATTTAGCTTTATTATAAAATTTACTGGGGTGTTTTTGTAGGGCTTGGAACGAATTAGGCAATTTACATGTAAAATACGGTTCAAGATACGAATAGCTCAGGTTACAAAGGCCGCCTCGGAACGGATTAATATCGTATGTCGAGGTACCACTGTATATATATATATATATATATATATATATATATATATATATATATATATATATAATATACATCCCATTTACAAGAAGTAGTACCACTATTGTTCCTACACTTTTACGGCTTGTTTCACTTCCATAACAGGCAAATTTGTTCAAATTAATTGAAAGATTTAAGGAAGCCTAGTCCGTTGTTATGACAAGGTGCCCTAGGAGTCAAGTCATCATGAGACAAGAGGATTATCTTTCGACATTTTCGAAAGAAGGCATCATGACCAACTACCCAATCTTCAGACTTATGGCTACAGTGTGTTTGCTCTCTGAATCCCTACATTTTAAGTAAACGATGAGATGGTGTTGGCTGAAAATTAATTTTGTTGTTTATTCATCTAAGTGAATAAACAAGAGCAGCAGCATTATATTAGTATTCAAAATGTGCAAACTGAACCTCCAGCGTTTGATTTTCGTAACAGACGAGAAGGGATGATAAGGGAGCCCTCATTAAAATCCAGTGCGGCTCAAATGACCCCGAAAGAGAATAAATGTATAAAGTTGTCAATCAGCAGTGAAGGGTCACAGCCAAGATGAAAAGCGAGAGGGGGCTGGCAACTTCCTCCAAAAATACTCAAAATACCAGTAAGTGACGCAATTTTGATGTCTTTCTACAAAAAATTAAATTCCTTCGTCCCAAGCATAAAATTTAAATTAGAATGGGAAAGCAATAACCAAATCCCCTTTTTAGATGTCTTAATCATCAGAACTAATATCAACTACAAATTCACTGTCTTCAGGAGAGTGACAGTCTTACTTTCATACATACATTTTTATAGCTATCATGACATTTCAGATAAATTCGGCATAACAAGTCACTTATTTCTTAGAGCCCTGAGACTTTCCTCCCAAGATTTCCTTAGCAAAGACCTTGAAACAATCAGAAATCAACTTATCTTGTCAAAATAACTCAAGTAACATAATAGAAAAAGTCATACATGAAGTAACGAGCATTTTTCACAAACCTACAGAAAACAAAGAAAAGGAAAAATACACAAACAAAATCATACTAATCCCTCACATGGATAATTTACAAGCCTTAGGGCAACCCAACCCTTTCCGCCTCACTTATCCGAAGACATTGGGGTAATCCTTGGGGTTAATCCTTAATCAATATTCAGCAGAAACCCGTTTCACAAGTGCTTTTCCACGGAGTGGCTGCATTCCGAGAGAGGTGGGCGATATGTCGCTGTGCGGCCATTTACCCTATTGAAGTGGCTTCTGTATTAATTTACTTTAGACATTAGGCTATTTCATTTCGGACATGAAAGTATACAAATTTTACAGAGCAAATACAGAGTGAGAGGTCAGGGCTACTGTAGGCCTAGTGGGCATTTAAGAGGGAATATGAAATAACCAGACTTTGGTTACCTATACCTAACTACCTATAACTAACTTCGGACGCTGAGCCAGTGAGGGGAGGGTGGTGGGGGGGGGGGGGGACGGGTGGCGTGGCTCCACCCCACTAATTAAGACAAAAACAAATCTCACCTTCCCTAGAACTCCTTGTCCTGACCTTACTACCTTACGAACGTCAGAAACTTTCAAAACACACATCAGCATGTAGGAAAAGTATAGTTAAAAGTCCCACATCACAAATAGTATAATATACAAAAATAAATCTGCATTTTGATGTGGGGATAAGAGTTCACAATCTACTAGGCTAGCTATAGGTTAAACAACCACAGTCGATTCCTCGTCATTGCGTGGCTCGGCCTTATTCAATCGATATTTAATTGGTGAAACAAGAATACAATTACATCTTTAAGCATACCATTCAAAAGATTGAAGTTTCGTCAACATAATGTGATATATGAAAGCGCCATACGAACTAAAATAAGCATGTGAGCTCTTCGTAAAATATGTTTTCAAGGCAGTTTTGAAATCCAATATGGCGGCAGCCGCGTGACTTGCCGTCCGTAACCACAGACAATCCACCATCTTTCCCAGCCTTCATTTGAACAATGTTAGCGTATATATGTATGTAACGTATATTGATCCTACTCAGGCCTGCAGTTGTAATCAGCACAATAAAACAACATTTTGTTGCCTATATTAGTGAAAGTATGAAACTTTTTATTCCAGGGGGTCATGGTTTGAACTGAAATTCATTTTCACCTTGTAATTGGTGGTTTTATTCTCACTGTCATCGCAACTGACACTCCACAGCGTTTATTTGATTGTAATTATACACATTTTGATCTTAATTCACTCCAAATTGCACTTGAACCACGTTGCGGTTCCTGGTTCCTAAGCGCTCACTCCTCAAACACAGTTACGGGCAGCACACGGTTTATGAGGTGCAAAGTTTTATTCCCTTAATTGTTTACTTTACTCCTTATTTAGTTTAACTTTGCTTTGTTACTTAAAAATGTTTATTTAATTCATGTCTATTATCCCATTTTTGCAACCAAATTAACCCCAAAAAATTACAGATATTCCTGAAGTACTTACGAACAGACGATGCAACGGTAAAATGACTCATCGTTGCCAATCTAGTGGAGCGTCACACATAAGCCGATGCATTTACAAACTGTTTCCATGAATTCTAGTTGTCATAGTAATGCAGTAATGATAAAATTGCTGTAATATGTATATATATTACATATAGATACGCTAATTTCACTTATTTCCCCGGTTTTGTTTAAGTCTTGTACCCAATTTGGAGGGTAAACACAGACCAATTGACAACACTGATAAACAATTGAAGAGTACAAAGAATGCCGTAGTTCCCTTGGATAAATAGTGGTTGGAAGTCGGTGTTACGATTGTTGTGATGAAAATGCCCCAGTGTCTATGGGTACAAGTGGTGTGCGGATTTAGCACAGGAAATGGGAAGTTTGTTGACACAAGCAACTCTGCAAACATCGAGATAGCGTCAATCTTCAAACATTTTTAGTTGTAAGTAAAAATTTCGAAAGTGTCATGGGGGTAGTGTGCACTGCGTTTGGTCTTACTTTTCATTACCCTCTGTTTAATCTTAAAATATGGCCTTAATTTCTAACTTTGGAGAAAATACTTGCTTCGAAAGGAGAGTAGAGGTCTCGAGCTGCTCCTTTCACCATCAACAACTCATGACTGATGACCATCTCCGGTGTCTGGACGTGTTAAAGTACTTTTTCGGAGGGTGGCCACAAACGCGGTAGTCAGTGGGTCGGTCAGTCCAGTCGGTTGTTTACCCCACCCATAGTAAGTCGGACTGTGTTTAAGTGGCTAGAGCTACTGTAATCACTGTTGTTCTTTGATCGCTACTAGCATGTCAGTCATCCAATAATGCCTAAAAATTAAGAAAATATAAGATATCCTATATCTATAATCTAACACTTACTTTGTTAAAATTCACTAAAAGAATACAATAAATCCAACGAAGTAACAAATAATTACACAAACAATATCGACACTTACTCGTTAGAAGTAATAGTAGACGGGATTTTCCTCTGAAACGGCTCCCACGCTTGTTTTACTCCTCCTTGTGTGTTTTTTTAAGATTTTTTTTTTTTTCTCTGTAATACTACAATTCTTTTGTAAGTAGATCTGAAAATAAAAGTATACTAGCTTTCAATTCCTCGTTATTTTCCTAATATGGCTGCTGCACAAAACTATATCTATTTCCAGGGATGGCTCCTAGTGGGGAGGGAGTTACTAACCCCCAATGTTCAGGAACAATGATGGCAATGAGTGCATGGAATATATAAAGAAGAAATGTCAAAAACGAAAACTAATACGGATCACGGTTTTGAATAAGATACACAACAAAATAACCCCCTGAAGTGAAGATCATACAAGAAGAAAGCAAATAAAAAACTACGATACTGACAAGAAAACGCCAAAAGACAATTATAAAAATATAAGAAACACATCTTTTAAAACGTACAAGGGCCCACCAGAGAAGGCCAGCCATCCCAGTGGAGGGGCTAAACATAAAACCCAAGTGAATAAAGTGTTCCTGGCAAAATAACCTCCACTGGATTAAAGCCTCTTCTGTAGTACATTTATTTTATTTATCAATTGTATATTTTTGGTCTGAAAAAAAGGGGGTGGGGGAAGAGGTTACAAAAGTGTTGTCGTATGTTTGCTCTTAAATTTTTCCCCGCTTTTTGTATACTCAACTAACTCTACTTTCCACTTACCCTCATTATTCCGTTGTCTTGTTATTAAGTGTAGTACCTCTTGGATAAGCTTTGAGACTGATTTCCACCATTTTTTTTTTTTTTTTTTTTTTTTTGCTTGGTTATGTTGTTCAGTATTTCCTTTTTTAAATTAAAGGTAGTGTTTATATGCTACAACATACCATTTAATACAATTTTCTTCATAAAAGATTCTCATATCTCTCCTTAATTTGACATACTTTTTGTTTGTTTGTATGGTGTTTTTACGTTGCATGAAACCAGTGGTTATTCAGCAACGGGACCAACGGCTTTACGTGACTTCCGAACCATGTCGAGAGTGAATTCTATCACCAGAGATACACATCTCTCATCCTCAATGGAACGGCCGAGAATCGAACTAGCGACCACCGAGGTTGGACGCCAACACCATACCAACCACGCCACTGAGGCGTTGAGATACACTTTTATTTCCCTATATATACGTTTTCAATCCTTTGCAACTTTTCAGTTCCTAATTCTGTCATATTGATTACTATAGTACCATTCAGAATGGGACGAAATTTAATGTCCTTCAAAATACTCTTGTACCATTATTTTGTTGCAGTTCTTTGTGTTTTTCGAATATATTCGTGAACTACTAAGTTTAATTCCTATAATAAGATATATTTCTATTACTCTGATTCCCTTTGCGTGTTCTGGTTTCCTTATTGATATATATTAAAATGTTATTTTATCTTTATTGCACATCCATATTTTTTCCTGCTTTTATCAAAAGGTGTATGTTTTGCGTTCTCTGTGCGCTCTGCTATAACCATGAGAAGACTGTAATAGCAGTAGCAGCAAAAGTTTAAATTAACTCGGAATAAATCTCGATCTGGTGGAAGAATTCCGTTTAACAAGTTATCGCAGGAATCATAGATGGGTATTTGAGAACCAAAGTAGTCATGACTTATGGAAAATATCTTTGATTTAAATAAATTTACTTTGGTTGCTTTATTTCAAATGCAAGAGATAATTTTTCGTGTGTTTTATGCTGATACATTATACAACGGTAATTTGTTATATAATTACATTAAATACCATAAAGTAAGTGGCATTCAGATTAAGCTAAAGGAAGATGACCCGAGTTTAGTTGGTCCTGGGATGATGTTAGAATATATTGGGAACCAGTATTTAAACATCAATAAGTCTTAAGATCTGGATCCAGTGGTACTAACCTTCATTATCCTTGTAGGCACAAGAAGCCTTAAGAATAGAACCAGCCTTTCTTGCATGATTAACATTACTATCTTTTTACATAGTACTAACCCAACCTTCCCCAACAATTCCCATGCTATCATTCAATGTGGTTAGACATGGAATGATTTCTCTTCGCTTTTATTTGCCCCAGGTCTTACGTGGGCCAGGTTTTCCTTTACGTACACCATTTTTTGGTGCTTTTCACAGATTTTCCAGTACCGTTTGTCCCGCTACGTTCATATCTGCTGTACTGCTTTTCTAACTTATCGTAATATGTCAAAACCAGCTCAAGCTTAATCTCTTGGTCTACCTTCTAACCATGAAAGTCTCCATGTCTCATTATTTTGTATAATATGTTTGCAAGTTGTTTTTACATTGAATGAAACCAGTGGTTATTCAGCAATGGGACCAACGGCTTTACATGACTTTCAAACCATGACGAGAGTAAACTTCTATCACCAGAAATACACATCTCTCACACCTCAATGAAATGCCGGAGAATCGAACTCGCGGGCCCCAAGATGGTACGCCAACACCATACCGACTAGTTCCAATCATAAACTTTAGCTTCTACAGTCACACCCCGGAAATCTCCAATTTTCCTTATCAGTGCTCATCTCTGTTACAAATAAGTAATATTGGCCTTATATACACATGTTCTATGCTCGAGAGTAAAAATGACTACTGGATATTTAAAATTATCAGAATAATTAAGCAGAGCAAAATTGCAAAAATACAGTTTAACTCCACTAGGATTTCATATTCTTTCCCGTTAGAACTTGCTATAACGACATGTTCTAACCATTGGTTATCTAGTAAATTGCAATTTGAAAACTCTTTTTCACTGGATAAAATTAACATTTTGTTTTTAAAAGATAATCTTTTTTTATTTATGTCCAAGACTTGCTGCCTATTGACATCAGGGCACTTGGGCAGGCACATTATATTGTAGTATTAATCTATGGCATTCTCTACACTGGACCGGGTCATGATAGCCAGCCATTAGATAGCCAAGTGTGCACAGTTTTCAGACAGGATAAGACTACTGTCTTCTTAATGCTTATCTTTCTGCACTGATGGCAGCCATAATCACCACAGCGTATTTAATCTGCTTCAGTTCTATATAATCTACCTTCTAATTCATGAAGCCTGCCATTTATTTTTTACAGTTAATTTCAGTAATGTCTCATTATCACAAGTGACTCATGAAATCCAGTGCAAGCAGATTCCAATTCTAATTATAAGAATTCATTTTCAGTGAAGTAAAGGCTTTACAAACTACTAAGGTAATGTTCACAGTTTTATATCCTAACTCAGTATTTACAAAATCTGGTAATGAAGTCGTGTTTTCAATCTGAATGAACTAAAACACAGAGAGTAAGTAAACAGGTTTATTGGTAAGCTACAGATTAAATGAACATGGAACAGGTCACACTGCCGTACAGCGCTATGTACCTCACCTCGGTGTACAAAAGGAGTCCAAACACAAGGCATGAGCGGCTTCACGTACACAGTGGACCGCGCTTGTATCAAAGTAAGAAAATGTAGAAAAATCTTGGTGACTACCCATTCACAAAATTTCCACACAACATTAAAAAACATATTTAAATATTTTTCATGTTATTTTACAAAACATAAAAATGTATAAGGGCAACAAAAATTAAAACTAAGTCTAGTTGGCATAGTGGGGTCATGACTGTGGTCCATGAGAAGACTGTGGGTTTTCACATCAAATTAGACTGCAGTTACCCACCAGTTATACCTTTCACGGAGACGGGAAACCCCACCAATTCTGCCAGTTACTCCATACTTACAAAAATTAGAAAATGCTTCACCAAACACTCATAAAAATCCATAGTTACAAAAAGTTAGATGTCCATGGTGGAGAAATAACAAAAATGAGTCAAAAGTAGCAAAAATTGCTATAAAACTGGCTATTATCATGACGATGAAAGAGAACTATCATCGTAGTCATCTGAATCATGCTTAATGCTGCAAATGTGTCGCCTGCCAATCAAGAGATACATTCATATAAGCAACCCTGGCAAGAAGCATTTCTGGGCATAGCCTGTAATGCTAATAAGACTGTGCCCTCTTGCTTCCTCTTGACCTGCCAGGCTTGGAGAAGGGTCTACATCCCATTATAGGAGCTTATATTCTGTATTATAGGCACAAGTACAACGGATGAATACCAATGATAAGATGTAAACCCACTTGTATAACACTGTTCATATCAATACACGATCCGAGGTGCAGTTGTGATAATTTTTGAAACACTTTAGTTCAACCCTCTCAGCTGGCAGGCTGGCAGGGGTTTCAGGATTGGGCACACTAGCAGCACTAGCAGCTGTAATAGTAGTAATATTGTATTAATGATAATAGTAGCAATCATCGTTCACTATTGGGGATGCTCCACCATGTCTCTCGCCAGCTTCCGCCTACCACTGACATGAGCCGGGAGTGAGTCCCTACTGACAGCCACAGGAGCTGGAAAAAATATATATTATTTTTATACATATTTCTTTTATTATATACAAATCAATTATATTACGCATCATTTACGTACCAGTCGTGACTCATCACATGTACAAACTGTACAATATTTATACTGTACTATAATTTGACAGGTTCATTGACTAAATTGGATTTCCCTCCTGTGAGCTGCCAATAAAGATGCACGTCCTTCAACTAGGATTCTAGTGTTCAATGCACAAAAATAATAATCCCAAACAAAAATAATTTTACAATATTTCTATTATTAAACAACAAACATTGCCTCCTCCTTTATACATGCATGGGAACATAAAACATCCAATTTTGATATTACATAAGTCTTTGTCCAGGATGTATACAGCATATCAATATTATAAATTTCTGTTTACAATTTGCAAATGTTGCAAATCTTTACACCATTCTTGTACCTGAGCATAATAACAACTTGTTGCTTAAGAGGTGACATCAAATTTGATGAAATTCTATAAAAAGTTATAACAATTTTAATTTCTGTGCAGACAATATAAATTGTCAATATTACCACTAATGTGTTATGATCAAATAAGAGCTAAGATATAAAAAATGGCCAATAAGAGATGATGATCCACCATCCAACACATGGTGAAATTCACTGAAGGGTGTGTTGTCTATCACACAATTTAAAGGTTTTGGGCACTTTGCATCTATCAGGTGACTCCCACAATTCCCTGTTTGTGGCCACATGCAGGACGCTCTCTCACCTCCACAACGAGGCAATAGGCGCCAAGATGATAGCTTCTGTACATTGGAAACACACTATTACAAAAAGGAGATTAGCAAAAATCTCTACTATACTGTAAAAAGCAGAAAAATGATGTTAAATCGTAAAACCATGACAGCACAGCTGCTGGCCCTGGCAATCTTCAAGTACAATATCTGCAGAGTATTAATAATAAAAAAGTAAGTTTGATGCAGGATGGATCAACAGGTAAGGAACATCTCTTAATAAGTCTTCCTACACCATCATCCTCTCGGACCTAACAAAATTCCAGGGTCTATTTGGGTCTGCTCACAAGCAAGCATTGCAGGTAGACGTAGCGACTGAAAATGCAAATGATGCTAAATTTCCCATACCCTATGAGACTAGTGAATCTTTAAGCTTTCAACCCTTCAATAATCATCGTAGTTATGATATCATCAGTACTATTACAAAAGTTGCAAAACATATACAACAACTTTGGTTACAAGATAACACTAAGTATAAATTAGAAAAATTAAAAAAATATCTATAAAAGCAAAAACAAGTATAAAACATGACTACTTTAACAATCACATACATGGAAACAGGACCTAGACATGGGTATAGGTGAGTGATCGCATATCACACTTTGTTACATTAAATCTGCATGTTTCACAAAAATATGTTGACAAAGTCCTCAGCAATGTAACATTCAACTGTCGTACCAAACTTTAAATATCTTGCTCGGTTAAGATTCCTATTATTAAACTATACACATTAACCTTTCATACAATAATAAAAAAGCAGGTACTCGATCTGAATTACTTAACAAGCTGAGCAAAATATCAACTCATTGATGGACATACAGTTATTTCTCACCCAAACAGTTATAGGCAGGCACTACCATGCTCACACAGTCCAGGCATTGCAGAAAATTAGTTTTGAACTTGAAATATCACTGTGGAGAGACTATGGATACAAAACTCTAAGTACGCCCAAACTGACACTTCAAGTTGATGTCACTAAACAACTTCAAGGCCTTCACTCCAGGCTAAGCAAGCATACCTGCCACTTTTTCAAGCCTGGGCTACACTGGGATAAATCAGAAAAAAAGATGAAAAGTCATGATGTCAGTATGGTATCGTAATATAAAAAAATAAGAATCCTGGACAGTTACAGTTGCAATGAATTTTGAGGTTTAATCTTGAATTTATATATACCATTACATATTAAGAACCTTAAACAGAATTCTCTTCCTAAGTTTGTATCTATCCCTTATGCTGAAAAGAACAGCAGTTAAATTCTGAAAAGAGGAATCAATATAAATATGGAGAATGAGAATTCATCATTGACAAAATTATGCATGTTAATGTTGTAAAATAGACCTAAACTACATAGATGTTAATCTATGATATATGTTAAAGCTGATGTAATCAACATGCTCTGAGGAAGTTTATGTGACAAGAAAACTATCTTGAACCTCAGGGAGCACAGAGGGAGAGTTAAATTTTCATCTTTCAAATAATGAAACCGTTCCACATAGGTGCTCTTCCTCAGGTTCAAAACATTCATGTTATATATAAATACTAACACCATATGACTTGAAATTCAGCACCAAGCTAAATGGCCAATTGCACGTTATTGCAGCCTCTAGCAACAAGCAAGAAAAATAAGGGTCTTTTTGAAGGAACAAACAAAGAGGAAGGTATCTAAGGAGAAATGACAGGATACAAAGGAAGAATAACAAGGGGAGGGGAGGGTGGGCAATCTTCCAGTGCCTGCCTAATAACATGATGGTTAAGAGCGATTATAGAGAGGTCAGTGAACAGTAACGCTTCCACTGCCTGTCAGTCTACAGTTCAGAAGAGAGGTTACTGTGACATGTACTAATCACAGTGGTTCAGGTGAAAGGAACTTAATAAATAAGTCCATTAATTTTAGGTAATAAAAATTATATTTATATACTAATAAAGGGTAAGATGATAAGAAAAACAATCCTTGGGAAGAGATGGCTGAATTTTAATTACTGAAAACCTGATAGACGAGAACCCCCTTACCTCATGGTCCCATTCTGGATGCTTTACAAGCATTAATCTAAAATCTTTCAACTCTTAATCAAATTAAGATTCATAAAATAATTCAACTTTCAAAATTTATAATTATGAAAGTACTTATCCAAGACTGCAAAAGCTTTTGAGTTTCTAAAACCACTTACTAAATCATGAATATATGACACATGTTAGCAGTACTTCTAAACATCTGCTACCATGTACAGAAGTTCTTCCAAAATACTATATACTATACAGCAAAATTTAAACCAATGAAGCACATCCTCTAAGGTAGTATAAGTGTTCAATTTTTGAAAAAAATAAAAAAAGGAAAAAACATCTGGAACTGCAACAGAGAGCAAACAAGCTGTGGGACAATGCTGCAGGTATTCACCAGTGATTTTTTTTCGTTTAGCATATCATGAAATATGAACTCTAAACTGCAGTAAGGTATGAAGAGGGCTTTGAGATACAATGCAGAATGTTAGTTACTGAGATCGTGCGACAAACTCAAAGCCCTCTTGACGTTGGACAACAGCTATTTCACAATTACACCAATAATGCTGACTAGACACCTCCATGAAGACTACAAATATATATAAACATTTCATTTACAAATATTATGGATCACACTAAGCCTTGAATGAATCCTTGGGATCACTTCATGCCACTGGATTTATTATTACATAGAGATATTGGACAGGCCAGCATAAACAAAGCCTATCTGCTGCCTATGCAACGTCTTTGCTCGGGTGTAGAGTCTTCTTCCTTACCGCTGATTTCTTCGAACTCATGGTCACCAACAGCCATCTCTTCCAGGGAGAAACTAAGGGAGGCTAAGAAATCCTAGCAGTTCTGATTGTCTAAACCTAACCCAGTTTTGACTATTTCAGCCAGGAAAAAATAAAGTACATGTGTAATATTCTTCCTATCTAATTATGAGAGTAGTGTTCCACCTTCATGAAAAAGCTTATGAATGCATTCATATAATTACTATTCATAGTGAGAAAGCAATAGTATATAAAGTTTTTTAGAAAGTCCCAAGTCAAACCTCTAGAAAAGTGTGTAAAATTTTTTTTTGTTTGTTTTCTTCACGTTTTTTTAAAATAGAAATGGACATGCCATCCGACCCCACTATTGCTCTTTAACAAGATTTCCAAGGGCATTCACCTGCTTCTGAACCACCTCCCCATGTTCCACCCCGATCCCAAATTCTCACATTGAGCAGGTAGAGTCTCTTCCACAGACGGTTCAGTAAAAAAATAGTATGTACAAATATCAAAAAGTTCACCTCAGCTATATACTGTACATCCATCAATTAAAAGCCAGCAAAAGACATAACATTTCATTAATATAAAAATCATGCATTTCCATTAAGAAAGGATACACAAGAAAACGACAACATAAAAATATAACTGCCTATGTTTTCTTTGAAATGAAAATATAATAAAAATACATGGAAATCTACACTCACTAGCGACACAATGCAATTATGTATTCAATGGATATGAAATGGGGATGAGTCTATGTACAGTGTTACCAGCCTCTCAGAAACGAGGCTAACGCAAAATATCAAATTCCGCCATAATGCAGACAAGGTCCTCAAGGGGAGGTGACTGAATGCCCATAGAATCTCACCTTGATAAATCTGGGTCAGGATATGTTGTCTCCACATTGTTAAGCCAATGTTGTGTGCTATTTTCTTTGGTTTTTCATTAAAAAAAGGAGATCAAGTAATTGTGACAAGCCAGTTAACTCGACGAAATAGGATGCCATATATACATATATAAATAAATATATACCTATATATAACATGAGTAATTTAATCTATTTCATGATCCCCTTTATGTGAGATGTGGCCAATTGCTCCACGGATTCAAAAACTAAGTCACTGGCTCATCAATTTGATAACTGGCAAAGTTTCAACCACTTCACATTTATGGATTCTTCTGCAGTCTTCATTTCAATCTAATTATCTTCCTCCTGTGTTAAACTTCGCAAGCGAGCTATATGTGAAACTGTAATTCCGGCATTACTGTCTCATCTATTTAGCTACAAAGTTTTTTTAATACCTACAAAAATTGCAGGCCTTTTCTTACACAGTACTAGTAACAGCAAAAGACAAAAAAACTAGAACTGTTAACTTCTCACAAAAACACCCGCATATGCTAGATGATAAAACTTACTAACAAGGACAGTATCAAAATTCAAACACGCAAAAATACAAATTCTATATGGATCAAAATTATCCTAGTGCAAAAATCTGCATATCACACACGCACAATGCTGATGGCTACTCTAACAGGCAAGAGCATTTTAAGTATAAAAATCAGTAAATGTTTACAAATCTTGAGAACTATTTGGACTTGTTAAATATTCAAAAATTAATTCTTGGTAATTTTCCACTATGTATGTCTTTTCATGGCTATAGGATTAATTCAATTAAATACTATATCATACAGGACCAATTATGGCTTAATGTAATTAAAAAATTTATAATCCTTTTCATAATGAACACTCAAAACAATTGAAAACCTATAGTTTGTTTTTAAGCACAGCCTGACAAAGGAGGGTGGGGGATTGTGAGGTACTAGATGTTATGTTCGCACAAAAAATGAGTGTAGAGTAACCAACAGCCGTAGCATGACACAGTGGTATGGGTTGTTGGGGCATCCAGGTCATAGCAGTTAATACATCACAAGCCAGAATGCAAAGAATAATTTGCAGGGAAAAGAGAAATATTGGACATGGCTTACAAAGGTTTATTATTAAAAAATCAAGACTTTATCAACTGCCCTGCCCTTGACAGCCCCAAATGTACAGTACCTATGGATTCCTAAAGCCTAGGGGGAACTCCTAGACTTGCCATTATTACGTTTAACCTGCCACTGACTACGGCCTAGACAGCAGGAGACTGTCCCAAACCCTATATCATTTCATTACTGCTCACATCTTCAAGCTTGGATGTTAAATTAAGCATACACACCTTCAAAATGTACACTGGATGCAGATTGAAATCTTCAATTTTAAATGATTGGTCTACCCTTACTTTGTGTGAAAAGCAGTATGCCCTCATAATCCTGAATTATTAAGACGTGATATTCATCTTTTCCGACACGTGTATCCTCCTCCATACAAAAAGTCTCCTGCATTCTCAATATTAAACAATGTGAATAGCAACACTGAACTCATGTTATTTGGTGACAATTGCCATCACAGCAAAATAGAGCATCTTTCATACACACTATACACAATCAAGAATTCAATTTTGCTAGACACTTTGCAATGCCTACCTCAGAACGTTACATAGTACATACTTGTGCAGAATAAGGACATATTTGAAAAAATACTCGCCAAACACTTATCAGTTCATATATCAGTGTTTCAGGCCTTTAATGGACAGGTCCTACCTGTGACCTATTCCATCACTGACTGTTGAATGAACTGACTGAAACAGAGACTTTTCCCAAATAAACCTTAAACATGTACCTTGAGAGTAACATTTGCCCAACATATTCCAAGCCCATAAGAGATAATGATTGAGTTCACATTTTAAATATGAACCTAGTATCAAAGATGATCTTCAATTACTAAATAACCATTATCTTTTAAAAACTCAAAACTTGGACGACTCTGCTCTCTGTGAGATCTATGAGTTAATATACATATTCAAATAGCACTGAAGCAGAAGCCATAAACTATACTGATATTAAAAATTATAAAACACCATCCTATTACAATACAATAATGCTTACATATGCACCATAGTAATCTTTGGGGTTATGTCGCATGTGAAATTTTGTAAAAATCTGTTAGTACACAACAGTAAGAAGAAGTGGACTCATACTGATTATAAATTTATTTTCAAATAGTTTGGCCTTCTCATGTATTTCACTGATTTGCATTGAAGCCATTTTGTGGGTAAGCTTGTGAAAGACACTACAAATATTTCTGTTAAACAGAAAAACTGACTGCTACTCTGGGTAAACTACATTAGAATCATCAGCCCATGAGCTTTTCCTATTTAGATTATGAAAAACTGTAAAGTAGAAAATCTTGCCCAGCTAGAAAAAGAGGTGTACAAATATTCTATCACAAGTGAGCAATGCTATCCAATGGCTGTCATGTGGAAGAAAGAGCTAAGCCTTTGGGAATAAGCACGGGGCTGATCATTTCTCTACGGCACACCTTGGTTCACCCACACATAAACATCTGAAGCTCCTATGACACGCCACAATGGTTAAGTCTTACTGGGGGTTTTGATACTGTAATACTGTGGCTTTTGCTTGCAGTGTTGAAATTTAAATATTCAAATATGAGGCATCCAGGGGGGTTAGAGGGGTAGTACTGACTTTGCTTGATGACTGCTTGAAGTTTCTTGAGTTCATTTTGACCCACAGCTGTTGGCAGGCAAAGGGGTGTCCTTAGAATTATGGTAAATATCTTCTCATTACTTGTTTGTGAGGCACCATCCAGGTTCCCGGTGCCACCGCCAGGGAGATCTACAAGTACAGAATATGTGTGATGATGAGGACAAAAGAGATGATGTAGTAGTATTTCTGTTGCTGTTTTGCTTCAACTGCCTATTAGGATCACGATGATAAAAATCTTGGAATGCTGAAAAGCATTAGGAAAAATGTCACTGGTTCTACAAACTAAAACATAGGAGCCTAGCACCACCTGAATGGTACAGTGCGGGGGCGATCGGCACCCTCTTTGACTAGCGGCTTGTGGAATTCACGTCCTGGGCGGGAGTGGATGGTCTGCCAACAGTGTTCGCAGTAGTATTGCAAGCAGGTAACATTGGCACAGAAGAAGGGGGCAAACTTCCCCCCACAGCGTGCCCCCTGGCACTCATCACACATCTGGTCATCTAGAACATACGGTTTTACTTCCACCTGAAAAAGAAGAAACAAATTTTTCTTACATTATTCAGTGCCATATTTTAAAAAGAAAAGGCCATTACTAGAAAAAGTTAAGGCAAAATATATAAAAAAGAAAACAGATCCACAGAGTAATAATATGGGGTAACTTAACTGTTTCTTGATTAGTGAATAAAACTAATCAGAACAGCATCAACTCCATACTAATTGAAAGGGACGTCATTGACAAAAACTATGTAAAAGTATCAGAACTGACAATTAACTCATTTTTCTCTAAAAGTTTGACTTCATTATAATTCAAACTGGACAGTGATTTTAAATAAATAATAGTGACAAAAATGTACTAAGAATTAAAACACACTGAATTTCTATAACCCCTGGTTCTTCCCTGGTTCTGCTCCAATTTCAGCAACGTATTAAAAAACTATTCAAGTCATTAAGCAGTCTGGTTAAACAACTCTCAATTAGTAATTAGGCAATACTATTAAGAGGCAAACAGGTAATCTCTCAAGTGAACATAAAACACAACACTGCTTATGGCAGAAGCTTGGTATCAGTGAAAGACTTCCTTTAGAAAATTACACTTGCAGTTATAAAAGGAAAAACAGTACTGTACAACATGCATGAATCTACTTGGGAGAAGAATCCCTACCAGGTAAAATGTTGAAATTTTGTTTAACCAGCTGATGACAGATTACTGCCTATAAACTTTAGCTCTTTATCTCTCAGTATATTAGAATACATATTCAAGTAAAGAAACTTTGTAATTCTTTTCAAGAAGACACTTGATGATGAAGACAGACACTACAATCACAAATAGTTGGGGTCTTAAGTATATGTGAATGACCAATAAATTATAATGACAAAGAGGAACAAATCTGCCAATCGCTAGTTACAACTGAAATTACTAGTGACACTAAGAAACCACAAATAGGCCTATTCACTGAAAAATGGAAAGATGAAGAGCAAAACTTCTCATTTAGGCAATAACCACCCTGCCTCTTACACAGAAATGATGATAAATTCCATAACACAATGGTAGAGAACAAGTAACATTTTCTAGAGATTATAAAAATTTCAGCATACAAATTATCATTGTTACTATAATCATAATTATTATAACTATATAGTGTTCTTGTATAATGCAGTTAACACAACAATAGTCACATTTCTAGGCTCTCACTAGGCTCACATGAGAATTTGCAAATCACTGCTTAAAGGAATTCTACATTCAAATATGGCTTGCTGGAAGGACTTGTTCTTGAAATTAGACAAGCTGAAATTGGAGCTGGGTAAAGTTAAAGATGTTCAACAGCCAAGTGGGAAGAGACCAAAGGGAATGGATGAAGTAACAGGCAGAGAGCAATGCAGTGGGGGCCAAAAAATGCTGCAATGGAAACACTAATAGCAGTGAATAAACAGGATACCAAGGAAAAAATCTTTATCTTTTCACAATAGCCTGAGGGAAAACAATAGGTTTGTATAACTTAATGCCTAACTAATCTAGCATACCAGGGGGGGTAAGCTTTGACAAATCACAGTAACTGAAAAGCTGAACTAGTCAAACAATATTTGGCTATGCTTCCAAAGTTAATGTTAAGTACATTAAATCAAGTAATTATTATTGCAAAGTTAAAAATGTTCTAATGTAACATAAGTTATCCTTCTTTTAAAACTTCCCTAAAAAGAATTAATGCATATACTCTCATATCATGCAATTTTTGAAGACCTAATTTTGAAGTTAATTTTAAGGGGGCGCATCATACACGAAATATAAAATCAGCATATGTAATATTCACAGACTATCGTTATCATAAAATACTACAAACATAACAAATATGCATCTTTTCCATGGATCTTTTAAAAAATTATGATTTACTTCACTGTATCCAATAATATTGTAAGTACTTTCATATTACTATTGTATTACAAAATACAAACATAGCAATTAATGTTTTGGTTTGGAAATCAGCTGAGTGCAATTACGAGGTAAGTTTATTTTGCTGAACTGAATTCAAATCGGAGCAATTTTCTTGCTTCTAGTTACTGTAAATGAATCTCTAGATACTCTATTTATATGGGACAAGGTTATTTTATGTTATATGAAGTGTTTTCAACTCAAAATATGACTTGAATATGTATCGTTGTGAACTTTTAGTTTTTTAAGTAGATGGCGCTGGGAGCGTGTTTATTGTGTATAAAAAATAACAGTAAAAAGTGTTCGTTCATGCCCAATAGTTTTGTTAAAATAAGTTTCTCTCAAATTTTATGTTGAGTTTGATGGTACTATATCAAAATTTGAGGGAGTTTCGTCAATGTTGCCAATGCACGATAATAGTCATTAGCAGATGAACATTGTTTTCTCAGCTTCAGCAACAACTTGCAGCTTAAATTTAGCTGTATATTTCCTTGCCGATCTCTTCTCCAAAGCAAATAAGGATATAGTAATGTAAAAATATATCAGTTCTATTTCATTTGATGTAATTTGTAACGTAACTATGGTAATTTTTTACTATCGTACGATGGTTGAAATGCAAGCAAACCTGCTGTTATCCGATTCAGTTGTTCATGACAAATTAGCGGTTTCTAGTTTGGTTGTTTGTTTGTTTGTACAGTGCATTTACTTTGCAAGGAACCAGTGGTTATTCAGCAACGGGACCAACGGCTTAATGTGACTTCCAAACCACGTCGAGAGTGAACTTCTATCACCAGAAATACACATCTCTCATTCCTCAATGGAATGGCCGAGAATCGAACCCGCGACCACTGAAGTGGAACGCAAACACCATACCAACTACGCCACTGAGGCGCTCGTTCGGTTGTTTAAGGCTGTATGAGTTTACAAAACAAGCACAACATTCCTTACAATACTTTTAGCATTCTCCTTAACTTTTTTAACTTAACCCTCTCGTGATCTGATGATGCATAGAGCGTCAATAAATTTTTTCCCATAAGTGCACAGATGATGAGCCGAGCGGTCATATTAAGTTATTTTCAGGAAAAATTCACGGAAAAAAAAAACGCGTCAATCCTAGAAAACGTAGTTGATGCAATTGGGTTGACAGATGATGAATCTCGAAGAAAACGCAAACCCGAAGCTGCTAGCTTACTTAGCTATGATACAAAACATCAACATATGTAGGTTGGAAAATCTGAAAAATGCACTCCGCAAAACATTAGCAAACACACTTATAGCAAAAAAAATTATTGCTTCCACGTGAAAGATCAAACATTTCTACACAATTTAAGTATAAAACAAACTCCCAAAACAAACTTAATTATTATATTTGTCATGATTATTTCCAAAAAATATCTATGATTTTCTTAAAAAATTTAAAAATTTCACTTTTGTTCACAATCGTTTATATATTTCTAAGTCCCTCGTAAAGATGTTCTGATTGCTTTTTTAGGAAATAATTCAATCATTTGCCTAACATAATTACACTAACCAGAAGCGTATATTTTCCATTTATAGTTCAGACATACTGAATTTTACCGAAATACTTTTCTATGCGCATGTTCTTTTTTTTTGGCCGGGGGGGGAAAAGAAGAAAGGTCAGTGTACCTTACACCTTTATATTTTCGGCTTGTGCGCAAGAGGGTAACTAGAAGATGGGATAAAGAGATGGAGGAATAGGGATTAGCCTATTGTAATTTGGTATAAAAAAATGAGGTTGTATGATACACGAGATACATGATAAAATAATTTTTTAATGGTGACAATTTGGGGGTCGCATAATACACGAGATCGCGTTACATGAGTATACATGGTACTGTAGTATACCAAAATGCACTGACCAAGACAAAATATCAATACTACGTACATGTATTATGCTTTTAGGTTAAGCTAAGTCAACAAGATGCATACCATAAGGAAACCTTTTAATTTTCAGTTATTGAATTATATGTTTTGTGTATTTAATTTTCAAAATGTCTGTTTCATTCAAATGTGTCATACATTCTTTATTATGATCGATCTTTACACATTCCCTTCTTAAAAAATCATCAATAAAAACCCATGGCAATCCAAAATTGTACTGGATTAAGCCAAGATATGATTTTAAAAGATGCAAACTTGGTGAGGTCATACTGTAATTATTATTCTATAGATATTTAACCAGACCAATGGCTCAAATTCATATACTCTTCTTAAGCTGGCTTAAGGGAGTCATTGCTGAAAATACTGTAAAAACTGGTGCCGGAAAATGTAGTTGAAAAGTCAAATGTATAAGAGTAAATAGAATTGGGGGAAAAAAAACCACACTCCAGATAAAAAGGGAACTGCAAAGAATATTGGATACCATCCCAAGAGTGCTGTGCAAATTTAATTGTAGGCAGTAACCACATATGGTTCTCCCTTAAAAAATAATCATTATAAAAAAGATGAAGTAAGATATATGGAGGGAATTTTTTCTACGATTAAACAAGGAAATTGCTCCAAGATACAGTAGTTCAGGATAGCAGTCCCCTGCAAACCTCACACCAATAGTATGTGCATTTCTGAGATGTAATCAAACCAACTTCAAAGTAGTTCAACAATACCTATTTACTTTAAATTCACTTCACTTACAAATAAAAACTCATACTGTAGTTCACATAATAAATTGAAGCTTAGCAACTTTACAACTGAATAAACTGAGTATGTTATGAATTCTGACAAAATATCTTTAAAAAGTTTATGCCAAATACTTGTCATTTGTTGAATATTTGTTCAGTCAAGGTATATCTACAGTCAAGGCGTAGAATATGTAGATAGTCATAAATAAGCTAGGAGTTTGTCGTGATGACCAATTTTGAAGTTACTTCCAAATGACACTCCTTTCGACAAGAAAAATATTAGGTTGACAGGGGGTATGGTAAAAACACTTTTATAAAATCACTAACATGAAATGCTATTATTTCATTAGGAAATATTTGATGCAGCTTCCAATGCTCTACCAGTTATCACTTGCATTTAGACTTTCAAGACAACCTCAATACTGCAAATTTGGTTTTGCCAAAATTCTTAGTAAGCCCATTATAGCTGTAAGGCACAATATTCCATTGAGCAAACTACATAGCTGTTCTATAAAGATCATCACGAATGTGAAGTTTTGAAATCAACATGAGAAGAGCATCAAAGGTCAATGAATTTGGACATTTAATACACTTACCATTGACCATAAAGTCATTTGTCTTATAATTTGCTACGAACTAACTAAAAATAAGCACACAGAACTCAAATAACCCAACACCATATGCAGTTGGTTCATATAGAGGTCTACAGTTTACAGCTAATATCCACTTACTGCATTAGTACAGTCCACATAAACATCAAATTTCCATGTGAACATCTCAAACTTAAGATGACACAAACAACAACAATAAACTGGATACACAAGTAAAGGTCCTTTGGTCCCAACCCAAGTTACATTGCATTCTAATTTGATCTCTTCACATCTAACTGTCCAGCTTCTTTAAGCTTGGTCTAATTCTCTCTCTTCTCAAGGAACAAATCCTTCAGCTGAGCCACACAGGTCTAGAACTGTGACTATATTGTTTTGTTTAATGATTAAAAATTAATCCCATGATCATACACTAAAATAATTTTACATTGGTGGTAATAACACTTACCCTTTTATCAATATCACCATGCTGTAACTGTACAAATCTGGCACTGATGGCAGCAATATAACTCTGCTGATTTGAAAACGCAACACGGCCTGCACCTTTTGGGTACTTCAATTCCGGATCTGTATCAATTCCAGCATAACATACTCCACCATATAAACGATCCATGATCATTGCCAGTTCAACTGTAAAAAGAACCAAGAGGGTAATACTTCACATGAACTGGAACATCAAACTATGCTAAGCAAGTCTTACCAGTAATGCACAACAAAATTACTAACACAGACATGAGTTAATTCATTAAGATATAAGCTAGCACCTCCAAGTAGGATGGCTATATACTATACAAGTAGCATGCTAAGACATGCCCAAAGAATCCCCAATACAGCCATTACCAATATTACCAACTGGGCATATTCAGTAGGATTCCAATTTTCAATAAATAAAACAATTCCAGTTATTTTCTATAAAGATAAAAGATGGTTAAAACACCAAACAATTAAGCTTGATCTTTATAATACTGAAATTAAATTTTGCAAACATTAAATACCTAGGAATGGTGTTTGATCAACACCTATACTGAAAAGCACACCTCAGATATATTAAAGCAAAAGGCATAAAAGCTCTTGTCATATTGAAAACAACTATCACATACCAAATGGGGAACTGGACATAACATCATGCTAATGTTATACAAAGCAACTGATTATCTATATATAATAGATTATTGTTGCCCAATATATTCATCTGCCTCAGAAACATTAAAAACACTAGATGCATTACATCATGAAGGTATAAGTTTGTGCATGGGAGAATTTCGATCATCCCCAATAAACTCCTTGTTAGCAGAAACAGGCTATTACCGCTAAAACATCACCACAACTTAATAACTATGCGTAAGGGAGTTTCCCTTCAAGCAGGAACATCTAACGCTGCTACCTGCTTTCTGACTTATAATCAAAGATTTGAACATCATAGCACTAGCTATTTCCCAGAAAGAAACAAATATTTAATGAATTTACACAATATTACATCAATTTTCCATCCAACAATAGATCTGCCACCACTTTGGACTTTGAAACAAAAATATTTACTGCTCTATCATATATGGCATGTAGTGCGAAAGTGGTCTAACCAGCCCCATGTTAGTTTTGAGTAATTAGCGGTCAAAATTAATTACTGATTACAGGCAGCCCCCGGTTACCATTGGTATTGGTTACCAGCATTTTGGTTTTACGGCACTTGCTCAATAGTATATTCAAAACGGGGTTTTAGCCCCCGTAGGGTTTATAGCACCGTTGTCTGGTTGTCTGTACCTTAGGCTAAATGCCGAGAACAACTTATAAAATACAAACATAATGAATATGCATATTTTCCTTTGCTTTTTTAAAAAGTTATCCTTTACTTTGCTGTATCCAATAATACTGTATGTAGTCTTATATTGCTATTGTACTATACAATGCAAACAAACAAATCATGTTTTGGTTTGTTAAAATCAGCTGAGGGCAGAGACAAAATTACTTTGCTGTATTTAACTCAGTTCAGAGCGATTTTCTTGTTTCTGGTTAGCATAAATAAATCTCTTGAAACTATTTATATGGGACAAGGTTAATTTTTGTTGAAGTGTTTATAAGTTGAAATAGGACTTAAATACTTCTTGTTGTGAACTAGATTTAGTTGTTTTTTGTTAATAGATGGTGCTGTTGTCTGGTTATCCATACTTAGCCTAAGCACAGAGACCCTCATAAAATATAAACATAACTAATAAGCATCTTTTCCCTGGCTATTTTAAAAAGTTATGCTTTACTTCACTGTATCCAATAATACTGTATGTAGTCTCATATTACTACAGTATTATAAAATACAAAGCAATCAATGTTTTGGTTTGGAAAAATCAGCTGAGGGCAGAGGCAGGTTTATTTCGCCCTATCAAACTTAACTAATAAGCATCTTTTCCCTGGCTATTAGTTATGCTTTACTTCACTGTATCAATAATACTGTATGTAGTCTCATATTACTACAGTATTATAAAATACAAAGCAATCAATGTTTTGGTTTGGAAAAATCAGCTGAGGGCAGAGGCAGGTTTATTTCGCCTTATTTAAACTTAATTCTGAGTGATTTTCTTGCTTCTTGTAAATAGATCTCTAGAGACCCATATTTATATGGGACAGGGTTATTTTTCATTATATGAAGTGCTTTTAAGTTGAAATATGACTAGTTTATTTTTTCATTAATAAATGTTTTTGTGTGTAAAAAACAGATTCCATTTGCTATTTTCATCCTATTTCATAAAAATACGAGATTTATGTATTCATCTTTTATCGGTGTGAAAAAACAGTAAAATGTGTTCTTTTATGGCCAGCATCTTTTATTAAAACACTTATTCTTCACTAATATTTGCGGCAGAGTTGCAACAACTGCAGCTTAAATTTAGCAGTACTATATTTCCTTACCAATATTTTTTCCATACCAAATAAACATATAAAGTAAAAACATACAAGTCTTGTTCTACTTAATGATATTTATTTGTAATATAACTACGGTAATTTTTTACTAGTGTATGAGGGCTGAAATGCAAGCAAAACATTATCATCATCAGATTCGGTTCAGTTGTTGTAGCAAAAGAACTGTTTTCATTCAGTTGTTTATGGCTGTAGCATTTAAGCAACATATATAACTTTACTAACGATACTTTTATCATTTTCTTCTGCTTTTTTAACTTATTAAACTAGAAGATATGATACACAAAGAGATGGAGGAAATGTTAGTATTCTGAAAAAGGTGACTTCTTTTTTTCTCTCTCTCATTCTAGGCCAAGATTACCGGTAAGTTCATCAAATCTGGCATTAAAAATTTGTAGAACTACCATGCAAACCATAGTAAATGATTAGGTAAATGAAATTCCACATTTTCATTAAAGAGTTATTACATATTAGGGCAAAATATCTGGCTGTGACACTTGGGGGCATCGTTAACCAGTCTAGGGCACCGTCAGGGGGATTGTGGCACCAGCAGACTTTTTAATTTCGGTTAGTGACAATTTTCGGTTACAGTCAAACCCCAGGAATGGAACCTCTGTTGGTAACAGGGAGCTGCCTGTACTACCGAATAAAGACTGTAACGGTGCGTGTCGTTAGTTTCAAGTAATTAGCAGTCAAAGTTAATTACTGATTATGTACTACAGAATAAAGTAGTGCAATGTATTACTAATATACATCTAATTAAGTGTTTAGGCTAGATCTTTCATGCCACTGAGTTCTTAATAATATTTCTCTATTTTATTTTTGGATATGGTCAAATTTTTTATTTACAACCCCATTTTTTTATTTTTTTTTTCATCAAACTTTTTATTTACAACCCCCTACTTACTATTTTTTTCCCAGTCATGGTTTTAGAATAATTTGTAAAAATTGTATGGAACAAGAGGAGTTCTGTAAAAATTATGTTGCTGTGCCTAATTCCTGATTTTATATGAATTTTTAAATAGAAAAATATTATATTTTTATCATTGTTGAGCCATAAAAAAAATTGTGCTTTGACATTATTAACATACCTTGGACATTGGCAACACCCCCAACTCAGATGGGGAGAAAAGAGAGAAAAAGAGAGAAAAATGAAATATTGAAAGAGAAAATCAGGGAGAGAGAGAGAGAAAAAAAAATCAAGAGAAAAATTAAATAGTATTGAGAGAGAAAATCAGAGAAAAAGATAAAAAATATAAAAAAAGAGAATAAAGAAATTGAGAAACATCATGAGAGAAAAAGAGAAAATGAGAGAGAGAGAAAAAAAAGCAAAAGAGAATGAAAACAAGTCTATGGTTTCAAGTTCATGAGAAAGCAGTCTGAGGCAGCGTGGCTGACAACACCAATCGAGGCGCGCTCTGATTGGCCATAGGCTGCAGCACCCTCCCAGGTTAGAACACTTTCATGCCTGATCTAGAGTTAGTCTGCAACTATTGTTGGACCAAAACACGCCACTTTAGACCTTAGTAAACCCCACAGGATGTTTGCTTTTGCCTTTTCCGACATCAATACAAAGTTTTTGAATCTACAGACAACATTTTCCTGCCTATAACTCCAAACCACCATTTTTGAAGGTTAGACCACTTTTGCACAACATGCCTCACATCTAAAAAGAAATATGACAAACACAGCAATGTGCTGCCAACACGTTAGAACACATCAGAAGAAAGGGAGATCAAATTATGATCTATACAGATGGATAAAAAAACGTCACTGGAGTAGGCACTTCAGCATTCTCAAAAGATAAATTAATGAAAATAAGTCCTCCCTAATATCAGTATATACTGCAGAACTCAGCCATACAAATAGCACTAGACATAATATCTGAGAAGAGAGCAATTTCCACCATTTTCAGTGACTCATGAAGCGCTATCGATGCTATAAACAAATACAAGTCTCCAAATCATCTTGTACAAAAAATCCAAATAAATATCTACCAAATTATTCAATCAGAACTATTAATGAAAATATGTTGGGTTCCAGCACATGTGGGAATTGAAGGAAACAAAAGAGCCTTCTTACCAAAATTCTTCCATTGCTCAGGAGACCAACTACGACACTCAGAATAAGGATTATTTACGTTACAACCATTAGATCTGCACCTGCTACAAGGGGAATGGGGGTCTGTATCCAAGGCTGCAAAATGAGAGACAGGGTTGTTACCAACCCCCAGGCATTTTCTCTGAGGCCTGGGTTGCTTAGATGATTCCTGGGTTAGCATTTCTAGGAATGCAAAATACACAAGGATAACATATCACACAGATAAACACACAAACAAAAACAGAATGAAAAAACAGAACAGCAAGGCATAACATAGGCAAGAAGTGCTAAAACAATGTACTTCTTGGCTAGAAAGGCAGTAGCATAGTCTTACTACAAAGGTGGTTAGAGAGAAACTTGTATGTCACAGCATAGTTGGGGTAAGCTAGGTCAAGCTGCGCCTGCCTCCTTTGACCCCATTGGCTGTCTCCAATGCCATCAAAATTCTTGCATTGTTTTTTTTGTCTCCAGCAGGTAGTACAGAAATTCCTCTTATGTTATGACCAAAGGTTTGTTCTGTGTATGAACAATGAAGAGTAAAAGGGGTAATGGGACAATCATAGCAAACCAAACAGTGAGCTATAATGCAAGAAGTTTTGAGTATAGAAACAGGTCACACCAGTCTAAACTAGCATAGAATGTTATTGTTAGAGCAATGGATTGTACTACTTGTTGAATACATGTAATTTCCAATACTAGCAATGCATAGCATGACGAGGACTGACATGAAATCATATACCTAACAATGTGAATATAAATCAGCATCATATATTTGGTCTTCAACTACAAAAATTTTTAATTTTTATCATGTGCCTCCAATTTGAGTATTCTCTTTACTAAGCTATAAATCAAGTCTTACCAGCTTTTAGAGGCCTTGGTACTCCTCCAACAAATACTGTTTTGCGAGGATCCAATGGAAGCGAGGCATCAAGGACAAAGTCTGCATCTGATAGTCGCCACGGCCGGATCTGAACAGGTTTATCCTTAATGGTAGGAGACGACACACACAGGTACAGTTTGTCATCATCTTGAATACAGGCATCTATCAACTGCTGAACGCTACTTTCATCCTGAAACAGTAAAATAACAGACATTACAGACTGAAAGCTATAACTTAGTTGAACGGCTGTAGATGTAAAGAAATAAGCATTAAAACATGTTACTATCATGAGAATACATAACCACCTGGAGATGTAAAGTCTGTAAATTTCGTCATGGATATCAAGACTTAAATAAACTTTTAACAATCTTACATTTAGGAACCCTATGGGAAGCAGAGGTAAAGAAACTGAAGTTTACACAGTATGGTTCCAGAAAATGAATTCTGCATAGCATTAAGGATGCCAAAATTCATTAGTCTGTGCTTTCGAAGAAGCTTTCTGCTAAGATTTTTATATATTTACCACTGCTTTCTTAGCAAATATTTCAAAAAGTTCTGAGTCCTCTTTATACCAGTAAAGCACTTACTAATGGCAAATTAGAGTCTTCTAAATTGAAGCACTAAGTACCTCCAAGAAATTTACTTTCAAATTGCAAGACAAAAATCATTTTAAATCTGTTTCACAAAATAACACACTGAAAACATATGCATGACAAAATAGTTCAAGTTGGGAAACATAAGAGGGTAAGAGAAGCCTATGGCATCCAGAGTAATTCTTCAATTACCTGCAATTTCTGTATCCACTCGACATACACCTCTGACTGCTCCTTAATTTTAGTGAGTAGACATACGAGTGTAATTGTATAAATGGCAAAAGAACTAATATAAAAGTGCACTTTTAGAAGTATGCACATAATGAAGATTAAATAGTCTGGATGGATCCCAAATAAAACCTCCTCTCACCCAGGTAAACTAGTTGTTCATGTAGTATGTATGCTCACTGCCTCAATGAAAATGTCACTAGTGTACACACTAGCTTACTGATCAGTGGGGAATGGGAATGAAGATAATCTCGTGAGTCTTGTGTGTTTGGGGGAAATTCTCACATAAATTCTGCCTTGGTCACAAGGCTTGCTCTGTAAACTGTAGTACTTTACTGTACCATGCTGTGTTGTGCTCTACATTGTGACTGTTGTGCCTGGTAGCTGTTGCTTTCTTTCTACAATGAGCTGTATTTTGATATGCATCACAGTGTGTGCTGATGGCACTACTGCCTACTCACCAGCACATATCCATACTGAACCAAGACTAGAGTTGTAACTTAAATATAAAATTTAAGCCAAAGACCAAGTGCTGGGACCTATGAGGTCATTCTGCACTGAAAATAGTCTTGAAACAATTGTTAGGAGATGGAAAGGATGATGGACTTAAGAAAGGGTGGAAAATAAGTTGGAAGAGGTACAATGAAAGGGTTGCAGGTAGGGGTTGAAGGCACACTGCAAAGAACCTTAAGTGATGCTTATGGTGCATGACAAAGCTAACCCCTTCAGAGTCCAAGCTTGAAACTGGAGATTTGAAACTGCAATGATGCTGGGTTGTCCAGTCCAAGTCATGAGTAATTGAGGGGTAGAGTCCAGACGATGAACATATGGGACATATGCACTCATCCAGTCATATGCGCATGAAACTGGAAACCTGGCTTAACCAGCAGTTATTGCCATTGCTATTTTGAACATTCTAGCATAAATTTCACAAAGATAAATTTCCAGAAAATCAACCACTATGTATGGTGTACAGCAATGTGTTGTTTAAAAAGTTTAAAATGTTAGAAAAATTTCAATAAATCATTACAATGAACCCCTGTATTCGCAATATCAAGATTTGCAGATTTAGCTATCCGTGGGTTTCTGTATGGAACACATCTACCCATTATTAGCGAAAAATTCGCTTATTTGGGGTATTTTTCACCAAGATATATTCACTAAATAATGTATTTTCATATAAATTTCATGACTAAATGCACTTTTTGTGATAAAACTATTAAAATATTCAAGTATATCCATTTTTGGAGGGTTTTCTTTTGCTTGAACTATCAAAATAAGCAGTTCTAAGTGCTTTTAGAGAGGTACAAAGTATTTACGGGGAGGTCTGGAATTCATCCCCCGCAAATACAGGGGGTTCACTATACTGGTTTTTCTAAACTCCGGTATACTGCAAAAGTGTCAGGGGTAAGCTTTGCATAACCATTCACTATTCTTTTACAAAGAAAAATAACCGTAACTAGGGTATCTAGCATCATTTCCTGTTGCTTTTTATTTTCCATTCAGCGGCACAGAGTAGTTTTTTTTACTCCCTCTGCTTAGCAGTCAAGTCATGTGTTGCTTACCTGCTTTGATGCAATGAACATACAAGTGAAAAATAAAATTGCAGTTCAAAGAGAATGAAATTCATGACAGCAAGCAGAAAAAAACTTTGTTTGCTTCATGCGGCTAAGAATTGCATAGTTACAGTGTGTTGTTTTTTAATGTAATGCTATTAGTTTTTTTTTAGTAATAAGCATACAATAATGTACAGTAAGCCCATGAAAAATAGGTGTAGTTTCTTAATTCATTGTTCATTATGGAAATATTGCCATATGCAGGTGCTAAATCATTTACTTGATCAATAATTATGTCCTTTCAAAGATGTTATACCTGAAACAAGTTATATTAGAATTGACTATATTTAACACATCAAAGACAATTATTTTGCAAAGTAGGGAAAATATATTACCACGGGTCCACAAATTCTAATTTCATTCTCAACTAAAGATTTGTGGCAGCAATGGTATAAGCATTTGGAAGTTGGCTTTGCTGCCATTCAAGTCATGACCAACTTATCATACTGTACTATTGTATCGCCAGTTCGTCACCTATACCTGATAAGTAATTTACTACATTAAACCTGTCAATATTCTTAAACAGCAAAGTGTGATTGAACTAATTTTGTTCCTTGATCAATAAAAAATTTGCATGACACATTTAGTAGACCTAAATTTGACCTCTGATTTTCACACCTGATTAGCCTAGGTCTATTTTCAGCAGCATACTCTCTAGGATATGTAATGTGAATTAATATTTAAATCAACAATACATTATTTTGCTTTATTTTATTATTCCCGCTATTCTTTTTTATTGGCCATGTTCTTTTTTCTTATATTTTTCATTATGTATTACTAAATATAATTTACTCAGACCTAGGTATCTCATGTCACAAAGCAACCATAAGAAATCAAACGAATACAATTTAGTTTTTTTTTAATCTTATTCCTTGCATGTTATCCTGCTTCATCCGCACACTTTGGAGAGCTGTGAGTCAAAGCTGACAAATACATGAAGACAAAAGGTTTACTTTCATAAAAGCATTCTTGGGTTAATCTTGCTGTAGCTATTCCTTTCTTCTAAACAGAAATTCATTAGAATTAGTTTCACACGTACTGCCATAAGCATACTATAGGATAGGCTATATGAAAGGTGACTTTCTCATTTAGTCTATTTCAGAAATTTACAATAAAAACCAACTGCTGTAATCAGGGGTTGTTCTTTGACAGCTGCAACAATCATATTGTGTTGCTCTCTTGTGGTGCTTCAAGGCATTCCACTTCTAGGCCTATTTTCTAAACTTTGCCATTCTCTAAACAAATCGATTCATCTTATGAGTCTCTTTGGTATATTAAGGCTTCTTGATATCTCTCTACAGGAACTTGCACCAAACACAGTGCACTAATTGTCTCTTGCTGAGCAAGGAAAGTTTCTTTGACCAATAAATGACATACTGATATTCAATTCCCGCGTACATCATGACATTGAAAACAATAAAGGTTCACACTATGAAGGTTATCATTGTTTTTTTATTTTTTATCTTTGTTAGCATTTTGTGAGTTCCCAATGTTTTCTGTAAAATTTAAGAAACTGAATCATTCAACTACCATCAGCTTTATATTGAAATGATAATATAAGGACTATGTTTATGTGATACTACTAGTGATAGGTGTCTCCTATCTACTTGGTAATGTATGTCAGCGGTTGTGATATGACTTTTTTTTTTTTTTTTTTTTTTTACCACTTTGTTTCATTCACATTAACTTTTCTATGTGGAAAATAGTTTTACGCAATTATATATATAACATGGTGTTTTCAAGATATGAGTGACAGTTTTTAACATCATTTCATAAGATGTCTTCCATCTTTGAAAAGAAAAATAGACTAATAAGGCATGAATCATGTCAGGCAGTTGAATGAAAAATTACGAAACTGCCAATTCTAATTTATGCAAGTGTACACTATTACAGCCTGAAAGATGCAAAACATTCTACAAGTTTTAGTATGTATTTTAATTTGAATGAAGCTTCTTAGTTAATTTCTATGTTCTTGATAGTGTCAATACATTGTCTGCCACTGCAACACATCATCATAAACCAAGATTTTGGAAATCCCCAAACAATTTTTATTATATGGTATACTTATAGGCTTTGAGTAGCACAGTACTATTGTGTGTACAGCACACTGGTTTTGAGTTACTGTAAAGTGAAAAAAGCATATTGCTATATTGTTTCCATGAGTGAGATACATGAAAGACAATGTGACTATTTTGTGAACTCCACCTACATTTAAGTGGTGCACTCAAATTATGTTTCAGGGCATAACCTTCAATGCAAAAAAAAAAGATATACAGTAAACTAAAGTATACCAAAATATATACTACATACAGATTTCAACATTTTAAACAATAGCAAAACCAACACAAAATGACTTGAATAATAATACATGTATAAACTACATGTATAATCATTAAGTTGTTTAGTTAACTCCCCATATTCGCGGGGGTTAGGTATCACAAACATCTGCGAATACCAAAAATATGCAATACATTGGAATCTCCACTAATAACCCTATGTGTATTTAGTCGCAAAAATAACATAAAAATACAGTAATCAGTGAAAATATTTTGACAAAAAATCCACGAATTACCAAATTTGTAGCAATTTCTTGAAAAATGCATTCCAAATAAAAATCTGCGAATAACTGAATCTGTGACTGCTGAAGTGCAAATAAGCAGGGGTCCACTGTATATAGATTTTACTTGAAATACTGTACAGTACTAAGTTGTACAAATATTTTGATGTTGGAGTAAAGAACATAATGTTGTTGTGTATGAATAAAATAAGTTCAAGACAATGTGGCTTTGCTTCATTTGGCTCTACAGTTCAACTTGCTAAAATAAGCATAACATAATGACAGTTTCAAAAAGATGAAAGCTTTATCATCAATTACCCAATATGTATATGTATCCATATGCAGGTGCCTAAAATAATGTTCAATAATATGGTCATTACACTAAACATTTGAAAAACTGGTTACAGGCTTATTTTGCAGTTTTTAATTTCCATGCCAGTTCATCCCAAAACACAATACGAACTATGATAATGTTTGCGTACATATATGTGGTCTTTCAGATACATTATTTCTGCTCTTGTCTTTAGATAAGAGGCATAAGTACAAGACAATGTCCAAGCCACAGCATGAGTAATTGGACGAGTCTGTCATGATAAGATATCATTAATAACATTAGGGAGATGTATTGGTTTGTGGAACAGAACTGACAATGGCTGCTCAAAGAGTTTGTGGGGATGCAAAGGACCACTGATGGTAAGGCTTTTTAAGATTTGTGCTTTTATTTCAAACTTTTCTGTGACCTTTTTAACCATACATGGTTTCAACAAATTTTGAAATTACTTTACCATTTGTTCAACAATTAAGTACTTATTGGATTCCTCTTCCATAAAATTAAGGAAAATGCACTGTTTTACTACCCTGCACCTAGTACGACCAAGGCTGATGAGCAGAAGCTAATTGGTTGAAGCAATGTTTCTCTGTTATGTACCAAGTAAATGCCTGTGGTATTCACAAGCTGAAACTTGCAGTATTTGGACACTCAAAGCAGTATCAGTTTCCTTGTGGGATAATGGATAAGCTCCTCTAATTTGGTACCATTATTTAAAGGTTGGGTCACAGCTATTATCTAAAATTAACTCTTCAATCACTCCTCCTTAGACATTATCCATTATCAAATGGAGCAGCTTCATACTCTTTATATCTGAAACAGACTCTTCTACTCCAGAAAAATAAGATCTTATACTTGACAGACTCATCTGGCGAGCAGGCTAGACATAATAGATATTCAAACATCAAACAAAAAAGATCTATGCTTACCTGCCTAATTGTAGGAAGGTTTCTTGCTTCCTGGGTAACTGACCTACCATGACCTGGATGTACTTTTTTTCCACTCACTTGAATATTCAGTGTTTGCCACCTCAAAAAGTGACCTATTCTTTGAGTATATCGTTGCTGAGTTAAATTTACTCTTTTGTATAAATGAACCCATAATAAAGTCAGAGCCACATTTTTGTTTAATAATGCTCATTTTTAAGTTTTTCTTCATGAATGAATTTTCTTATCAACATTTTTTAGCAATGCTATTCTAGACTCAGAGGTCTGGAAAAACTAACTCCTATTAATAATTAATATTCTAGTTTCTGACTGACACTGAATTAAACTTAATATTGTCCATGTAAATGCTTTGTGGAAAGTTTATGCATAAAAATAACTGGTTTACTATGTACAAAAATATATCTGACTTTTTGACATACTGAATTACAATATAGTATAGTACTTCAACACATTACAAATAAATCAGATATGAATCTTTTGAATGATGATAACATTTTTGGACAATGTTACTCATCCTAAAACCTCCAAGTTTACTACAGTGACTGACCATAAATTTTTTCTGGTTTTCATTTTTATGGCTTTCTTAAATGGGAAATATTACGAATGGAATTATGTATCTTCTGAAAGTTTAAATCTTTGGAAACGAAGAAAGCTAAAACGTTCTGAGCTTTGTTGATCTAACAACTTTTTTCAAGAACTTTCACAATAATTCCTCTTTTATTTAAGTAGGCATAATTAATGACAGTTTTTGAGAAGGATCTTGCAAATTGTTCAATGCAATGACAAATTCAACAATAAATGGAAGATGAAAATAATAAAAAAATATGCATAAATAATAAAATAATAATAATAAAAGTATTGTATGCACTGTACTATATGGTTATGCATAGCTTCAGTCTGCTGATTTTATACCTAGCAAGTAGCTACTGTTTTATGTAACATAACATAAGGAAGAAAGAATGAGACAGGTTTACACCAGCTCTAGTGTATGTGTAAACCTGTGCCACCATGTCTTGGGTCTTTGTTACTTAATACATTTCATTATGTAATTATCAAGAGGCCAGAACCCCAATGCATACCAAAATATACAGTTTCTTAAGTTATTGTATGTTTCTGTATGCCAGCCATGGTTGGGCTAAGATTTTGGGGCAGCCTGTTTGCATAGCCAATTTATGTTTACTAAAAATGGATTATAAAAACTTAATACTCCAGAGACATACTATGAAAATGGAGACTATAAATGGACAATGATAAACAAAATTTAAGTACCTGGAAGAGGAGGAAGGCATAACCTTTGGGAGGAAAATATGATTTACTTTCTGCTTTATGTGGCCAGTCCACAACCAAGGGACCAAATCGACGGAAACTTGCGGTGATCTCCTCTGCAAGGAAACAAATACACTTAGTAATATTTCTCTTTCAATGTACAATAATTACAACTAATAGCTTATATGTAAAGCAACTGTTCACCTTATCAAAATAAAGTTAAGTATACACAAAGAGCATATGAAGTCATCACATTTTATAGAATGATGGCCTACAATGTTCATGTATGCAAGCTAAACAAAAACAAATTAATTACATTGATAGATTTGATTTTTGTTTGAAAAAATAGTAACTGGTAATCTTTTCAAACTCCACTAGCATCTTCCTGTTTACTTTGGACCAAGGTACAAAAAGTATAGTCTCTTGGGAAGTTTTGAGCTATCTCAGTCATTCATTTAAAAAACTAAATGACACCTAAATAAGAACACACAGTACTTGGACATATATTAGGACCCAAAAAATTTGGCTAAATAATATTCAATACTTTACACAAACAAAGGCAGAAGTTATCTAAAAATTACAAAAATACAACTCACTGCAAAGAGAAATATATTCTATGAGAAACTTCATTTGGAAAGTCCTAATTATCTTCTGAATCTCTGTTCATGATTTAGAGGACACTAATAAATAAGGAATGTCAACTTTCACCAAGGAGTTTTTATTCTAGGTAAATCAATGAAGCACACTGTACTGATAAATAGTGTACAGTAATGTACATATATTTGTATAAGCATATCTAAAATTCATGTAGTAATGAAAGGTTGGTAATGAAAAAAGGAATATGGTTTTCCTTCAAGTTGTAATGTCTTGATAAACTTTTTTCTTTATATTGTATTTAAAGGAACTATAACAACAACTTCCACCAACATTAACAAAACAATAAACTTACCTTCATCAATATCGGGTGGCAATCCTCCGACGAAGACTTTCCGAGAAAAACGTTCGCCATTTTCCGATCCCTGCGAGCGCGGAGACGATCTCGAAGGCGACGGCAGAGGAATAGTAGCACCCAGACCATCCACTAAATGGCCTTCGTCCAGAAGTACCCCGCCTTCATCCATTCCTATGAAACCACCTTTACCTGCCAAAAATCCATCAGTGTAGGATGAAAAGGATTCAAATAAATGGATAAAATTTCTAGCATATTTAAACCATAGACGTCTGTTAAGCAAATGCAAGTAGTACAATTATGCATAAGACACGATTCATTTTTATTTATGGAATTTTTTACAGGTGTCTGATTATTATCCAACCAAATTGTTCAATCTCTTCACAAGATATATGGATAAACCGTAATTGTAAAGGCTAGATACGTACTTATGATTAATGTAATGGTCTCTTGGAGCATGAATTGAAGGATAATCTGCTTTTCAATTTAGTTATGTTAGCACATAAACATATAGTTTGTAGTTTTCTTACATTGCAGTACAATGTATACTAATTCAAACAGTATGTTAGTCTACATACTGAAGCAGTGAAAATGAGAAAACTATTAAACTTTTCCATGCACAAAATGTTCACTCTGTCGTCCTTGTTGTGTTGAACTGAGTGACTGATAGATTAAAATTCATACTGAAATTAATATAATACTGCAGCAACTCTGTGGGAGGAGGTAGAATTTCAATACCTGTTATTTCTCAACATAAATTTGCCAAGTGCCTATTTTTATTCAATGAAGCAATTTTCCAAGTTATTTCAGAGCAGCTGAACTGTTTCAAACAATTTTATTTCCATGGGAAACTACATGAGCTAAGCTTCTTGAATCCTTCAGTATTCCAATGCTCATTATATTCTTTACAGTTCCAAAAGTGTTTGAAAATTGCCTGATTTCATTTCCAAATACGTACTACATTAATGAATGAATGCCCACACAATGAAACATGTATAATACAGAGCAAATATGTATAAAATTCTTCTGAAATTAAGTGCAATTGCTTATATTTTCCATTATTGAAGTAAGTATATTTACCGATGCACCGCTACAAATTTTTAAGATTAACTAGACTTACTGACGTAAGTAGTAAACTGCTAGAACTTAGGGGATCATTAACTAATGCTCATCTTAATTTCACAGAGAATGTAAATAAACATGAAAATTGTGAACTTTTAATGTCATACACTATGGAAGAGATTGGATATGTCTGTATTGAACAGAGAAAGGTTTTCACCAAGACACCTAGTTGTACAGATAATAAATTATTTCTGTCTTGAAGGCTGGCAAACAATACATATTTTGAACTGATTAAATATACTGTGCGAAAGCTGTTGATGCTATACATTATTTGTGTTTGCTGAATATATGACATTAGTACATAGAGAGGACTAACCTTGCAAAGCTTAACATGATCTTTAAAAAGTTCAATATGATCTTAAAAAAAAAAAATAAAAAAAACTTCTAGACTAGGATACATCCTATTCTTAACATCATATTTGCTACATCCTCATGAAAAAATGCAATACTATGGGAAGGTTTCATTCTATGCAAAATTATGACCACTTTCTTGCAGAATGATCTGCAAGACAAGCCAAGTGTTATCAAAGAGGAGTCATGTTTACTAGCATGAATGACACCTTTCTGAAAATATTTGGTACTTATACATCAGTGTGGTTTCTATTTTTGCTCAGAATGTAAACACTATAATCTGCTACCCAACCTTTGTCTGGAATAACCATACAATTCTTAAATACAGCTCTAAAATTACCAAAAGCTTCAAGCAAATCAATTCATTCTAGCAAATGGCTTTAGTTGCACTATTATGATTTCTACTAAGAGCTATAGATCTTACCAGTGCAACTACTATATTACTAAGAACTTTACTTCACCTGTCCATAATTTATATTGGTAATACTACTGTATAACTTTTACATGTAAAAACATAATTTAAGTGAAACCTCATACCATACATTTTATGAAAAACACCTCACATTCAACATATCTCTTGCATCCAGTCAATGCATTGTGCCACTGGCTTTACAAAGGATCACTTTCATTTTCATAGCTGGGAAATTGGTGTTCAGAAACAAAACACTGACTTTACACTAATTCTAAGGTTATTAGCCGGGCACGCCAGGAAAAAATTCAAACCAGACACCACGCTTTGCTTTCACTAGCAATGCAGGGAGCCAACACAAAATACAAATACTATCAAAAGCCAAATGACAGAGATAAGCACTGGGAAACAGAAGGTTATCAACATATATATGGTAGGGCTAACATGACTATTCCTCATATCATGTGCATGAAATGACCACCACTTTTTGTGCAACTGATACCACTATTTACGAAGGTTACGCCTGCTAGAACTATTACTGTACTATGCTTTTTGCTTATTCCTTTGCTAAGAATAAAAAAAATAATTGTTCTTTCTTTACCCATTACCTTTATACAGAAAATACCTTTGCTTGTATTTTCAGGAAGCTTTTGAGTAATCAACCTATATTAACAAATTTCTTGTTAATAATAATAATATATATATATATATAGTATATATATAGTACTGTATATGGAAAGCAATGGTTCTAAAAAATAAAAAAATAAAAAGCTTTAGCACTTTTTCTAAATCTTGTAACTAGAAATCAATGAAACCTCTTCGCACATTTGCATCAACAGGCTTTTTGTGTTGAATCTGTCAGGTTATAATGATTAAAACTAAATATTTTCACACACACACTCACACCTTTCATAGAGACACACTATAACAATAACACACTAAGTTGTAACATAAAACCCTAGAATTCCATACTTTGTACTAAGAAAAAATTCTTATTTGCTGTGATATATCAATATCAAGAGTGAGAAATATGTCCACCAAACTGGAAACATACATATACAATAAAGTTTCCATTAATGAGTCCACTTATTTTGTTATAATGGATATAATAAAATGGAGTTACATCTGATATCTAAATCTAAAAATATCTTTTCAGAAACTGCATTAAGTCATGCATAAAGAGGAGATATTTCAAGCCAGATAGGGGGAAACTATAGCTACCTAATAATAATAGTAATAATACGTAATGATATCAATAATAGTAACAATAATATCAATAATAATTATCCACTATAAAAGCTGTGCCAGCATAGTAACAACACCAAAGATAACTGCACTGTGCTACTTCTATCATCTTATTTTCCGAGTAGCTTTAGCAAAAAGAAGCAAAGGTACTTGGTAATTTAAAAGTGGGGGCATGAAGGTAAGAGGTGGAAGAGAGGTGATTGTCTTTAGGTGTAGGAGGATAATGGAGGGGTGGACTAGGTTTATTCGATAACTTCATGCGCAGGTTGTGGAAGTGGCAGTGGTAATAAATTATTTGTTTCAATGCTCCAAACAAATGCAGACACACCATTTTTTCATCACTCTCATTGATTACACAGAATATAGAGAAAAATAAAATCCTATCAACACCTCTGGGATTACTAACTGATTATAGTATATGAATGAAACAATACAGATGATGCAAAGGAACACATGTAAATAAAATGTTTTAAATCAATAAAATTAGGATGATGACATCACAAGGAGTCAATCAGAAATCCTTTCACATTCCTATGTGGACCAGGAACTTAGCAACAGTTTCAATTCTGCTCTAGCTCACGTGACGTGGAAGCTCATTGAAGAATATTCTAAAAATCCTCAAGTTCCTTTTAGTCCAGAGAACTTGTCTTCAGTTTTAATTAGAACAAGTTCCTCCATACATGGAGAACTTTCCTGTTACTACAAGTCTAACCAGTTATCCTTATCAGTGGCTATGGAACTTTTCAAGGGGTTTATTATAAATATGTTTATGTTTCTCATTATCCAGCAACTTGCAAGGGTCAGAATTAAGAACCCATTCAGGTTCCTCAAAGGTCCATAAATTGTTAATAAGATCAAATCTGTCCAAGTTCTTTGGAGTAAAGGAACAGGTCAATAAGCTAAGATCTGTTAAAGTTCTCTGGTGATGGAACCAGTCTGATGTTCTTTGATTATTGTAAAAAGTTTTGTAATATTCATTATGTATGCAAGTTCCCTTGCGTCCTAGAATGTGTCAGGAAGTTTAAATCTGTTCAAGTTCCTTGGTGTCCTGTTCCTTGGTAACAATGGAACTCGTCAGGAAGTGCTTATAATAATCTTAAAAGTTCCTCAGTGTCTGGGAACTACACAGGAAGTCTACTTTCCTCCCATGGCACTAAGTCCCATACAAGTGATACTGGAAGGTTAGGCAATGGGATGAGAAACAGAGAAAGACAAATGAAAAATCAATAAATTGAAGTGACCTTGATAGTACGGCCAAGTGCAATGATAGGTGGCTCTTTAACACAGTGCTACATGGCCAAAAACATCTATTAGGATGGAAAGGAGAACCAGATAAAAGGTAATGAAAATAAAAATAAACTTATTGACATAAAGGTGAATGGAAACAGAATAGGTGACAATAGCTTGTCAACACTTTTACGAGACAAAAATTTATGTTAAGTAAACAAATATACCTCACCCATTATATACAAGGTATCGTTTGATTGGGGGTATCTTCAAGGCATGAAACTTGAATTGTCAACAAAGAAAAGAAAATGACAGATAAGAGACAATAAAAGGAGATGGTCTGTAGCACCAACCAAAAGGACTTATCACTAGAAACTAAAGGATCTTTCAACTAAATAATAATAATAATAATAATAATAATAATAATAATAATAATAATAATAATAATAATAATCCAAAGAAAACTCATTATAAGAGTCTATAAAGTGTGAAAGTAAATCCACAGTAGTATGTCTGTTGATTTTGTTATCTAAAATATATAAAGCAGAAAGCTTTTGATGACCTGCACGGTCCTCCTTGTCAATCTGACAATTACAAAAAGTGGCTACACAAAAACTTTGTTTTTGACTTGTTTACAAATAGGATGTTTCAAGATGGGTACTTGGCTCTTCATGTTATCCCCTCATTCTCTAATGGCAAACTAACTAATCACCTAGATCTTCTAAGTGGCTCTTGAATTACTTGGTTGGTTGTCCATAGCAGCTTGGGAACCTGCAACAAGGTGTCCATAGCAACTTGAGTGCCTGCAACAAGGTGTCCATAGCAACTTGAGTGCCTGCAACAAGGGGTACTGGTGTGTCCCCATTACCTGAACGAAAGATGACGAGGCAGTGGCAATATTAGAGGTGGCTAGAATATTAGTGTTTATTATACAAGCTTTCCCTATTAAAATCATTTATAAAATGACAACAAATTGTTTCATTTAAAATAAAATCTTCCTGCATGAAGGCTTTATTGCCTTCCATAGAGACCTCTCTTAATAATTGCTCCTTCAACCTACCTACTAATACCTGTGTCTTTACTATTGAAAATTACTTTTGGCTCCTTACAATTTATGCAGTGATCATCATTTAAACTATGTGAGACTAATGTATTATTCTCAGGGTGCAAATTATAGGTTTTTTTTTGTGTGCATTGATTCTGACTGGTAGTCCCCTCCCATTTTCTCCATATTATTTCTAATCGCAATCCAGACAAGGTATTTCATAAACACCAATTTCTTTGTTAATGTTTTGGTTGGAATTATTATTTTGTATGGGACAGCTTTTGAGTATATTCTTATAGTTGAAGACCAGGTCAACATTTTATTCACCTTGTCATTAACGGTTTTTCTAATATTTCGTAAGTTAGGATTAAATGGTAAGGTTAGATACTTTTTTATTCTTTTTTGTATTCATATTGACTTTAGATGTTGAAAATCCTTTTAGCTTTAGTGAAAGCATTATTTATGAAATTTTCTGGATAGCATAAGTTTCCAAAAACTTCTTTTGTTTGCTGAAATTCGCTGTAAATATATTCAGGGTCTCATATTTTAAAGTCTCTTAAAATGAAATTTGCCATTTATATTTTGCTTTACTTCATTGTTATGAAAAGAATAAAAGTGGACATAAGCTTCAGCATTAGTCACTTTTCTGTAAACAGCTCAGCCCATTATTTGGCACCTTTTCTAATGCTCACTTACTTCATTCAAGTAACCTTATAGACAGGCTTAGGAAACTGGGTAATGTAAGAGTAAAAATGATTAGCCTAGATGTTGCAGCCCTTTTCACTAATGTGCCTCTTCAGTTTCTCCTTACAAAATTAAAAGAACAGTCAGAAATTGGAAATGTTAACTTTCCTATTCCTACAGAACAGTTTTTAGACTTTATTCATTTATGTCTCATCCACAATATTTTCATTCAACAATGAAGGCTATAAAAAAAAATTTGGCTTACCCATGGGTTCACCCTTATCCACCATACTTGCAAATTTGTGCATAGAATTTGTAGAAATTGAAATCCTCTCCAAATATGATCCAAATCTAAAACCACTCATTTGGGCAAGATATGTTGACAATGTCTTAGTAATTTTCCAAGGTAATCAGACGGACTTCGAAATGTTTTTCAGATATGTCAACAGCATATATTACCTTCCATCAATTTACAGTGGAATATGAAGTGGCAAATAAGCTGCCCTTTCTGGATGTTTTGGTATACCATGAACATATATATTTAGTTTTAAATTTACTGTTTACAGAAAAGTGACTAATGCTGAAGCTTATGTCCACTTTTATTCTTTTCATAATAATGAAGTAAAGCAAAATATAATGGTGAATTTCATTTTTAGAGCCTTTAAAATATGTGATCCTGAATATGTTGACAGCGAATTTCGGCATATCAAAGAAATTTTTGGAAAATTATGTTATCCAGAAAATTTCATAGATAATGCTTTCATTAGAGCTAAAAAGATTTTCTACATCAAAAGTCAATTTGAAAACAAAAAAAGAATAAAAAAGTATCAAAGCTCACCATTTAATCTTAATTTATGAAATATTAGAAAAACAGTTAATGAAAAAGGCAAAGAAAAGGTCGACCTGGCCATCAACTATAAAGAATGTAGTACTTAAAAGCTGTCCCATACAAACAAATAACTCCAACCAAAACATTAACAAAGAAATTGGTGTTTATGAAATACCTTGCCTGGATTGCGATTAGAAATATTATGGAGAAAGTGGGAGGGGACTACCAATCAGAATCAATGAACATAAAAGAGCCTATAATTTGCATGCTGAGAATAATGCATTAGTCTCACATAGTTTAAACGATGATCACCGCATAAATTGGAAGGAGTCAAAAGTAATTTCCAATAGTAAAGATACAGGTATTAGAAGGTTGGTTTAAGGAGCAAATATTAACAGCGCTCTCTCTATGGAAGGCAATAAAGCCTTTAAGCAGGAAGACTATTTCAAATTAAATAAACTGTTATTTTATAAGAGATTTTAATAGGGAAAGCTTGCATAATAATAACACCAATAATCTAGCCACCTCTGATACTGCCAGGTAATGGGGACAAACCCAGTGCCCCTTGTTGCAGGTGCCCAGGCTGCTATGAACAACCGAACAAGTGATTAAAGAGCTGAACCACCACTTAGATCTAGGTGATTAGCTGGTTTGCCGTTAGAGAGGGGATAACAAGAAGAGCCAACTACCCATCTTCAAACAACACCCTATTTGTAAACAAGTAAAAAAATAAAGTTTCTGTTTAGCCACGTTTTGTAATTATAGTCACATTGACAAGGAGGACCATGCAAGTCATCAAAAGATTTCTGCTTTATATATTTTAGATAACAAAAACAACAGACATACTACTGTGTATGTACTTTCCCAATAATAATAACGGTGCGTACTGTATAATAAAATCTGAATATGCAACTATAAAAGTAAAACTCCAATGAAGCAAAGATAAAACGACAAAAACATTTTACAGAAAAAATAAGAGAAATATATATATTATATATATATTATAAAAATATATTTGAAAAACCAAAATATTATTTATTTTGAGAAATAATAATACAACAACATAATGGCTGTTTCTACGGCAATCGGATTATATAGTCTTCTATATTCTTCTTTATTTTTTCTTTTCATCTGTGTACATGTAGCTGGTGTAATATCAGATTTCTAAAGGACATGAAAAATTTTCTTGTTTCAGTTTTATTACCTCTGACGCTTCACATGCTCTCTGGCGACTATTTTCAAAGAGTTAATGGATTGACATACGTACAAGTTACATGGGTATATACAGTATAGCAGATGGGGGTGGGTGTACAGTTGACGAGTAGGTTATTAACCTGCATTTTAGTTGGTCATGGGTTGGTGACACACTCGGTCCCAGAGGTGTTAAGATCTTCTGAGCCCATTGGGTGTGGGTATTTTAGTGGCTGTTATCCAGGATTAAAGATCGTCCAGGGAATATGCCTCCTGTGTCCGGTGCTGGTTTTCTTTCTATTTTTCTTTCTCCTCTCTCTCTCTATCTCTCTTTCATGTCAGTGTCTGGAGTAAGTCGGTTTCTTAAATTTCTCCTAATGATGGTACCCACCTTTTAGATAGGTGAGCGAGTCAGAGAGTTCTGACATGTCCAATTTAGCAGTTCTCTGGTATCATAGCAATATTTTACTAGAAATAGTGCTAAAGGAGACATATTTCACTGGGTGACACGGCTTCCTCGCCCAGAAATAGATTTTTCCTACGTCAAAATCCCTTATTTTATTTTAGTGCTTTTTACAAGTTCTTCTCTTTCGGGCCTTCTTTGGCGTTTTTGAGCATAATGATTAAAAACGGCCCCCTTTTTGAGTAATATTTGGCTAGTTTTTAAATTTTTATAATATATTATCAAGTTGATAATCCTCACTGCTTTCTGCAGTGAGGATTACATTATCATTTATTATTTTTCTAAGGGCCTTTTCATTTCTATATATTTTTTATGCATGTAGTTCCTATAATACAGGCTCTTAGAAAAATAATAAATAAAAACATAATCCCCACTGCAGAAAGGGACAAGATCAACTTGATAGTATATTATAAAAATATGAAAACAAGCCAGTTATTACTGAAAAACAACCCAGAGACCCCAGAAAAGTCTTTAAATAGAAGTAGTGTCACTTACAAATTTACATGCCTGGAGAAAAGATGCCAACACCCATGAATCGGAAAGACCACTACCAAACTCTCCAAGAGTCTCCTGTCACCTCCAGGAAGGGGCTATTTTGAATCACTGCCCAAAAACATCAAAGGTGGCCCAAAAAAGAAGAACGCATAAAAAGTACCAAAATCATAGACCAGGCAATGGACTGCCAACACCTACAGTTTCTTGAGGCACTACATACATATTTTGGAAAAGAAGCCTAGAATCAACAAAGTGAAGGAAAGCCAAGTTTCTCCCTACCATCATTAAGAGAAATTTAAAAAAACCAACCTACACCAGACACTTGAGAGAGAGAGAGAGAGAGAGAGAGAGAGAGAGAGAGAGAGAGAGAGAGAGAGAGAGAGAGAGAGAGAGAGAGAGAGGCCGGAGGCACATTCCCTGGACGATCTTTAATCCTGGACAATAGCCACTCTCACATACCCGCAACCAATAGGCCCAGATCTCAATGTCTCCGGGACTGAATATGTCACCAACCCATGACCAACTAAAATGCAGCTTAATAACAGACTCGTCAACTGTGCACCCACCCCCATCTATTCCCATGTAACTTGTATGTTAATCCTTTTACTCTTTGAAAATAATTGCCCGAGTGCGTTTGAAACATCAGTGGTAATAAAACTGAAACAAGAACTTTCCATGTCCTTTGGAAATCTGATACACCAGCTACACGCTGATGAAAAGATATCAAGAGGAATAGAGAAGACTATATAAATTGAATGCCATAGAAACAGCCATTATTTTTAATGCTACATCCCTTAGAGAAGGACTATTCCCTAATAATAATATAAAAGTACTAATAGTATTTTAGTAAGAGACCATCTTTTAGGCAAATTCTATTAAAGAGAATTGCAGAATTAAGGTAGTTTATCTTATATATTGTTTTTCCTATTTTTCTTATCATTCGCTTCTCTGGCTCAGCGACATTTCTGAGTAACTGGCCTATAATCATATTGGGGATTTCTAAAAAATTTCTAATAAGCTGAAGGTGATTTTTTATTAAAAAAGGATTCTGGTGTCATTCAAGTACGTATCCTGGTATTAAAGGCATAAGACCTCAGGTCCAGATCAAGCAGGGGTTGTAGTCAGAGCTGGAATTATTCAGTAGGCACAGGTCAATTCTGGGGAGGGGTTGACTTTGATGTACAGCTGGTGTTGGTGCTGATCTAGTTGGTATTAACATAAAGTTTCGACCTTCTTGGAGGTAATCTTCTTAATGAGTCAGTGGTAGGACTTACGCAAGAGAATCTGCACGGCAGTATTTATAGCGGCACAGACCTAAAGCGGAATCGGGCCGGTCCTGGCCAAAGTTGGGGATCTCCTGATGATGCTCACAGGGATTCAGTCGTATGAGCGGCATCGTGGTGTGCCCGGGGATGGATGTCAGGAGTCCTGCCTGTAGTGGGAATCCTATCATCCTGTGGGGGGCTCCTGCTTATCTGGCACTCTTGGGGGGTCGTTCGCTGCTCTTCAGAAAAGAGTCGGGAGGAGAAACATTCCCTAAGTAATGTTCAAATTAGGTTTCTCCTTTCCTATATGGAAGGCTTCCAGGAGGCACGCAGACACTCTTACTTCAGTTCTACTACTGACTCATCAAAAAGATGACCTCCGAGAAGGTGGAAACATCACATTAATACCAGCTATACCAACAGCAACAACAGCTGTGCACCAAAGATGACCCCGGCCAGGATTTGACTTTAATACCAGCTCTGACTACGACCCCTACTTGACCTGGGTCTGAGATCTTATGCTGTTAATACCAGTATACCTGAATGACACCAGAATCCTGTTTAATAAAAGATCACCTTAAGTATTTTTAGAAATTTTTTAGAAATTCCCAATATGAATATTGGCCGGTTACTTAGAAACATCGCTGAGCCAGAGAAGCGGATGATAAGGAAACAAGAAATAAATAACAAATAACAACAAATAATAATAATAATAAAACTTCAATGTACAGTAAAGTGAATAGGACAAATCAGGGGACAAACCTTTTAAATAAAAACAAATATACAATGTAAAACACAAAGCAAGGTCAAAGCCTGAATGATAAAAAAGTTAGTAATTTCAAAAGAAAGCAATAATAATAATAATAATAATAATAATAATAATAATAATAATAATAATAATAATAACAATAATAATAATAATAAAGAGGTTCCAATTCCCTTTCTTTCCTCAAAATCTGAGGTAACTTTTTACTTAGGCACTAAGTACTTACATAGTTATCTATTAAAAGAAGGTGTCACAATGGTATATAAAAGTTAATACTATTGTTGTTGATCTCTTTACACCATTATAAGTTACTAATGAAAGAATGCCAAAGTGCCACAGTATGCTACAAGAAGGCATTTAAGATGACAAAACAAAGGACAAAATAACAAGAAAATAGACAAAAGGAAAAAAATATTTGCATATAATGAAAAATAGGAGAAAATAAAGGTGAAGGTTAAGGTATTATTCAAAAGGTCTTGATCAAACACGTCCACGAAGCATGCTTTTGTATTTAAAATACCTCTCCTACGATTGTATCCACGGCCTGCATGAAAAAATACAGCACATAACAGCAGGGTAAATACACACATAAAACCTAGGAGTCAGAAAGTAGCTTATATCAAATACAATTCTGGAAAGACACCACACGATATAGCGCTCCTAATTCAAAAAATATTTTCAATATACTGTACAATACAATCTACGGAAAAAGCATGAATACGGTCTAAAAAAAAAATGAAAAAATGAAAAACATAACAAACGAAAAAGAAGAAAACAGACGGCACAGTTTAATCATGATTCAATACACAAAAGCAGCAAAATTCTGAAGTCAATTTCTACTGATACTCAAAAAACAGACATATCATCTAACTATGAGATAATGATGATGGTGACAAAGGTGATGCAGTAATTGCAGACATTTACTAAGTAATGATATACGTATAATGATGATGCTGATGGGATACAGAGATCTTAGATAATGTAATGCCATATGATGTTGATATGACTAAAAATTAAAATTCACAGACATTTACAATGCCACATGATGCTGACAGTGACAAAAAACTAAAATTGTCACACAATGTTGATGAAGGAGGCAATGTACATAAATGACAGAAATCCACTGCCATTATATGAAGATTATGATCATATAGGTGATATAAAAATCAATGAAATTTACAATGCCATATGACGACTATATATGAAGATTATGATCATATAGGTGATATAAAAATCAATGAAATTTACAATGCCATATGAAGACTACATATGAAAAAGGAGAAACTGACTGAAGAAAAAGACAATCGTAACATAGATATCGTGTTAACAATGATAATAAAATAAAATGAAATAAAATTGTCATGATTAAAAAATATTGGCAATACTGCCAATGATATGACTGACAATGTGTTGTTATTCTGATAAGAATAGCAATAACTATATGATGTGCAAAATCAAAGCTATACTTGGGATGAAATAAAATGAAGATTAAAATGAAAATGAGAAAAGGACAAAAATCAAGTGATTGAAGCAGCACTTATACACCTAAGGAAAAAATGTTGCATACCTTGAAGCAGCGTTAGCATCTTAACAATACAGTACCATAATAATATTATTTATAGTAATTGGGGAGCTAAAACAAAATTCTTTTTATTGTTCGGGAGCTAAAACAAAATTCTTTTTATTGTTCAATGTAAAAAAAAAAATTTTTTTTTACTGTGTGGGACCTTAAGAGCTATTCTAAAATGTATGAGGCAGATCTACATTTTAGACTACGTATTCTCATATGAAGTTTCTTTACATGTGAAAAAAATGCATTATCAAAAAAAGTTATCACACTGCAGTAATATGGAAGTTACTCATCAACTTCTTATGGACACCTACTTGAATAAAAACAATATAAACTACAATGCCAATCTGCTTATTTCTAGTTCAGCTCTGATACAGAACTGATAAAAATACAAGATGGATTGCAACAAAATCACAGTAAATTCACCATCTCTTCAATACCATGCAGGCTGGAATTCTGTCAACACAGGATACAGAAGCTTGCAAATAATAAGTTTCAATTCTATTGATAGTATATAATGAATTTTGCAATGAAACATACAACCTAGTGTGAAGGCACTGTAGCGTTGGCAGTGCCAGTGACCTGAGACACATTCTTAGAATCGAGCGAAATGTATTTGAAAGAAAAAAAAAAAAGTAATAAATGAAAAAAAAAAATGTGAGTGGGAAAGGAAAAATAGAGGATGGTGAGGGAGAGTGAGGGTCAAAGAAAAGTACATGAAGGTAAACTCAGAGGAGAAACATAAAAATGAGGTAAATGAAAAAAAAAGTGTTCATTAAAAATGAAACTAGGGGAAAGGATAAGGGGAAAATTATGAGAGCAGGACAGAAAATGCGAGTTAAGAAAACAAAAACACAAAGGGAAACAAAAGGTGAAGGATAACAAGTGTGGAAAGAATGTGGAGAAGGAAGATAAAAGAGCTATAAATAAAAAAATGAAATGAAGGAGAGAGAGGAAAACAAAGATGAATGAAATGAAACTAATGGGGAAAATGATAGGAAAGGAAAAGTAACTGGAAAAGAAAAGACATGGAAACAAAGAAAATGAGCAAGAGGGAGAAGGAAATCGGGAAATGGGAAATTAGCTGCCAGAGTTGAACACCCTGCTTCTTTACTTGGCTATGAGGAAACTATGCATGATCGTGTAAGAATGTCTAGGGAAACGCGTTTGCTCTCTCTCTCTCTCTCTCTCTCTCTCTCTCTCTCTCTCTCTCTCTCTCTCTCTCTCTCTCTCTCTCTCTCTCTCTCTCTCTCTCTCTCAATATTCAAAATTCATAAAGCCACTATTCCCATAAACAAAATGAGCACATTTTTATCTTCGAAATAAAACTTTTAAGTGAATATGCATTCAAATAATTTAATATTATGGGACTGACTTATGAAGAGTCACAACTAAGAAAAACCAATATGTACTCATGAGTACACACACGCATACCCTGTATGAACATTTCATAAAAAATAATGTACGGCAGTCACAACTGCATTCCATGATCTGGAAGTTGTAAAGTTGGTACTGAATTATATTTTATTTGATTTTTTGAGGGGTGGAGAAAGTAAAGTTTACTAGCATATTTATGGCATTTCATTAATTTTAGCAAATGGAAACTTCCATCTAAAATATAAAACTGAGCCAACAGGAAGAAAACATATGGAAAGTACCACCTATGTTTTACAAAAATGATTTTCAAATGACTAATAAAATAAAAACTTGTTTGGGAAAGACACTTAGGAATTAACTAGTATAGCAAATGAGACAAATAATTGTCCTAAAATTGTACAAAAACCACTAAGTATATTCAAACACAAAAAAACAAAATAAAAAATTGCACTAAAACATCTTCTACTAAGAAGTTAAGATATCCTTTTGTTAAGCACTGGATCTTGATTCTCATTTGGCTGAAAGCAGTTGACGTTACTAGTAACCACATTAGGGAAATTGGATGGGATACAGAAGACGGTATTATGCCATATACAAGATGGATCTGGTTTAACAGACATATCTTTCTAAAGAATCCTTTACAAATTTTATTAAAATCACATCAAATTTACTAAAAGGGCACTATGTTTTTATATTTGAATGAAAGGACAGAATAAACCCCCTAATGGTAATTCATAAAAACTTCACCCATTGACAAATACCCCTCTCTGAAAAAAATGTGAAGTAACTTTCCTTTCCTCTAAGCGATGTTATTATTGACAAGTCTTGATCAACTATAGCATCCCATGTACAATCTGATGTGAAAGCGCGACACACTTTAAAAAACATTATATTGACACTTCACTCCCATGATTATTTTTGGAGAATCTACTGTTGCCCCTAACTTAGCCTAACTTCCTTCTATGCCATACTGTTGCTGAATAATTCCTAGTGTTCACATATTTTCTTTTTTTGACATGAAGAAATTCGAAGGGAGACATCCTCATGTCTATAATCATATATGGGCTGATTTGTGACTTTTGTAAAACTGAAAAAGTGTCTGACACAAGAAATGGAGTGAATGATCACTTACAATGACTGGGAATCATCCTGGCCAATGTTCTTTAAGGCCCAGGAATACTGGAACTTAACTATACCAATGCTAGTTACATGTTTTCCAGATGGATTAGTGCTTCTTATTGAACATGGTTATCTGTTCAAAACATAAGGTAAGATTACCCTCATGCAGTAAGTCCCATGAAAATTGGCAAGATGATCTAGCATGGTCACTAAAGAGAATAAAGAATTGATGAGATCTACATAGAAATAATAGCTCTATATTACAACTGCGAATAAAAAAACTCGCGTTGTAAAGGACACATTAGTTTGAACAAAATGTTGGGATATCATTATATAGGATGTATCTGTGGTGTCATCTGTTGGATGGATGGAAAGAAATGTTACAAGACTGCTGGTATCTGCAACATTTCTTAATTTCTTAGAAATCCCCAAGTAGCATTTGATCAGAGGCAGAGGGAAGTTGTTGATTAAGATGCCCTTATGTCAGCACAGGCGAAGTAAAAGTAGTACAGTGAATTATAGCATGAGGCAGAAAAACAGGCCATCCTTGTTAACAGTTCAGTTCTTTTTGAACTTCTATACTTTATAAGAGGTTGCAATACAATAAGTACTATTATTTACTCAAACAGCAGGGTAATCAAACTGAAAGCTGGCATTTAAAAAAAAAAATACCTGGGAAGTATATACTCATTCCTATTTGGAAACAAAATGATGAGTGCTCTCTCTTTGTCAAACACAACAAAAACTCCTTCTTTCATTCCTTTTATGATACATCAAGTTATCAAATGCACAAGTAGAAAAGGCATATCATTTTCATAATTACATTTTTAATTACATCACGAGATAACAGAGAAAGCGAGACCTTACCCTGAGAAATTCTGGTAATTTAGACAGACAAATAAAGCCTTAAAAAGTTTTTTGGTGTCTTTTCTCTAAGAAACATTAAACTTGCCCACAATGTTACTCTTTTTGTAAATTACTTAAATATTTGGGGGGGGACAATGCAGAAGTTTGAAGATTATAAAATAAAAGACAAAGCCCAATAAATGACAAAATTACATCTGAAATCATAAGGACACATGGATAATGCCTGGAGAAAAAGTGTGAAATAAAAAAGCTCTTGAGGACAATACAACAATGCCTGAACCTAAGGTCTTCTAAATAGCATAAGGATCTTGAAGACAAAATGAATAAAACCTGAAGGTTTTTATAATGACATAAGGATAGTCTGCAAGACTTTACATCTTGCGATATAAAAGATGAAACCTGATATCACACCAAAAAGAAAGTTTGAAGGTTTTTATTTTAAAAGATTGAAACCTCAAGAATTTTAAACTAAACAGGATGATGCCTATAAAGCTTTATACAGAATAATATGAAGCCTTACAAGCTTTACGTCAAAAGGGATGGTACCTGAACATCTAAGGATATATAACGGTTTTATCCCAAGATATTACCACAAGCCTCTTATTTCTCAGTTTCTCAATAAATGCCATGAAGTCTAAAACTTTTAGTTTCCTTCTTTTGAATTGTCACTTGCTTATGCATTACTCATTTTCTGAAATAAAAATGCCTGTTACTTTAACCTTTCAAATAAAACCCCAAAGGCACACAGGTCAGACAATGCACTTCTTTGCCTCATGCGTAACAAGGGCAAGATTCAGAAGAGGAGGAGGAGGGATGATAAGGAAGTAGCAAAATATGGCATAATAAGGAAGTAGCAAAATATGGCATAGCCCTAAACATAACTGACACACCAGATTTGCTTGTAATAAGGAACGACTAAATAAATCTCAGAGAAAGAAGCAGAGAGGGATTATGGGTTATGAAACTTGAATGCATTCTCAGTCAGTTTGCAAGTACTTTAATTTACAATGGTATATCTTTCACTGCCTAATATACACACTAATATAAATCAAACATACACATCAAAGACATATACTAGTATGATAAATAATAATAAGACCTCTCAGATCAAAGTTAACATGACTCATATTTCCATATCAAAGTTAAAATGAACCCATTTCAAATCTTAACATTTAAAATGTGCATTACTCACTTTCAGATCACTTACCCATTCTCAGACCATACCTATCCTGATTTCCTTTCAAACCAATAAAAACTGACTGACAATCATCTCTGGCTTATTGTTAACATGACACTTTTGGATGGAACAACACACATCACACTTCCACATCAATGTCAGATAGGAGACACACTTCCAAATTCAAGTTGCTGTTGCTAATCTTATCAAAGTTGAACCTCACTTTTAGAACACTGCTGTTACTAAGGCTACACGATTTTCACTCTCAGGTCCAAGTCAACATAATTTGTTTTCTGATAAAAGTTAACTTTAGTTTCTGCTTTCTGCTCAGTGTTTGTGACTCACTTTCAGATGACCAATTTCCTATTCAGAAGTTGATTTTGGCTCAATTCCTACACTCACAAACAATAAAAATGTTACAAACCCCCATAACACAGCTGTTCATTCAAAATATTTCTGTACGAACAAATTCTAAGGATACCTGAAACTTTGTTATAGATGAAAATTAATCATGAAAATATCAAAGATTTCTGTTACCTTAAAAGAGTAAGGAACTCCCAAAGCTCAAAACTTTTTCTCCTCAAGTAAAAACAAAATAAATACAAAAATAAAATACCCAGGTGCATAGCATAAAATATGCAATGTATACTGTACACTTGCTACAGGTGTAATAACAACCAATTCAGTTTTAGCCATAATGCACTGCTGTTTGCATCTGGCACACAAATGGTCTCCATAAAATTATAAAACACTTGCACACACAAACCATACAAAGCCTGAAAAAGAGATTTTAAAAAGCTCCCAGTGGCTTTCAAGAAAGAAGGCAACATCTGTCCTATCCAATTTTTCCTTTTCCTGAAGAAACAACAGATGCATCACAACAATCACATGTAAAGAGGATATAATGTAAACAGTAATTTTTTGTGACAGTACTCTGGTGGCTTTAAGAGGGTTTTCTGATTTACTCTGTCATCAGTGGAGACACAACAACAAAGACTATCATTGAGAAGGTGGTGGGTTCCTTCATTCACACAATGGGAGAAGAATGGTAAGACAGGGGAGATAGTAGTAGACAGAAATTTAAGTCGAAAAGGTCTCAGTAGGAGGAGGTGCAAGTACTCGTAGTAAGAAGAGGGAATCTTGCTGATAGCAACAATAAACAGAGGAAGTCTACATTAGTATAAGGAAGAGGGAACTGTCTGTTATGTAGTACAAGTTACTGACAGTAGTAGCTGTCTCAGGAGGGGCAAGACTGGCTGAATGAGGCATCCCCTGCACCAGCTAAAAAAGGACCCTATTGAAGTTCTTAGAGGATAAGACATAAACAGGCCATCCCAGAAAAAGCATTACTCAGTTAAGCCCAAATACGAATGGGTTGTATAAAGCCCTAGAGATCAAGATACTTCACAATACATATGCCGTGGCATGAGAAAAGAGGAGAGGGAGGGTGTTGGCAATGGAGAGGAGGGAGAAGAGGAGACAATAGGATGTGTACAGTAATACAGAGGCTTTTACATGTTTGGAAAAATGAATTTTTTGGGTTAAAAAGGAAAGCAGCAGACAAAGCATTATCTCTGGCAACATGTAAGTATAAAGCATTGATCGAAGAGAAAACAGGGCTTAATAATACAAATACACTTTATGTTTTGGAAAAGGAATAGCCAAGCAATGGCAGCAGTTTTGGGATAATTGGTAGGGCAGGGAGAAGGATACTGGTGAAAAGATAACGGGTAGTACACAATCCACAAGGGTGGATGAGGTAAGGATCTGAAAGGGGGAGGTGGGTGAGTGGGGTGAGGAGCTCCAAAGGTTAAGAAGGTGCCGGCAGGACAGGTGAAGGAGCAACAAGGTGGCAGCATCTATTAAACACGTGCACACATCATCATCACCATCATCATATCATCACCATCATCAAATCATCATCATAATATTAATGAAACCATCATCACTTACCGTGCAACTGTGCCAGAGCCTGTAGTGTGTTGTTACCGCAGTTCATGAAACCTGGCGGGGCAGAGATAATAATGAAAATAAAAAAGGAGAGAGACAGAGAGACAGAGGGAGATAAAACCTAATATCAAAGAGAATATAAACTGGTGGCTCAGGTGCCTTGTTATCAATTAAACAAACATCTGAAATAGGTTAGAATGAAAATAATAGACTAATACAGTTCTTAATACATAGAAGATCTAGAAAACAAACAGTACTGATGCATGACTTTTGGTGCAAAATTAATTTCGAATCTTTTTTCAGCAATACAGCACTTTCCCAGCATCACTAGAATCATACTTTGTATTATAGATCACATAGATCTATCACTGTTTGACTCTCATATAAAATTATAACTAGTAAACTCATTATCAAGACCTCTGAGGTTCAAGTCTTTACAATAACTGAAAGACTGCTAATCCACCTCTGCTTGAATTTTGTTCTTAAATACATGACCATACTTCATTCAGCTACATTACTTTTATGTGAAAAATGATTTTACAATATAATTTCTCAATCTAGTGAGGATGAGAAAGCACGTGCAAAAAAAAAATCAAATCTGAAAAGACTGAACCTATTTTACTTCTTTGAAATTCCACTGAATCAATGAATGGCACTGTTAAAAAAAAAAAAAAAAAAAAAAGTCCATATTATTGCCTATATAGAGAAAGAGATCTGCCTAGAGGAGGCTGGGGTAGAAATAAATATAAAGAGACATCAAAGAAGGATAAAAGGAAGCCAATGACAAGAAAACGCAACCCAGACACACACGACGAGTTGAAAATGCAGAAATCTAAATAGTAAACTATCTAAATATAATATGTATGTAAATGTATGTCTGTGCATATAATACACACACACACACAGACACACCAATAATGATTCCAGCATATCGCACATCTGTTGACCTAAAGTACAAAAGGGATACACCTAGCTGCCCAGCAGGTTAGAGGATGTGGGATGCTAATTTCAAAATAAGTTAAGGGAAAAAGTGAGCGCAAAGCTACATAGAACAGTGAACGATTATGACACCATTTGCTGATCTAAAACAACTTGAGGCATTTTGGTCTTATGCTTCTAAAAATAATTCACACTAGTCAGTAAAAGATTGATTACATTTACCAAAACACACATCAATCTATCTATGAATGCGTGCGCGCATAGTAATCTTACAAGACGGTTGGAAAAGATATTTTGAATAATTTTCTAATATGAAACCCCATCCCAACAAATTTTTTTGTTATGAATCAAATGACACTTCATCCAACGCCTAATGTGGTCATGCAGAGCAAATGGTCCTCCCACCTAACTTCTTTTTTCCCCTCCTTTCTTGAATTCCCATCGATATCCCTCCCTCACTCACAATCAGCTGGGCAACTGGGTCTTTTCTGTAGTAAAGATTCCAGGAATATCCACATAATATAGTATTCACCGCCTTAACCTCAATGCCACTTCTGAAAATTAGTGATCTTTAAGGGTTTCTTCAGTGCAATGAATTTCTCATTGCAGGAAAAAGTCCAAAAGTCAATAACATAAAGGGATTACAGTGAAATGACTATCACTGTCAACAGTAATAATAAAAATAATAGCTAGGAATCATGAACCAATCTGTCTAGCATGGATGGAGGATTTAATGCTAGGATATTGCACACCTACATTAACAATTGCTGTATAGAGTCAGAGTTCAAAAAAACAAAATAAGCTCTGAATACACTGAAAACTACGAACAACATATCAAAATGTTATGTTGCCAAATTCTGCACCAAGCAGCCAACACTGGTGTTAAATTTGACGTTTGGGCGTGCTCAAGCATGGTGGCATCGTCATAAACTTGTCTTTCTCCGATTTTGCACTAGAAAAGTGTTCATGTGATATACCTTCAAAGGCTGCAAACCAGTCCTTAAATACACTAAGAAAAATCTCAATGAATACTGGTAACCATGACCATGAAGCAAAGAAAGAAGGAAAAATGAAATAAGGCTGAAGGAAATTATTAGTGTTATAATCCTTGAGTTTTAAAATTGGGAAAATTTACACTGCTTTTACATATAGTATGTATGCACTATGTAATATACATATATATATAGGCAAAATTCTTTTAGCCTCTGCAGGTGTTAGCCTTTTGATTCTCAGCAAAAGTCTTGTGGGACACAGGTGATTGCTTTAAGTTCTTTCTAACCCACGCTGCTACCACAGTTGTCCAACCCACTTGTTTAGAGGTCAAAAATAGGTCGCCTTACTTGGTAGGGAAGAATGCTATCCAGCACAAAACTATTTTTGTGGCTCACTGGCTCAGAAGGTGAGAAACCAGGGTTCATTTATAAGGAGTGGAAATGACTTGACCGTCTTTCCTGAAAAACAGACTTGGGCTTTGTTGACTTGAGCTCAAAAGTAGGTGCAGGTGGTTTGCTAACTGTGGTAGGTTGCAGCCAGGGTGAAAATGGCCAGCTCAACAGACTTACTGAGAACTGAAAGGATAAAACTCTATTAAGGAAAAAGGAAACAAGAGCTTGTATGTATGGAAACAACCAGTGAAATTAAAAGAATTAAAAAACTAACCATAAAACCTCAACAAAATTAAGTATTACATGTCAGCAGTGAGAGTGAGAGAGAGAGAGAGAGAGAGAGAGAGAGAGAGAGAGAGAGAGAGAATTTTTCCAAATATATCTAAAACCAGAGGTGTACCTGACGACCACATAAAAAGTAATCCCGAAGGAAGCTGCAATTTAAATTTATGAGAGGTAACTTACATCTCCCAAAAAGAACAACAGAAATAAAGGAAACCTACGTTTTCCAAAAATTACGACAGAACGATTTAAAACATATATATTCACTAGAAAACAACAGAACTTCAACATGAAACAATTCAACTTTAAAAACAGCATAATAAATAATTTGCCAATACTGTCCTAACTTCAAGAAATCTAGAACATTGGAATTTGGCATATACATCTCTCATGAGGAAAACTAGAAAGAAGCATTATATTGCAATACACACAAAATGACATTCCGAAATAGGAAACAAATTCCACTATAAATTACACAGTGAGAGATACAACACATCTCAAGTGGTAAACACTTCAAAAACAAATTGTTCTTAATTCACACATGAGAAAGAATAAATTTTCTACAATATATAAACAAAGAAAGATAACATGTCCATAAATGAATCGATACATCTTCCACGAAAACAACACATCAACGATGAGTAACTAACATTATTTCCAATGCAGAGAGCGCGACATATTATTCCACATGAAATACTTCTGGAAACAACAATACATCATTCAATGGAACACAATATATAATCTTTCAGGAACATTACTTTCCATAAGACAATAAATCTTATACAATATTCATTTTTGTGCTCATACAAGAAACAGTAAACCTACTACACGGGAAAGCATCAAATAAACCCTACTACACGGGAAAGCATCAAATAAACCAAGTGGAACTACTCTCCCTAATGAAATATATATAAAAAAACAAAAGACAACCTCCTACAAAAAAACGCATGGTTTTCCCAGACATAGTAACAACAGTAACATCGTAATTTCCATACTGGAGACTACACATCTTTGGAAAATATAATACAAGAAATCTGACCGGTGAAAAACAAAACGTCATGATCCCTATTAGAAAAATCCTCTCTCTCTCTTTCACCACTCCTCCAGAGATAACAGGGAGCTATAGTAAAGCTTAGACACAATATAATTACTCTTATTGTCTCTGGTGCCCTGTGTTAAAGCGAAATTTCCTCCCAAAAGCAACTGCTATTGTTCAGTGCGGTAAAGAGATGAAAGGATGGACCAAAATTGAGAGAGAGAGAGAGAGAGAGAGAGAGAGAGAGAGAGAGAGAGAGAGAGAGAGAGAGAGAGAGAGAGAGAGAGAGAGAGAGATTTACATTTAAAAAAAAACTACTGTACCTAGGAAAAGCCAATCTTGGTGCAATAGAGGCCAACGTACCAATAGATAGAAATATGAGCCATGTACTAATACTACTATGAGTTCTACTATTACAGCTACTATCTCTAAAACTACGACGACTACTACCACCATATAATACGAGAATTCAAAAATTTCCATCATTCCCATTCAATAATGCATAAAATAAAATTGTTCCAAGAAACTGACAAGTAATAATGGTACTGTTTACCTTTTCAGCACATCCCTTCAATAAGAGAAGAGAATCTAGAACATTGTAACAAGGATGTGCTGAACATTACCAGACTCACCTTGTTTTCCATCCCACTGCATTCACCATCTCACCAACACCACCACCATCATCAACACCAACATCACATCACCACCATCAGCATCGTCCAGCGCTTGGTGTGATGAAGCAACTGCTTGAAAACTGATCACAAAATATGCTTCGGATACAAAAAAAAAAAAAAAAAAAAAAAAGCTTCCAATCATCCAAGCACACACAAATACACACATACACCCACACGAGCTGCCCCTACCGTCCTAAGACACAAAACTTATAAAAGAGAAGAGAAAAAATAAATACAAAAAGAATAAATGAAAAAGATGGCGTTGGGAATGTTAGACTGTGGGCGTGAGGAAGGAAGCACGAAAACTTACCCTTTATGTGGTCTTGCGGATCAGCTCTGATGATGTCGTTGAGACAGTGTTCGAACCCCCTCATGTTGTCCAAGGGACCTGTGCCGTTCCCTAGCCCATTGCGACCGTCCTGCAATTGAATTAAGACCTACATGGAGACTGAGTTGACAGAAAGACATAGGGCAGCTTCATGATTTTTTTGAGAAGCCGTCATGTCGACCATCATTTGGTCTATCTATTACATTTTAGTTTTCTTGAGAGCTACAACTTTTATGTCATAACCAAGTTGGATAGATATCTTTTTTCAATACCTCACTCACACACAAATAGTACATATATATAATTATATATACGTATATAATATATATAGTATATATATATGATATATCTATATATATATATATATATATATATAGTATATATATATAAATATATATATACACATATAATAGTAGTTTGTGATTACAAGGAAAGGAAAAACGCTTACAGAAAAAAAAAGTAAGAACTTACAAGTTAACAGTATAAAAATGCAGCAGTCTAAAACCTTGATCTTAAATGACAAAAGAAAATGGTAATTGAAAATAAGATCAAATAAGCAATAAGTTAAAGTAATATGAAGCACCTGTTGAAAATATATTGGCCTAAAGGTTTCTAGAACAGGGAAAAATACCATCACTGTAGAGTAACAGCTGGCAAAAACATTAAGTTAGCATTTAAATAAAATAGACTATAAATACTTATTGCCCATAAAGAATTATGCCCTTTAGGAGGGTAGTGTATTCGGTGCACTTCATGTCAGGCCTGTACCGAGGGGGGGTGGGGATGGGTGGGGGGGTTTGAATTGCTGAAGTCCATATTTTCAAGTATTTCATCTTGAATATACCTTATATATGCATTAACGCAATAACACTGATAGAAGAAAAGGTCCAGTTTTGGAGGAAAAAAAAAAAAAAAAAAAAAAAAAAAAAAAAAAAAAAAAAGGGAAAAAACAAAAAAAAAAAAAAAAAAAAAAAAAAAAAAGGTGACATGCATGTGGTGCACTGCAGGTATTACTCAAGATTCTTTGCAACTTTGCAACTGCCTCCGCCCCCTAGCTGCAACCCCTTTCATATTCTCTTTCTTCCATCTTACTTTCCACCCTATCCTAAAAATTGATGCCTAGAGCAACTGCGAGGTTTTCCTCCTGTCATACCTTTTAAACCTTCTTACTGTCAATTATTCAAATAAAGAATTATGTATTTTTATTCAATAACTAAAATGCAACAGTTGTAAATCACTGCCACAAAAATATCAATGCTGCACATTTTTAATTTCAAATATTTCTATTTCAGTGCGTTTTTAAAAAGTGTCTTTCCTTTGAACTTCGTTATGCAAATGTTTGGTTTGTTCGATCTGAATATGTCCTCAGGTCAAACAATAAGAGTAATAACAAAGGCAAGATAACTTAACATGGACCTAATTTTCACACTTAGGTACTAGATCCTTCAAACAGGGCCAGGCTCATCAGCAAAATAATAGTAATATATAATAAAATTAAATCGCATCGGATATTACGAATGATGCAGGAAATTATATAATTAAATTAGGAGTAGACATACCTATCAAAGATAGACGTAACAACGCTGAAGTACAAATCAACTGTCACTGTATATCACCCTAGATATAAAGCATCCTACACATAAAGAGAGAGCGAAAGGGGTCAATGGCATCTACTCCTGCTGTTAGTTATTATGACCTTGACCTCTGACCAGGGTCTCCTCAAATTTTCTCTTTCAAATGCATCATCAGTCTACGAGGTGTTTGAAGGTGCGGTAATGAATTGTAAACCCCTATATTTTACACCCCAATAATTAAGCTTGTATGTTAAATTACTACAGCTACAATAATAATAATAATAATAATAATAATAATAATAATAATAATAATAATAATAATTAGGAGCAAAGTTCGCTCTCGATGAACTCCAGTTCAGCCTTGAAGTTTTCTGGAGGCAGTAACGGTTGCCAGTTTGACATATACTTGCATCGGCAACCCTCATTTTTAAGGCGGAGATTCGGGCTGAAATCCTGTTTCACATTTTCGTTACCTCAACTACAGTCAACGTAAACAAAGACAATGAAAGTGTAACAGTGTAAAAATGCGCCAGAAAAAACTTCAGCTTCAGTGAAAATTATGAATGATTAGTAAAAACAAATGAATGATACCGAAGGCGCGAGGTGCCAATAGGAATTTTTGATACCTTTACCCGTTACGTGTAGAACACCTGCCAGCCAACATCTCATTCCACAGCTGTGCACATACGGTGCGTCCTTGTAAAGGCAAGTATGCAAACGTAAATTATTTAGACAAAAACTTGAGTATTTAGAAAAAAAAAAAGATAACTGGTATTTCTTCCACTGCCGGACTTTCTCGGGAACGTATGAGGAAGTTAAAGCTGACTCAACGAGGCATTAACATTTACTTGGATAAAGGCTTCTAGGTCAACTTCCAAGCCGACTTTTAATTGCAGTCTTAGATAGCACGTCACAGAAATACACCTCGGCTCATTTGCTATAAAGATGTTCAATCATGTACTACGAGGCTATCGCAAGACCTCAGATTGAATTCTAATAGGTAACTAACCATCGCAAGACCTCCGGTTGAATTCTTTAAACTGTATGCATAATTATCGGAAAGAAATTCTAATAAAAAAACACTATATAAATTAAAGAAATGGCAAATGTAATTTAAACCAAAACATTCAAAACAAGAAAAGTCTTTTAAAACACCCATAACATTGGAACGTCACCTGGCCAATTAACATATGGCGACGAAACACACTTGCGTGGAGAATACCAGTTACCACTTCCATTATAGGACTACCCTGCAACATCCAAAGCGACGGGTTGTATTATCTCGTGCCTCTCGCATCTAGGCTACAGCGTTTGGAATAACCCTCTACTGAAATGGCAGTTCACGCTCTCCCTTACACTCAAACCTCCATCTTTAAGCGCTAACGGTTGAACACTTGAGCACCGACAACAAAAACGTAAACCACACACCATTTCTGAGTAGATACACCTTGCTCTGAACACACTGACTGACTGACGGCCCTTAGGGAAGCCTCTACGCTGTACCCCCGACACACGCATACACGAGTCCTCCACACACCAAAAACTGATATACAATTCCACTTTCTCTCTCTATCTGTGACGTCTCTCCTCACTCTACCTCCCTCTCTCCGGCCTTACTCCCTCAACCACCACCACCCCCACCCCCCCACCCCCGCTCACCAACAATCAAACAACCCCCTTCCCACCGACCCACCTCACCGGCACGGCAATCTGACGCCGCACATACCCCGCCTTCCCTTCTTCTATCACAGAGCTCTCCCCCTCCACCATATCCCATGCCCTCCTCGATGCCACTCCCCTCCCCTTCTCATCCTTTCACATACTCCTCCCACTCATCTTAAGCCTCATTTCTCAAACCATCGCCCTATCATGCTACATATTGCACTAGCAATACTGCATTCACCAAATTGTAATTCTCTCTCTCTCAGACACCCCCATGAGTCTATGTTCCATACGTTAACATAAATATAAATCAGTCTGCTCGAGTAACGCCAGGCATGATGAATCTATGCAGATAACGTCGTGACCTACAAAAGGAAGAACGCGGCAAAAGATTACGAACCACGACATGATCGACAACTACGTAACAAATATGATGGAATGAACTGTTCTCGGTTAAATGTGAGGGCGTGTCTGCGATTCTCTTTCCTCGCTAGAACTTCAGCCTATTTCGCCAAAGAATGGCGAGAAAGGGAAGGAAGGAGGAGGAAGAGGTTTCTGTCACGAGATATTGATTGTTGCACATCTGTGTGGAAACATCCCACGTGTAGTGTTACACAGTGCTAGAGACATTGCATAATACTTGGTAACTCCTCCCTCCCCATCAAGAGAGAAAGAGAGGCTACATCTACCACTTGTGCACTTCTCTAGCTGTAGAGCAACACAACGTCTCTTCCGTTGCCTCTTGAACTTTCGGTCCCTCTTTCTGACAGCCACGTTTTTTGGACATGCTCTCTCTCACAAAATCACTTTCACACAAAAATCACTTCCTTTGACTCTATCGAAATTAGACGTTGTCTTTAGGCATCTCTCTCTCTCTTTTACTGAACTTGCCATGGCCTTGGGTCTTTTCTCTGTAACTCCGAAACTAGCCACGTTTTATAACTCTTACTGGATGGAATACAGTGATCATCTCTTATTGCATTAGCCAAGTCTTTGGGAGCTTTCTCTTGCGCTGAATTAGCCATGTCTCTGGGCACTCCCCAAACCCCCACCTTCACACATTGAGCCTAGAACCTAGACCCTTTCCAATCTCGTCTACGCTAGACAAACCTTTCTCTACCGGTTCAAGCAAACATTCACTACGGGTATGAGTTTATACTAACACGTTGGGCATCACCACAGACACTCTCTCTCTCTCTCTCTCTCTCTCTCTCTCTCTCTCTCTCTCTCTCTCTCTCTCTCTCTCCACGGAATCGTATTCTTGGTGATAAAAGATTTCCTGTCCGCCTCCAAATATCAGTATATATCTAATGTTTGTTTAAATTTCCGGTTGTTTACGCGTGAAGACCCATGCGTTGATATACATATGGGGTTGCGCATGCGCGCTATTATGCGTTGAGAGGCTAAAAATAACCTGGGGAAACAGAAGCACGTGAATCGACTAACTAGCTCTACATAATAGCAACCGGCTGGCTGATCAACACAGTGCCTTACATACTTTTCAAGAACATTACATACTTTTCAAGAACTTTACATACTTTTCAAGAACAGTCATATTGTTCAAAATTATCCACAATTATATATTAAAAATATATAATAGGGGATATTTTTTTAACAATTTGTTTTCACGAAACTGTGAATTTCTTAACAACAGTCATATTGTAATCTCACAGCGAATATGATTTTCATCAATCACAGCATAGAACTATTCAACACAACTTTAATACACCTCTCTCGATATTGCAAGAAAATATTTCACCATGTTCCATATTGGCTATGGAAATGAGTTCGCATTACGGAATAATTCTAAAATGTTATATAAATGAGAAACGGGAAAGTGTGAGTAATATAACCTTGTCACAAACATCATTTACGTACCCACAAAATTATCATAGCTCTTCCTTAACCCTATTTTTCTTAAATTCCTTATGAAGGAAATTAGACAAAGAAAACGCAATCTCAAAATATACTCTCAACTGTCAGTTAACCTAACTAACTATTCCTCGGTAGTTTTCTTTCCCTAGTATATTAATGTAGTTGATAATTTTCTTTGGAGACCATATATTGCATTGGTGAGCTACTTGCAATATATTGTGCAGCCTATTTATAGAGATAAAGGGACAGGCCTTTACCGTGGACCCACAACTTTCTGGTAGTCCATATTTTCAAGTATTTCATCTTGTATATACCTATATATGTAATGACATTTATAGAAGAAAAGTCGTACCGTTTTTGGGGACAAAACCGACCCCCCCCATAATAAGAAAAAACTTTGGGTACGGGCCTGAGATATCAAATATCTGTTTAAATTATCTATCACTTAGCGTCTTTCCGGTAAATAACTCACGCCTGTCTTCGTCTCCGAGAAAAATAGGCAAACATGACGACAGTCCTGAAGGCGTATCTGGCTTATTGAAAAACCGGCTTCCCTATCATCCCGCCCTGAAAATAATTCCTCCGCCCTCTCTCTAGACCTTAACATTGAGCTCTCTCTCTCTCTCTCTCCTCTCTCTCTCTCTCTCTCTCTCTCTTCTCACGGGTCTTGTATGAACGTATTGTTAACTATAAGATTAAACACAAAAAATAAACTTATGGGGACTGATACTTGTTTTACTTCCGCTTATTTGATTTTCAGTTTCAGCTAAGTGAGCAGCAATTACATCTCATGATCATAAAATATCAGGAAAAATGGTTTATAGTCACCTGCATTCAGTTACTTGATTTGACTAATTATGAGCCGTAGATGATAATAATAATAAATAACCCATTAAAATAATTATTTATAAAAAATGAAAGTCAGCGTTTTTGTTATGGCATATTAACGAATTCGGAAAAAAATTCTATGACAATATGCTACTGTCTGACAGATGGTTGATACTAGGTGTTCCTAACCTTTTTGTTCTTCTGTACCCCTTGGGCGTTTTTATAGATGCCTGTGTGTACCCCTAGAAATTGAGGATTAAAAAGAAAATCAATGAACTGATATTATCACACCTTTAATACTTGTGAGGGTCAGTAGGATTGACTCAAGCCAGAGACACCGGTCGTCAGCCAAGAGTACCTACAGTAGATCCTAAATCTAGATATGACTTAAGTAAATCTTTGTTTACTAAAAATTAGAAATAAAAAAAAATACACAACATTGTGCAATCTCAACGCAGATTACATCATGTATTGCACAGAACTGACTATTCTCTCAGTTCCAATGTACCCCTTGAAGAGAACAAAACTGGGGGTACATGTGCTACCCCAGGTTGGGAACCCAAGATCTATACCATTAGTGACTGTTGTCTTGGAACCAAAGCGAATTCCTACTCCACAAACACTCTTCGCCTGCTTGTGACCTCCCACAGCAGAGGGATTTGTGTTGCCTACCAACAGATCTGAGTGAACGGATTTTGCTAGTGGAGCTGTCTTTCCCTGTACGTACAATGAACTGGGCTGTCGCGGAAGTTTGTAATTATCAGATACTTATAGCAATTTATCTGCGTCAGGAGCAGATTCAGACAGCTACACACACACACACACACACACACACACACACACACACACACACACCACACACACACACACACACATATATATATATATATATATATATATATATTATATATATATATATATATATATATAATATATATATATATATTGTAATCGACTCACCACCATACTTAAAATTAGAATGATCCAAACAAAAACATAAAATCCTGTTAAATATTTTACATAATTAAGAAGTTGGTCTTCCGTTTCACATTTTCAAACAAGATAACTTTTGAAACGTTCATCCTTAACAGGCGATACGAGGACCAACCAGTCACTTTCTCTCTCTCTCTCTCTCTCTCTCTCTCTCTCTCTCTCTCTCTCTCTCCAGCTACTATCCATAGAAACCGATTAGCAACAAGACGCATAATTGAATGCTTAGGCCAATAGAGACATACCTCCCTTTTCAGAAAGCCAGCCAATACAATACTCGATGTGAATCGGGGGAGCTATTTATTGTATGGTGTCTGCGGTGGGGGAGGACGTGAAAAGGACTTTTTTTTAATATACAATTCTTAACGAAAACTGAAATACTGGATATTTGAATATGACCGTTTCTGCATTCTGACCAAATAGGAACCCCCCCCCCCCCAAGTTAAGAAGAAAAAAATTAACATCAATTCAAAACTCCTTAATTAAGCTCGACCAGAATCCTCGGGAAAAGTCTTGTAACCTCATTAACGAACAATTAGTTCTATGGTTCGATAGATTGAAAGATCCTTGGAGAATTTTCAGAATGAGAATTGATACGTATATTTTTTTCCATTTCAATATCCACAAGGATTATGCGTGAATGAATATTCTTACGAATGAATTCTCCGTCGTGTAACCGTTCCCTTCATTCCATATCGCAAAAATCTCGGAATTTTTCCACAATTACGTTTCAAAACTTCCAACGTTTGTTTCCCGTTTTCTAACCCCTTCCAACGTGGGGGTATCGTTTTTTCAGGTTTACTCTCTCTCTCTCTCTCTCTCTCTCTCTCTCTCTCTCTCTCTCTCTCTCTCTCTCTCTCTCTCTCATATGTATGTGTCAGTGACCCCGATAGTTTTCAACTCCACGTGACCTACAACCAATCATTCATTATCAAATTTTGTAGAACTACACAATCAATGCCAGGACGCTCCCAATTTGCTTTACATCCGTTGAAATCGAAGCCTTTGCCGTTCCATTCCTCCAAAATCCTACAACTGGTGTTCGAGGCCTCTTTCCCAACCTACTACACTGTACCTTAGTGCAAGGCTCTCCCTTATTCTATATACCTTGCCTTAGTGTAGACGAGGCTGCCTCCTATACAAGGAACGGCCTCCCTTGTTACGTTTCAGCTATCACTAACCAACAGGTGGACATATTTAAAAAGTTGGACTCTCTCTCTCTCTCTCTCTCTCTCTCTCTCTCTCTCTCTCTCTCTCTCTCTCTCATTCATTTGAGGCATACTATCAAGAACGAAAATCTTGCATACGACTTTATATTAAGAGAGTTTAGTAAAGGAATAAAAATAATGATCTTTTCAACAGAGAGAGAGAGAGAGAGAGAGAGAGAGAGAGAGAGAGAGAGAGAGAGAGAGAGAGAGAGAGAGAGAGCATTAACAATGGCAGAAAACGTGCTCATTTCGAATATTTCACGCAAAAGAATGATATCATTCCATCTTATCAGCACAATGTCCCCTGTCCTATTACAGCCCAGCTAACTTTATCGCTGGCCAACTTGGGCGCAGTCCTTCATTCCCTGAGCTCGCCCCAACCTCATATAATAATGCCGGGAGACTTAACGTTTCCTACAGCAACAACAATGAGGAATCAGTAAATTGACGAAAACAAACCGTGGAATACCTAAATCGACATACTGAAATGAGAATGTATATTCAGTGTATAGGTATGGGTATATATATTTTTATATATAGTAAATTATAGTATGTAATATACTTAAAAATATAAAAAAATGTGTAGAATCTAAGCTGGCTATGTATTGTTACAAGAAATAGGATAATACTCTCATCGGATAAAATGCTGAATGTAATTCTGTTAAAATTGTAAAATATTGTATGTTTATTTTCTCTAATAAAAGATGAAAAAAAATCGACAGTGTGTGTCACAAACACACAACATTCTACGAAAGGAGTTTTGACCTAACGCTATGCAGTCAGAAGTAAGTAAATTTCCGTTTCGGTTGATCGAAATCGACCGATTTCTGTCATTAGTAAATTGGGATGAATAACTTCAAGACAACACCCACCACCCCATACACACACTTTTAAAATACTAACTTGAAAAACTGATAAAGCTTTGGACAAAAGTCTTTCCCAAGTATATACAGCCACCCCACCATCAGGCAGGCAAACACACACACACCAAGTAGAGCAAACTTGTTATTTCGGAAACCTAAATCAAAGCCCAGCAGTTCAACTCAATCTATGTCCTGAGAACACCCGCCAAGATCCAGGGAAATGAACAAAGACTCAACTCAGCCAAAATTCTACTTTTAGCATATACACAACACCATGAAGTGATAACAGGTATTCGTCCCTTCATAGCAAATGGCTTACTTATCACATTCAAGGAATAAATAAGTGAATGTCTGTCAAAGCAAATACTGAACTGTAAACTTAACTCCGGATACGAGTAATCAGATGCTTTCGCTTAAGAGGCACCGGCTTCCGGACACTGCAAAATATTAAGTTCTTCAGAGAAATGATCGAAAACGAAATGGATGCTTTCAGAATTAAATTGGCGGAAATACTCGACCCCTTCTGCTAAACGTTGATGGAAATATGCGTATTCGAATTTTTTTTTCTAAATTGATCTCTTACGACGAAAACATTTTATAAATAATGACTGCGAAATTCTTGAAGCACGCCATTTCCTGCCGTGCAACAAACTCCAGCGGTGAGAGCCATCTTCCGAAACCAAACCAACCTGAAGCTTTAATATCCCACATTCTACAAAACGTCGAGATACCACTGATAACCATCTCCACATTCGACAACAAGGCTCTAAATAGGGCAGATCTACAGTATCTTAGCTAATCAACCACACGGACGATAATCAGAATCCTAGACTCACGCGGCACTACTTATCTGGACTTTTAAATGTTGATTCATTCGATAGTGTCAATCATTGTACATTATTCACTCAGGTGATAGGTGGGCCTGCAAGGGGAGTCTGGTTACAAAATATCCTCGAATTGAGCCCTCCAAATATCAGGTAATGTAACTGTATACAAAGCAGCTCAAGCCAAATCACATCAGGCGTTTACCGTTTACTACTTTTTTCACAGCATCATCAAACAAACGATTCTGTACTTATTATTATTATTGTTGGTCTATCACAGTCATCCTGTTCGACTGGGTGGTTTTTATAATGTGGGGTTCCGCTGCCTCCTTAGGAGTCCATCATTTTTTCTCACTGTATGTGCTGTTTCTGTAGCACACTCTTCTGCACGAGTCCTTGAGGTACTTCGACATCTAGTTTTTTCAGGTTCCTTTTCAGGGATCTTGGGATCGTGCCTAGTGCTCCTATGATTATGGGTACAATTTCCACTGGCATATCCCATATCCTTCTTATTTCCATTTCCTGGTTTTGATGCTTATCAATTTTTTTCTCTTTCTTTCTCATCTACTTTGGTGTCCCATGGTATTGCGACATCAATGAATGATACTTCTTGATTTTGTCAATCAACGTCACGTCTGGTATATTGACACGTATCACCCTATCTGTTCTGATACCATAGTCCCAGAGGATCTTTGCCTGATCGTTTTCTATCACTTCTGCAGGTTGATGTTCGTACCAATTATTACTGCAAGCTAGCTGGAGTTTCTTGCACAGGCTTCCGTGGAGGGATTTTGCTACTGAATCACGCCTATTTTTGTTCTGGTTCTGCGCAAGCGCCGGGCATTTACTTGCTATGTGGTTTATGGTCTCGTCTTTCATATTGCACGTCCTGCATGTGGTTGAGATGTTATTTACTTCTATTGTTCTTTAGACATATCTGGTTCTTAGGGCCTGATCTTGTGCCGCTGTTAGCATTCCTTCTGTTTCCATCTAGAGTTCTCCCCTCTGTAGCCATTGGTCTGTTTCATCGATGACCAGTTTTTTAGTCTGTCTCATGCAATGTCCGTGCATTAGTTTGTTGTGTCATTCCTCGGTCCTGTTTTTATTCTCCTGTCTCTGTATATTTCTGGGTCTTCGTTTACTTTTATCAGTCCTTCTTCCCATAAACTTCTTAGCCATTTGTCTTCTCTGGTTTTCAGATACAGCCCCAGTGCTCTGTTCTCGATGTTGACGCAGTCCTCTATGATAGTAGCGCTCTCCCTTCTTCCTTTCGTATTATGTATACTAGTCTGTCTGTATTTGCTCTTGGGTGTGGTGCTTTATGTATTGTCATGTGTTTCCTCGTTTTCTGGTCTATGCTGCAGAGTTCAGCCTTAGTCCACTCCACTACACGGCCGCTGTATCTGATTACTGGTACTGCCCATGTGTTTATGGCTTTCGTCATGTTTCCGGCGTTGAGTTTTGACTTGACTATCGCCAAAGTCTCTGAATATATTCTTTCCTGATCGTGTTCTTCATCAATTGGTGTTTACTATCCTCTCCTTCTATTATTCCCAGGTATTTGTATCCTGTCTCATCTATGTGATGCTATTCCCGTCTAGTAGCTTTATCCTTTCAGTCCTTGTCACTTTGCTCTTTTGCATGTTGACCAAGGAGCATTTTTCAACTCCAAACTCCATCATGATGTCCCCAGATACAATCCTTACAGTCTGGATTAGAGTATATATTTCCATAATGCTCTTACCATACAGCTTGATGTCGTCCATGAATATCAGATGGTTAATTCTGTTCCTACCTTTCTTGAGTTGGTACCCAGTATCCATCTTCTGCAATACTTTTGTCATGGGAATCATGGCTACTACGAAGAGAAGTAGGGACAGTGAGTCGCCTTGAAAGATCCCTCTCCTGATGTTAACCTCTCCTAATCTTATCCCAGAGCTTGAAAGTACTGTATTCCAGTTGCGCACTGTATTTTTTAAGAAGCTGATGGTGTTTTCCTCTGCCCCATATATTTTCAGGCATTCTATTATTATCATTATTACTATTACCATTCAGAAGATGAACCTTATTCGTATGGAACAATCCCAAAGCGACAGTATTGACTTGAAATTCAAGCTTCCAAAGAATATGGTGCTCATTTGAAAGACGTTACAGGAGATATGAAATATAGAAAGAAAGGATCAGCTATTTAATCAACAAATTAATAAAAATAAGGAAAAATTAACAAATTGCTAAAAATTGATACTAATATCAGTAATGATATACCAACGGCCGGGGAGAGAGTCTATTTCAACATTAAACCTAATTCACAAAAGTACTCATGATACTGATACTGAAATTTACATTTAAGCGCGAAAAAACCCGGCACAACATAGGATCAAAGGCCGTAGGTCATCAGGAAGGGGTTCGCTGATAAAGATAAACAGACAAACGTCAGCGACATCCTCAAAGATGAGCCAACAAAAAGGTTCAGCCCTAGGTCCGATTTTTGTTTTTATTTGGCCTCGTGAGAGGCTCAGTTATTGGACACGCCCTTCCATCCTGTGAGAGGCGCAGCATTTAAAAAAAAAAAAAAAAAAAAAAAAAAAAAAGACATATACAGGAAGCCCATAAAAGCAACCCCTGGCATCAGTACTGGGCTATAACAGTGAAGTAAGTATACAGTGCAAGTTACACATGTATATAAATCAAATTTAAATTTATATAGAAAAAGATAGAAAGAAAAACACTTCTGAGGTTGAATAACAGTAGTAACGAAACCTAGACGCAGAAGAACAAGGCAACCTTCATTTACTCTCTCTCTCTCTCTCTCTCTCTCTCTCTCTCTCTCTCTCTCTCTCTCTCTCTCTCTCTCTCTCTCCGGTAAGAAATCACGGAATTCAAGTCACTGTTTTTACCAAGTCCTCGATAAGAGAAATCTCTCCTCTTCAGGTCCTGGCCTTGACCCAGAGGGAAACGACAAGACGACGAGGCTTTCGAAAAGGGCACGGGAACTTGATCTCTGACGACCCAACCCGGTCAAAATTCATCTGTTGACATAATCATGGCCAACTGTCGCAAACAATCGGTAAGGATGCTGAGAATGCTTTTGGAGAGTATAACAATAAGGGTTATGTTAATTTGATCAATTACAGGCTACTGCTCATTAGTTTGGTCTCCTTGCCCTTGCAACTATATCCTTGCTTTAGCGTGCTATTATTATTATCATTATTATTAATACAAAAGATGAACACTATTCATAAGGAACAAGGCCACAGGGGCCATTGACTTGAAATTCAAGCTTCCAAAGAATATTATGGTGTTCAGTAGATCGACGGCGACGTTTATAAGTAGCACCAAGCAACAGAGAATATTATGGTATTCAGTAGATCGACGGCGATGTTTATAAGTAGCACCAAGCAACAGAAAATACTGTAAATCAATAAAATAAAGGATATTTTAGTCCTGAATTTACAGGCATATTCAAGTACGTATGCCATAAGCGTCTGGTCTCCAATTTCTCTGCAATCCTAAAAAAATCCAACCAAAACTGCTTCTCTTTAGTCGTTCACACTCAAGGCCTCCAACCTTGAGAATTCCTCCCGTTGCATTTCAAAATCACTGATCAACCCAAGCAGAGATTGAAAAAAGGAATAATAATAAAAAAAAAAGTTTGACGACTTCCTGGTTATCCTAAAGGACGAGTCAGGATGCACTGTCACCGCCCATTTCAAAGACACCATTACAAGATCTTTTATTTATTTATTTTGGCCAGGCCTTGCAACTTGTATACAGTTTCAAAGACGATTTAATATCATTGCTTTCGGCGACTATTACATATAATTATTAAGTATAGTACATAGGGGAGGGCCTAGATTCATTTGTAAATCAATTATTTTTTTGTTGCGACTAAAAGCATCCCACACACATACAATATATAACACACAAGCACACACACACACACACACACACACACACACACACATATATATATATATATATATATATATATTATATATATATATATATTATAGATAATATAGTATAGTATATATACATACATACATGTGTGTGTGTGCATTAAGCTACAAATGTCTTTTAATACCCAATTCGCTCTACCTCGGAATTAATATATTTTCATATATGTTAACCATATATGGAATTTTTTTTTTATTTGATAATAATTTCGTCCTCTCGTGGGTTCGAACCAGCGCCCAGCGAACAGAAAAGAAATCAGGACTTCAGTGATGTTATCGATTCGGCCAACCCCAGGATATTGAAGGACATTTATAGCTGAATGCATGTACGTATATGAATCACGGTGATGTGATGAAAATTCATATATATATAAACCACCTTGCTGAGTGCCTACCAAAAACCAACTACTCTCCCCATAAATCAGCGTGGCACACACAACCCAAAATCCAAAATCAATCAGCGCATCATCAACGGCCCCCACCCGAAAAATTCCTCACCCAATTTCCCACTGGAGCAGTCACTACTCAGTCGTCTCCTTCCGCTAAAGAGGCGAAGAGCGGCCGAACACGAGCATTACGCTCCCTGTCATTAACTCGAAATGATTAAAAGCTCATGGCAAGCGCTTCATTAAGAGCAACGTCGTTTGGCGGATCTAAAAGGCATTTGCAAGAACAGATGGTTGTTGCATGCGGCAAATGAGCGAGCCGAGGAACTTATGAGTCTAAACGCCTCAGTTTGATAGACCGAACCACATTCTAAATTCGCCCTCCAGACTTCCGTGATACTCATTCATTTCTTATCTTTGAATTACTGTGTTTAACACTGTTAATCTCTCTACTTCATGAACGTGACCGTTTTCATGGTGTTCTAAACTTGTAGCATGTATTCTTTACACTAGACCAAGCGAAAGACATTCTTGAGCAGAGAGAGAGAGAGAGAGAGAGAGAGAGAGAGAGAGGATTCTTGAAAATGCAAGCTGGAAACAATAAATTCAAGCCTGCGAATCTTCTCTGCGTAGATCATAATATTACGATGACCATCTATAAATACAAAACTTGCACACTTTCACCATCTCTCTCTCTCTCTCTCTCTCTCTCTCTCTCTCTCTCTCTCTCTCTCTCTCTCTCTCTCTCTCTCTCTCTCCATTAATCAACAACTACGGAGAAGCTGCAATTAGCCAAGAGCTCCCTTAAAAAATCAAGATGATACGCTCCTCCATCCCCGCCTTCTTCCGCTTCAAATAGTTCAGGAGCATTGCGGTTTCTATCAATCATTCTTAATTATTTAAGCACACAGCAAGAACTCTAGTATTGTAAATGTCATTAGAGGAATACATAATATGCATTTGCAATGGCTGTTGCATGCAGCAAATGTGACACAAAGATCTAAAGAATAAACGCTTCCCTTTGATAGACCGAGCACCCTGGTACGGAACTAATACTTAACATGGAAAGGATATAATAACATAACATATGAGAGAGAGAGAGAGAGAGAGAGAGAGAGAGAGAGAGAGAGAGAGAGAGAGAGAGAGAGAGAGAGACTAGAAGCAATTCTTCTTGCCATTGTTTTTAAATTATTATGCAGATGATATGCATCTTATGAATATCTTATTAATGGTTTCCCCTCTGGCGAGGTAGGGCTTCTCGCCGAAACCCCCGTCTTGATGTTGGTGTATTTTGACACATTACTAAACACAAGTCTCTCTCTCTCTCTCTCTCTCTCTCTCTCTCTCTCTCTCTCTCAGATGCAACCCATAACAGTCGACCAGCAACTACGTACTAGCTCCGTCCTCATCCGGTTCAAGAATCAAATCCTGGTTACTCATTTTCAGAGATGAACCAGCTCCCGTGTGCTATGAGAGAGAGAGAGAGAGAGAGAGAGAGAGAGAGAGAGAGAGAGAGAGAGAGAGCCGTGACGGCGGCAGAAGACTACAATAAAATAAAAACATCATGTTCTACAAAGTACGACACTTAGCCTAATATAAAAAGCTACACTTGTTCACGTGAAAGTTCGATAAGATAAAACCGCTCACACCAGGAGGGAATAGCTCCTAAGGAGGGGGGTTGAGGTTGGGAAGCTAGTCTAAAAGTAAGGGAATGGTATAGGGGTGGGAGGGATGGGACAGCCTAACCCCATCCCTCCGTCCTCGTCCTTCCCTTGTCATTTACGCCTATTTTCTCCCTCTATTCCTTAGTGATAAAGAATTGGAAGTTTCCTCACCGAAGTTGGTCCCTGATGGGCAAGGGGGTGGGGGGTTACTAAGGGCGGGGGGAACTTATTCACTTCATTATTTTGTGGCGGGAAAAGTTCTTGAGGAATTGGAACAAGGTAGCAGAGAGAGAGAGAGAGAGAGAGAGAGAGATGAATGGTACGGAATAAGACGCCAATGATAAAATGCGTTCCTTGTATTATTAGTAATTGCTCTCTCTCTCTCTCTGTCTCTCTCTCTCTCTCTCCAACACGTGTAAGCCACAAAATTTTCATAATTCCCACTTTTAATGAAAAATATATCTTTCCTCCACTGTGGATATTCTATATTATTCTCCAGCACTTCGTCAAACATTAACAGAAGAAGCAAAATTCAATAAAATCACTTCCACTACTTATAACAGTAGTTGTAGTAGTAGTATCAGTAGCAGCAGCTATCCCAGTTAATTAACGAGCTAACTCAGCGGTATGGTTAAACATGACTAGTTAAAAGAAAAAGAAAACAAAACGAAAAAATGGCAGACCTTCAATATAGTACTATGATACATATGCGTGGTAAACTCTACGGAATCTATTTGTCAGTTTTTACCTATCTAAAGGGGAGAGAGAGAGAGAGAGAGAGAGAGAGAGAGTCTTTCAAGCACTCTAAAGATCGCTAGGGTGGGGCGCTTAAGAAATTCGTTCCTTGCCAAACGTCTCATAGTTATATCAAATAATTGGAACTTGTTAGAGCCTGCTCAAGTGAAATTTGTTACAAATATATTTATTCATTGCAACTTCATGTCCAAAACATCTTTGATTTCGCATATTGTCAGTATAAACCCAATCTATTTTCACAACAACAAAGAGATATGGCATTATTATTGGCTGCCGCTGCCAAATGCCAGTTTCGCTGACACGCACTCGGCGAGGCATACTGCTGGCGGAATCTCCAACAACAACAACAACATACAACAAAACCAACAACAGTGGTCACCTACAGAAGCCAGTGTCAGGCGAAGGCAGCTGTTTATTTATTTATTTATTTTTTTTTTGTTAGTATGGTGTTTTCATGTTGCATGGAACTAGTGGTTATTCAGCAACGGGACCAACTTCTTTACGTGACTTCCGATCCACGTCGAGAGTGAACTTCTATCACCAGAAATACACAATCTCTAACCCCCTCAGTGGAATGCCCGATAATCGAACTCGCGGCCACCGAGGTGGCGGCCCAAGACCGTACCAATCACGCTACTGAGGAGCTTGGCAGCTGTTTATAACCTATAAAAATACTTTATTTTCGAGCAACAACGAATGGGAAATTATTTGTTTCTCATCAATGATAAATAGTTTATTTCACCTGTGGAGGCACGGGAAAAATTCAATCAAGTTATTCCTGCCGAACCAACCATGCAAATTTTAAGTGCTAATGCAATAAATGCATTACGATATCATAAATTATATGATTATTTTTTCCCGCAAGCACAACAATGAAAGGGAAATCTGTAAGAACAACCAGAGTATACACAAAGCCGTTTCTCTAGAAAACAAAGTACAGCCGATGACAGATCTCCGGTAAAGCCACAAAACACAAGACTAACCTTGAGAGTGAGATTTCAAAGGCAGTAACCCAAGCATCCGAATTCTAAAACGAACACTATTAGCCTTTGGGGGTATTTAGAACCTTCAGATGCAGCAAATAAAACGGATATACTCAACACAACTGTAAGCAAATTGAAAAGCCCACGATCAGACGAGGGTGAGGTTTATGCATATGAATATGTATCTCACCGCCATCACCATTAAATGGCGCGATCCGAGGGAGCAACAAAGGCGAGTAAGGAATCCTTCGTTCTTTGTCCTCTTTCCCCTTCCAATTTTGAGCGACGAATATTGCATGCATAAAGTATCGAGGCGGTCTTTTACATAAAATATTTATGATAAGGCCCCATAAACATACACTGCGGCGATGAGAGAAAAATGTCGGTATTTTTCGGTGTATCTTGAGGTGATTCCGAAAAATAATATGCGGTCCATTTCTTCGGAATTTAGAACGGGCAGAAATATGACTTATATCAAGTTGGTTTATTTCCGATAAAGATATGGAGAGAAAAAACATTTTGTTTTGGTTTATGTAGCATAAAACACGTCATGCAAAACATATTATTCTAATAATGGTTTACTTCCTACACAGTCCCAGGAATTTCTTTCCACGTCCTTTATTATAAAAGAAAGGAGCGAAAGAAATCCAATGTATATCAATATATCCTAATTATCATCAATGTATGGAGTACAGAGTGCACGGAAGACTATGGTACTATGGTTTATCCATGATAAGTGTGTCTAGAAAATAATATTTAAGTCAATGTAATTAATTTACAACAAGTACACATTTCAAACATTAGTTTTAATAGGGCTTCTTTATTTCTTTAGTATGTAGTGCAAAAAAGGACTAATTTGAGATAGAATTTTAATATTAGAAGAACCGAGGGGTAAAAAGACAATTCAGCACAACGTAGGCCATAGAATTATTCAAATTAAAAAATGTCTTCAATATATGCAGTTCATTCAAGTATGAGTATAAATAATACTGATCATCATAAAACGTCAATAAAATACATTATTTGTATCAATAACAACATTTCTCATATTTTCCAAGAAAAAAAAAACATATGGTATACATATAGTATATACTGCTTCCATTTTTGGCAAGTGTTTATGGCTAATTACGCCTGAATGTTGCCAACAATATTCCAAGGCCAGTAACTAAGGCTCATTTAAAAAAAATATTGAGGGTTGCAAAGCAATAAAAATTATATACAAAGAATGGTACTAAGTCAATATGTTTTATTAAGTCAATATGTTTTAAGTGTTGATGAGAGAGAGAGAGAGAGTAGAGATAGAGAGAGAGAGAGAGAGAGAGAGAGAGAGAGAGAGAGAGAGAGAGAGACTAAAGCTGATGGCTATTCCTTCTGCGTCCACTCCAATTTTACATGGTAAGTTTCTCTCCAATGATTATGTCATGAGAGCTAGGGAGCCCTGTACAGCTGAAAAAGAGACCGGTGCGACAATTAAACAGTTATCACTAACAACCGAGCTACGCTGCGTGTCAGCACTTGGAGGTCAGCCTAATGCCGATGGTACTACATCTTCCGTGATCACTACAGGAACATGCGAGTGATCCTGGGGCACAAATGGCAGCGGCAATGGGTTGCAATAAGACTCGAAAACCTAGGAAATGACTTCGTGACTGCTGTAGAATTTGGCCAAAGGCCAAGCCCCTGGACCTGAGGTCATTCAGCGCTAAAAGGGAAATTGACAATAAGAAGGTTTAAAAGTTGTAACAGGATGAAAAGGAAACACTTTTTAGGGAGGGTGGAAAGTCAGATGGAAAAAGAGAGAATATGAACGGAGGCACAGTAAAAACAAACGAGAGAGGTTGCAGCTAGGGGCCCAAGGGACGCTGCAAAGATCCTTAACTAATGCATATAGTGCACCACATGAGGTGCACTGACGGCATGAACCCCTACGATGGTTATTGGTATAGAAGTTTTCTTACTCCATGGAAATATGTAAGCCTGGCAGGCTGCTTCTTTTCTTCATCTCAGCCTACCAGCATTGGAATTGTTTTTCAACTTGCGTTCTCCAAGATCTGGGCTACAGCCAAGATCCGTTATTCGTTCCGTTTGGCCTTTGCATACAATTTATAAACAGACCCTAGGAGTTCCTTACATTTGTTCTGCGTACAACAACAACAGTCCGTAGTTTAAAAAAATACGCTTAGACTGCCTTCAACCAGCCCTAGAAACAACCAATTTTACCATTGGACAAAGTGAATAACCATGAAAAACTCATACTTAAATATATAAACACAACTCCAAAAGCATATGTTAACATGCGCTTATGATTGGCTTATTTCTGTCATTTTAGGCACTATCCTTTCTTCTATATAATTTCAGTCTGCAACAGTGGAAAGCTGAAATGGAACCTATTCCGACATGGCTTTAAAGGAATATCCTCTGGGCGGGCGCCTTTGTTGAAACCATGCAAATAATTCAAGAGACAGATGACGACAAGAACTACCAAAAACTGAGCGCTCTCAAGATATCATCTCGCCTTGCCAGGATGGGTAATCCTTTAAAATCTAATTTTGAGAGAGAGAGAGAGAGAGAGAGAGAGAGAGAGAGAGAGAGAGAGAGAGAGAGAGAGAGAGAGAAACGCCGTTGCTGAATATATATATATATATATATATATATATATATATATATATATATATATATATATATAGAATCTTTGTGAAGCACTTTTACTCTTTACAGGGTCATATTCAACCGAAACAGTAAGGCAAAAACAGAGGGTATTATCAGTTATCGTGAACATGAACGATCCCCATCAAAGGGGTATAACTATCTGAGAGCATATTATGTCAAACAGCATTTAAAGGAACATCTCATTACGATCATACTCTCGCTTACTAGGCAGTAAAAACTACACCGCTTTCAGTAGTTGATAATAATAATAACTCTACTTGCGGGAGGAGGAAGGGGGAGGGAAAAACCAAACCGGGCAAACAACGAGAGGCCTTACATCATAGTTTCCCTCCGACCTGCTCTCCAATACCTCACTCATACTGCTCCTCTTTCCCCTCGCAGGCTGGCAACCATTTAAAAAAGAGGGAGAGGGGAATTGTGTCAGTGGGCCTCTTGTATCGTACGTCCGCCAACTCAGCCAGCCCTCAACACTACTTTAAAGACTCGACTCCGCGTTGCGCTCTTCCACCTTCGTACGACAACACATGTATTGACTTTCCTAAATGCTCTCTCTCTCTCTCTCTCTCTCTCTCTCTCTCTCTCTCTTCTCTCTCAATGCGATTCTGATGAGTATTCATTTATCTGCGGCTAAGATAAAAAGAAAAATCACTGAGCAAATAGACGTGTGATTTCATTTGGGTACCAGATGTTCAGGTTTAACAATTTTCAAAAGACGAACAAAGCGCAAAAGACTGTTCGGACTCGCCTTCCCTGGAACCAGCCCGTTTAATTTGTAGCTTTAATGGCAGCTATTAGGAATATGACTCAAATTGAAATAATACTGACCGAGCCTCCATACAACTCAATTGAGAAGGACTTCGACGGGAAAATGGTACAATTCACGCGAGTGGGAACAAACAGGGGGAATAGTACTATGGTCCCACGTATTGTTTCAGATAAAGTTGGCCTTATACCAGCATGTACTAGTGATCCTGTAGTAGCCTGTATCAGATCCAAGAGAATACGAATAGGCAAACGAGTAAATGCTTCCTTGTTTGTTTTACCTTCGCCCAATATCCAGAATACGCTCTAGGAACGCATCGCGGATGAAGCAATCTCACATTAGTATATTTCATTTCATATCACAAAATATGTTTTGACTGGCGTGGCAGTCACTAAATTAGAAAGCATCTAGTCTTCTAAAATATTTACGTATTTCTACTGAACAAAGTTTATATATATATATATATATATATATATATATATATATATATATATATATATATAACATTTTGATAGTAGGCTTACTGAATGAGCATTGTAATAAAGTATGCAAGTTTGTGTTATTTATAAAGGGAATTTTCCTGAAGAAATCCCCCAATCATTTCTCCTCTTTATTGATTTCATGATAAGACAGATTACTGCCTCGTATCATTCCCCAATCTTTTGCTGAATGCGATACATTATTCATGGTACCAGGAGCGCTTCAGCTTGAAACGTCTCCCAGCCTCCAAAGATCACCAACTGTTTCAATTCCATCCATCCCCCCCGCCCCCCCTTTTTTTTTTTGTTTCTTTAAAATACCTCGCACTACCTAACTCGATATCTCCCCTGAACATTCTACACTGTTTCATGTCAGGTACAATTGTGTCGTCAAAAGAAAGCTTTACAAAACATCGACTTAATTTTTCTTAAGCGTGAGGACGCGATACGTTCTATTTTCTTTGTTTTGCAGATATATGAGTAACACTTTCTATGCCAATACCATGGGTCCCAGATCTTTAAGAAACAAATCACAATTCCTTTCATTTATTAATAGAACTAGGGCATCGATGACCTTTAGGCCGTTCCTGTTTGCAAGACTAGTGCTGAAAAAATATAATCTTTCATGGGGTGAGAATAAAAATGGGGTGGGGGGGAGAAATCGTCCCATCGAGCCACTTAGGAAGAGATAAAACAAGGATGTGAACAAGAGGTACGAATAGGTCAAACGGAAAACTTTATTACATGGTTCGAACTATATTACACCGGTCCACGGAAAAACAGTACAATATAGTACATGAGGGTGGGAACAGAAAAAAGAAGAAGAAAAAGAAGGCGACGAAATAGTACTATCCATGCGCGCAGGAACAGAAAGATAAACGATATAGCTCCACTCGCCGCCGGATGGCATCAACAGCAGTGTTCCCTCTCATTCGCTTTAATTTTCCCCCCGAAGTGATACTGGGTTTGATAGCAAAGCCTTCAAGGGGGATTTCACTCCTTTTAAACACGATAAGTGACCCATAGGGAGCCGTTTATGTGGAGAGGGATGGCGCTCATCGTATCTCTAGACCGATGGACTGAATGAACAGGAGCGTTTAGGGGCCAAGGCTGTATATTACGGTTTTCGCTGCGGGTTTCCGTTCGGCCTATACACTCTAACTCCAACCCCCCCCCCCCCCCCCCCCCCCCCCCCCCCCCCCCCCCCTCTCTCTCTCTCTCTCTCTCTCTCTCTCTCTCTCTCTCTCTCTCTCTGACACAGTAATTGTAGTAAAGGTAAAACGTTATTATTTCTGAGTACGTTAAGGTGAAGTGATACCCCATAACAAAACGTAAATAAAAAAATAACAGGTGATAAAGAATTACACTACAAGCAAACCTACAAGCTTTGAAATCCTCACCCTACTCTCTCGCCTTCTATATATATATATATATATATATATATATATATATTATATATATATAATATAATATATATATTATATATTATAGTGTCTAGGAATTGCTCTCCCTTTAGCTTTTTGAAATAACTTTAATCTCATTATTACGAGCCAACGCTAATCAATTTTGCAGTTCAAACGACCACTAGTAGTCTATCTGGTACAGATTCCCTCCTCAAGTACTTTGGAAAGAGGTTAGTTACCCTCCTCATCCCGGCACTCAAAAGAGTGGAAACTCACAGAAAATGCTCACACTTTTCTAACTCACAAACTACCGTACATAGGCACTTCGGCTTCGGTATAGTAAAATTGGTTGGATACTGAATATAAACATTAAATAAAGAATAAAAATATTAGGGATTCGAGGTGGTTCAGTGGCGGAAAGAGCGTCTAGTTTTTGCATAGACAAAATACGCAAAATAAGATATGAAGCTGAAAACAGCCATCATGCTGAACATTTCCAACGAGTTTGATTTGAATTTAAACACACGAAAAAACAAGACTGGTTTGAAATTGTTAAAATGCTTTAAAGTTATAAAGATAAACATCAATACGCACATTAAAAAATAATCAGGGACTGCGAAAAAAGTTCAACACACATACACACACTACACACACTCACACACACACACACACACACACGAGTAACTAATGAACCCTGTTTGTATTTAATGTCCAACAAATCGGATTAGCTTTTAATATGCGACATCAAAGACCCACAACCCTTTTAAAATGGTATTAAGTAACATACCATACGAACTTTTTTAGCGCTGAACGAATTAAGGATCAGCGAACAAGCACTTCCATACAGGCAAGGGCTTTTCATTCCGTTTTCATGAATGAGTTCGCTGAGAGCACATTCACAAAACAATTTCATTTGAAGTTATCATAAGTAGTAGTTAGCAAGTACTCGACAACTAAACATAACAGGATAAGAACTTCCAGACCCTCTTTATATATATGTATATATATATATATATATATATATCTATATATATATATATATATATATATATATATATCATTATCATATATATTGATATAATAATATATAATATATTTAATTCGAATTAATATTAATATACTTTGCATTACAATATTATGTTAACCGAAGGGGATTTTTTTTAGTTCATAATAGATTCGTCGGCTCGTGGGCTCGAACCACGCAACTAAGAATTAAGGCTTACGCGGCGGTTCGAGCACTGCTAAAAAAATTCCCCTTCAGTTAACATATATGAAAATATATTAATTCCAAATAGAGCGAATTAGATGTTAAAGGACATTGTAGTTTATTGCGTATATAATGAATAACGGTGATGTGATATATATATATATATATATATATATATATATATATATATATATATATATATATATATATATATATATATATATATATATACACACACACACACACACACACACACAAGATTTCTCTTTAAAAAAAGCCGTATTAATTTCCTTATCTGCTGTAAAACATTGGTACCTCGAAGTACAGTGAACTCAATGTTACGACTTTTTATGTCGTCCAGCCCGTGGAAAGTCTCTCCCCTCACTGGCACCTACAAAATCTCGTAGCATGAATGGCAACACCTACTTCGGGAGGGTACATAACGACCCTTGGTTCGGGCCTCTCCATCTAGACCCCCCCCCCCTTATTTTACCGTCATTTCTGACGGTATTAAGATATGAGTAAAAGAGCCACGTGCCGATCCTATTCGTATCAAAACATAGTGTTTAAGAACAAACGTTTCGAAACGTTTTTATCAATCGACGCCTTCAGACGAAAGGGAGGAGTGAGTAAAAATGTTTAAATCTATTTTATGCCTATTTCATTTTCCTAGTTTCTCTCTCTCTCTCTCTCTCTCTCTCTCTCTCTCTCTCTCTCTCTCTCTCCTAGGCTATAACATCTGTGTGCGTGAATATTTCAAAAACCCAAACAAAATCAGCATTAATAACAATCCACCATCTTTTCGACCTGTTCTAAAGTTTACGTCCCTTATGAATAATAATAATAATAATAATAATAATAATAATAATAATAATAATAAATCCCCTCTAATCCTGCTGTGCTAACCTCCACTGAGATCCTTCTCACATTAGCATCAAGGAGCAAGAAGCAATATCCTTCAGAGAGAGAGAGAGAGAGAGAGAGAGAGAGAGAGAGAGAGAGAGAGAGAGAGAGAGAGATTCCTCCGTCACCTAAAACCAATTAAGGGTAACACCTACTTCTTTCGTGTTTTTTTAAACTGCTTTGGACGTCATCTCGTTTTCTTCTTCCTTAATCGTCTCACAAAGTCATTGCAATCTAGGGTTGACTTTCAAAGCAGTTTTACTCTCTCTCTCTCTCTCTCTCTCTCTCTCTCTCTCTCTCTCTCTCTCTGTGTGTGTGTGTGTGTGTGTTTTATCCGCCTCTGTCTTAGATTTTATTTTGTGAAGTATAGTTTAAAGCTTACATTAAATAATTCATATAAAACAAACGAAAGATCCCCGCAAATCTAGAAGGGATAACTAATAAACAACGTAATGAAAATGATAACATTCCTTATATTATGTCTGGTGTGAACAGCAATGGAAGGCAATGACGCCCGTAACAGAAAGCAATGAATAAGTGACATATAATATCTCACACTTCTCAGAAAAATTGACAAAATCAAGTTGAAAAGTCAAAAGGTCACAACCGAACCAATGACCATCCTTAGCTAACGTCTCCTCCAATCAAATTATCTCTCTCTCCTCTCGTCTCCTGACGGTTTTCTCGGTCCGTCGTCTCTCTCTCTCTCTCCTCTCCTACAAGTATCAAAGGACGGAGCCTATCATCCTTATCTTCAGGAACCAATATCCGTCGAGGCGGAGAAAAAAAAAGTTCTTACGACACTTAAAACCAATTAATGGTAACGCCTGGTATTTTTTCTCTTTTATCGTTTTTTTAACATTATTTTTCTTACTCTCCTCTTTTAATTGTCGAGACACACTTTCCCCGTCTTTCATTTGCCTCTTTTTCTCGGCTTACGACAACATCTCCATTTCAAGAATGGGTTTGACGACATGACTTGATTTCATTGATTATTCAGTCTTTAAAGTTTACAAGGGGCGTTCTGTAAGTTATTCGTTAACCATTTTCGCTTTTCTTAGTTCTGTTCTTTTCTTATTTAAAAGAAAAATGAGCACGTGGAAATTTTCCTCTTAGAATTATTCCAAAAAGCTTTTTGCACGTTGGTAAGGATAATAATTTGATTAAAGTATACAATTAATGAAGCATATAGGATAACCTGTCGCGTATCCACGGAATCGCATACGAGAGCCAGGAATAACTCTACGGATAATGCTATTCAGGTTTTGAGAATGGTATACTAAGCTTCTGTATAACAGATAGTAATAGGTTCTCAACCGGTTGGGGGTGGGGGATTACCACTGGCATAACAGGTGAAATAAGAGAGAAAATCAGACCAGAAATATAAATTCAAACGGCACGAATAACAGTACATTTGCATCAGAAGCCTTGAAAGTTTAAGGGAAGCATGATTTCAAAGAAAAAAGCTTAAAATTACTTACAAGATTTTTTTTTATTTCCTAGACCAGATAGTGACCCCCTAAGGTTTTCGTGGGGCCGTTATGTAAAACTAATATTTCTTGGGTTTATGATATTTCCAGCCTTTTCTTTATGTTTTTACGGTCATCCCCAAAACGGACTTCTACTAAACACGCCTTTGCAAAGGTGGATACATACCAGGTTAAAACCCTTGGGGACACTATCTATGGAAGATCCCCCATTTTTTAATGGTCACGTTAGACAAACTAAAATAATCCTAGATAGTTTCAAATTAATTCTTAAAACTTGGTCGAAAATCCCTGTTTCAGAGTCGTAATAACTCAAAACTGAAATAAAAAGAAAAAAAATTGACAATATTCTTTTTAAAATAACGATATGAAATAAACAAATCTTGATAATTTTACTATTAAGACGTAAAAAGGCTTAATTATAATAAAGAAGTCCCGCATGTCTAGTAAGGCAGTAACACAAGCATACACAAGTTTACAAGTTTGTTATTGCCAGAATGTTTCACTAAACTTGCAATATTAAAATTGTGCTGTAACACTTAAATAATGCTAGATACTACGGCGATATTACAGAAAAGATATTTGAATTTTCTGCTGCTGAAAAGAGATACTGCACATACGGAACTTGAATTCACCATTAAAAATGATGTTATACTTTCGATACTACATTTTTGCTACTAATATATACAAACTGAGGAAAATTTTGACTATATATAATAATAATAATCATAATAATAATAATAATAATAATAATAATAATAATAATAATAATAATAATAATACTAATAATAATAATAATAATTCCAATAAAATCTTTCCATAAAACATAGCATGGAAATACTTGACAGACTCCAATAAACACAGGTCAATGATGACCAATCATAATGGCATCCGGTCGAAATATGCAAATAAATCATAACTTATGAAATGGCATGAAAAAAATTCTAACCAAATATAAAATATATGATCATACAAGTAATTGAGCTGCTTCTTACTCGTGATGAAGGCTTAAACAAATAAATATAAAACTAAAAAACAAATAAATAATTAATACACACACAGAGATATATATCTATATCTATATATATATATATATATATATATATATATATATATATATATATATATATATATATATTATTCAAGCTACAAATGTCCTTTAATATCTAATTCACTCTACCTCGGAATTCATATATTTTCATGTAAGTAAACCGAAAGGGAATTATTTAGTTGATAATAATTTCGTCCTCTCGTGGGTTCGAACCACCGCCCAGCAGACAGAGAAGAAATCAGGACTTCAGTGACGGTATCGATGATTTCTTCTCTATCCGCCGGGCGGTGGTTCGAACCCACGAGAGGACGAAATTATCATCAACTAAAAAATTCCGCTCCGGTTTACATATATGAAAATATATGAATTACGAGGTAGAGCGAATTAAATATTAAAGGACACTTGTGGCTCGAATAATTTATATGAATCACGGTGATGATAATTATTCATAATATATATATATTATATATATATATATATATTATATTATATATATATATATATATAATATATATATATATATATATATACAGGCATAATCATTAAAAATATGTGCACATATATAAAAAAATGAACTTTTGCAACAAAGGGAGATCTTATGACACTGAAATAGAAATATAATAAAAAAAAAGGGGGTCCAGATTAAATCAAATAAAAGGATAAAAGGGTGTACGTAGTATATGACACTCACAGACCAGGACCAGGGGACTCCTGAAGTGAGGGCGGAGGCATCACCAACCTGGAACGAGAAAAGTCAAGGTTTCAGATACACTGGACACATTTCCTCCCGAAACGAATCCTCTTCGCACATTACTTGGGCAGATCTTCTGCATTCTTCAGTGATTGTTTGTGTGTGTATATGTGTGTGTGTGTGTATTTCGGCGTTACTACGATATAATGAGATACATGCACAAGAGAATAAAGTATACATATACATCCTACACACACACGTGATATATCTATATATATATATATATATATATATCTATATATCTATATATATATATATATATATATATATATATATATATATTCATTCTGGTTATGTTATTCGCGTACAATTTCGCGAAAGGAACTAAAAGTTAAAAAAAAGGACCCAAAACCATGAAAAACACGACCCTAAAAACTTATTAGTTATTTCTTAAACAACTACCGTAAAATGCAGTATACATCATAACAAATTTTTTTGTTATGATTACTAATATTAATTTATATATTCACAGCGGCTGCGCCTAATCTGGACAGGTAGAATGTCTGTGTCGGACTCTCTTCTTTAAAAGGATCTTGGTAACACTGCGATGATAGTACATAAGCCCGATACAGAGGGAGGTGGTGTGGTGGGGGGAGGGGAGGGGATTGAACACACTGACCATGAAAGAAGAAAAAATATATCGTCGCTGTAACTTACAACAGACCTTGGCAGTTGGACGTTTGATGTGATCGGTAACTGGTGCCGGTACTACTTTGGCTTACTCGTGTGTACGCGTCACTTACTGGTACTAAACACCGTGTGGTGTAAATGTAAAGTAGACGGCCGTACGCAGATATCGTTTCTTATAATATAAATTGTTAGCCACACAATATAGAAATGGGTGTATATAATCCTTAGATCCCGAGTGGCTAGTACTAAACACGGCGTCCGAAGGAGCTTCATCTTTGTTTATTACTATAGTAGATTCACAACAACCGTGCATTTGATGTCTAGGCCAGTCCCTTACGACGCTCCTGATTGGCTGGTGATAAGCCAATGACAGGGTTGGAAACTCTCAAGTTTCTCTCGAGAGAGTTCACATGGGTAAGATCTGCGTTCCACCTAACCTGAGGGATAACGTCTTTCATAAGTATCCCTCTGGAGAGGTGGAACATTAACCCTGCTTAGGTGAACTCTCTCGAGAGACTTTGAGTTTCCAGCCCTGTGATTGGCTTATCAACAGCTAACCAGGAGCGTCGAAAGGGACTGGCCTAGACATCAAATGCTCGGTTGACGTGAATCTACTATAGTACCTCGGAGTAGGCGACGCGTAGATAACAAGCCAAAGTGTCACCTTGGTGCCAACGAAAACAGGTATTATCGCAGACTGAGCGTGCGAATTGGTTATCTGATGGTAAAAACGAAGACCCATACATCTGCAGCCGCAATCAGTACGACAAACAACGAATATAATACTCAACTGAACCACCAACGAGGAGTTTGGATGTTAAGTGTTCGTATTGACTTGAGTTCATATCATCAACGATACGCATCATTATCTCTTGATTACGATTTTTAGAATGATTTACGTACGGGATGATACTGTTAATGATCGACGTCATCAATTAGAATCTAAATCATCATCACTTTCAGGTCCTTAATAATAATAATAATAATAATAATAATAATAATAATAATAATAATAATAATAATAATAATAATAATAATAAATAATAATAATAATAATAATGTATATGCTGGAAAGCGACCTACTTTTAAACATGTTTTCATTGAATATAATGGCATTATATTCAATAAAATATTATTATTATTATTATTATTATTATTAACACAAATGACCGACGTGGTAGTAGTAATAGTAGGTAGTAGTAGTAGCAGTAGAAGCATCACGATCAAAATAATAATAAATCTATCAAATTTTGTATTTATAAAAAAAAACATCCAACGTGATACGGATAGCACATTGAGCACCCAAAAAACCTTTCACTGACAGAGACCATTATCAAGAAATTAAAAACGTCGAGAGAGGGAGAAGAGGAGAGAGGAGAGAGAAGATGGGGAGAGAGAGGAGAGAGAGAGCATATGAATCGGCCTGCGTGATGAAGGTTTAGGAGGAATTGACATTCTGATAATTAATTAGGTGTCGAAGCTGCTAATCCAGTTTGAGACGCTCGACTTCCACTCGATCTGACATCTGGCGGAGGAGGAGGAGGAGGAGAAAGGAAGGGGGAGTGAGTGAAGGAGGTACCGAAGGATGAGGAGAAAGGAAGAGGGAGTGAATGAAGGAGGTACCGAAGGAGGAAGAAGGAAGAAGAGGGACAGAGGGAGGAAGGAAGGAGGAGATTGAAGAACAGAGGTAGGAAAGGAGGAGGAGATTGAGGGACAGAGGGAGGGAGTAAGGAGGGAGAAGGAAAAGGAGGGACAGTGGGATTGAGTAGGGAGGGAGGGAGTAAGAAGGATGGGGGAGAGGAAGAGGAGGAGGAGGAGGGACAGAGGGGTGAGTATGGAGGGAGGGACTCCTCAATATAAAGTAGATCTGAGGTTGAGGGTTTGCTGTAACAGCTGCGACATTCAATGACAGAGACACGAATCGGGTAATAACTTCCTACCTTAGTCCGATAATAGATTTCTAATACCACAAGCATATAATGACCACCATACACCTTTACATAATCTATGACCCAGACCTCTAACGGACGGATAACAGGGGAAAATCAGTGCTGGATAACTACTCATAACCTCTTCTTCTTTCCCACCGTTATCCCTACATTAAGAAGTCGGTTGCCTGATGCGCCTTCTCCTCCTCTGCCTCGTATAAAGGCATCATCCTCCACCAAACCTCGTCTTTCCAGATCTTCCTTCACCTTATCTCGCCATCTAATTCTCAGTCTCCCTCTCGATCTTCTTCCTCTAACAGGTTCTTCCCAAGCCCTTTTCACTCCATCCTCGTCATCCATCCTCAACACATGCCCATATGCCCATACCATCTCAATGGTGATTCTCTTATCACCTCTGTCATCTTTACTAAGCCTGCCCTTCTTCTTATTTCGTCATTTTCCAATCTCTCAAGCAGCGGTATTCCCACAATCCACCTCAGCATTCTCATCTCTGTTCTCTCAAGCTTTACTTCCTCTTTTCTTCTAAGAGCCCATGTTTCCGCTCCATACATTAACACTGGTCTTATATTGACTTGTAACTCGATTGGCATTTGTCACATACTACTCCAGGACAACTACTCATACTTCTAGCAGACAGATACCAACACCGGCTCTTAATAGTTGTCATCATTACAGACACTAATGGACTATAAAAGTCAGCTGTTTCTTGAAAGACTGCCCTTATGATAGAATATGGAATTAGGGCCAAAGGCCAAGAACTGGGACCTATGAGGCCATTCAGCGCTGAAACGGAAATTGACAGTAAAAAGGTATGAAAGGTGTAACTATGAATCAATTCTTAGGAGAGGGCGGAAAATAAGATGGAAGAGAGAATACGAACGGAGGTATAGTAAAATGGATCAAAGGGGCTGCAGCTAGGGGCCGAAGGAATGCAGCAAAGAACCTTTGGTAATGCCTACAGTGTACAGCATGAGGTGCACTAACGGCACTATCCCCCTGAGAAGAAGAATGCCATTACCTCTCAATAATCATAAAGAGATTACATTACATCTTAAGGATTAAAACTGGAAATCTTAGCTACTTTATTCATCGCACTGGTTCTAACAAATATAAATATAAGGCTGAATGAACATTAACCAAAAAGGCAAAATGGATTGCCATTACTTCTTAATGAATAACAAGTAACAGTCATCGTTGCATAATAGATAACCATTACTTCTAAATGTCAATAAGTAATAGCCGTCACTGCGTAGTAGATCAATATGTGCTTATGAGTTTCGAAGTGCTGGTTGTAATAACTCGAACCTTTATCAATCTAGGAATACACTAGAGTCCACGCCTGCAAAAGGGACCGATGCAAATGTTTCTAGATAAATCATTATCATGATCATCGGAAGTTAAGGCAAATACGAAGCGACAGTCAAGTTCCAGTCGAGATAAGGTAAAATATATAAATGTTTTCAGAAATATTGAATAAAGTCAAGCGCCTCTGAGTTAACAGCCCTGAAACCATGAGAAAAACACGCTTCTCCATTTCTGACATTTTTATCGTCATTTTACTTTGATACATCATATTAAACAGATATTAATCTCTCTCTCTCTCTCTCTCTCTCTCTCTCTCTCTCTCTCTCTCTCTCTCTCTCTCTCTCTCTCTCTCTCAACTTCTGCAAAAAATCTTCTTTATCATCCAACTAAAATTTATGAGATGAGTTCGAGGTCAAATATCTTGAGAGAATGATTTCCTCCCGAAAACTTGGGATATGAAATCCACCAGCGATGTCCCAAAAAATGGCGATTTACTGCATGACGATTATCTCTACATCAACTAAAAAGGGCTTTGAGGTGAGAAACGAAAGCCCGGGAGCATATTCCCCAACTGTAACCGAGTAACGGACCTTCCCTGAAAAAACGGGACGCCATATCTTAAAAACTAACCATTGAATCTTCTTGAAAATAAATCCATTGTTTCCCAAACCCTAATTACCATCGTCCAATTTCCTAACCTACTATACATCTCGGGAATTTGCGGCGGCCCCGGATAGACAAAGGGTGTCACAACATGGAGTCCATTACCCGGAGACTTTCAGAGATACACACAAAAATATGAATCCATAGCACATTTTGCGTTTTAACATACACGTACACTCCATCGCAAACACAATTATACACATACACACACACACATATATATGTATAAAATATATATGTAAGTGTGTAGAATTTACATGCAATAATATAGGCTACACGTGCACAAACCCTACGGAAGAAACAGAAAAAAAAAAAAAATGACCCACAAGGGCTGAGGGGGCCAGACATGAAGAAGACATGACGCCAATTTTAGCGTTTAATCCTAAAAGGAAACAAAGCAGTTCCATTTTGAGCAATGATCAGAACAAAAAAGATTCTTAACGTAACCAGACTTCACTGTTCTCGCCAAAGCCTTTCCGTTCCAGGGCATGGCCCATAAAGCCAGAGAATCAGCGGGAGGAAAATAAAACCGACCGTGGAAACGTTCCGAGAAAAAAAAATGGAAATACCGGTCAGATCCTGGAACAAGAATAAGGTTGTGCTCGTGGGAAGAAACAGATGACTTATGTTATATTTTAAGTCACACTGACCTGGAAACTGGAGGATCCAAAAAGACACACTCGCCCACACGGAAGTCAAGAAGGTGGCAACCCACGGGAAGGAAGAGAGAGAGAGAGAGAGAGAGAGAGAGAGAGAGAGAGAGAGAGAGAGAGAGAGAGAAGTTTGATATATGATTCCTACTCAGAAGGAATAAAGAATATCTCATCCAGAAAATACATAAATACATATACATACAACAATATATATATATATATATATATATATATATATATATATATATATATATATATATATATATATATAATCATATAAATTATAATTATATAAAATGTAACGGTATATCAACCACATCCATTATTTCTGTGCCTCTCCTCTCCATATTTCGGTCTCTGCCCCGAATTAAAAACTGCTGACATATTTTAAAAGGCTGGTGCCGGATGATTCCACCTGGCCTGTTATTAACATCAGAATCTCTTGTTATAATATAATATAATATAATATAATATAATATAATATAATATTAATACGTATGAGAGAGAGAGGAAAGGTGGTTTCCAAATCACGCAATTATACACGTAACTTTCACACGTCAAAAATGACCACCTAAAATTAAGGATTAATAACTTCAACTTTCATATACCACCGATCAATTACATGGATACAGCACAAACAGACTGATTCATGTAGTTACGCGCGCATACACAACCACACAAGAAAGAAAACATGAGGGTGTGCGCATACTGAAACATATTTCTTCTCTGAAACGACAGAGCACCAATAAATACGCAGTGGCCTTCTAATAAAAAGAAATCCAGTCCCCACAACGCCCCCCCGCCCCCGCCACCCCTTCGCGTTCATAACTGTGATCTGCCTACGCGTACAAATATTCTTTTGAATATTTCGTCGCCTATAAAATATTCACCAAAAGCACGGCGATACTCATTAAAAAACCACACGCGCAAAATGATGGAAAAGATTCATCAGTTATAAAAGGCGAAGCACGTCGATGCATTCTAGTCGCCTTATCAGAATATATAAAAAAAAAAATGACTTCGCTATTTTCTGGTTCAGCTCGTGTCTGTAGTCACTGCGTCTATTTGTGTATGTGTGTGTGTGTAATCGTTTTATTCATATAGATATAAACACATTATATATAGAGGTGTGTGTGTGTGTGTGAATATAGTCCACAGGAGAAAAGAGAATAAGTAGTTCGATAATTTCGCCTTCCACCTCTTGAAGAGGCCTGGTGGAAGGCGATAGTATCGAGCTACTTGAGCCTTTTATTCTCTTTTCTCCTTTGGACTATATTATAGAAATATCTCATCTTCGCATTATGAAGAATATATTTGTGTGTGTGTGTGTGTGTGTGTGTGTGTGTGTGTAGTATAGTAGTAGAGTGGTTATCGGCCTTACTTCGTCTTACCAGGAAGTCCCGACAACATTCTTGGGAAAGGAAACCCTTGTGGCTGTTTCCTAGAGAACTAACAGCAAACTCGGTTGAACTAAGAAGTGAATCACGTACCTGACACTTCGAGGAGTCTGGAGGGTCGCAACCAGCAGCTCAATAAGATTTGAAGGATACAAAGCTTTCCGGTACCTTCCCTTCCACTCTGAATGGCGAAATATGGCCGAGAGTTACAGCTTTCCACATACCAATTCACACGGTTATTAAGGGGTACCTACCATCGCAGGCTGGGTACATACGAAAGATCGCTAAGCCATGCTAAAAAAAATGGGTAGCCCAACAGCCTACCTTGAGAAAGCCACTACTCTTTTGATTCAATCCTTCTAAAGCAGAAAGGGGCACAAGGCGAAATAAATACATGGCTAAAAAAATAACATTTAAATCAAGAAATAAAAGTTGATATAGATCGCAAATCCATCCCCAAATAGTTTTTGAGAAACCAAACGCCTGTATCCTACTTGAGCTACCCCTTCTAAAGAAAACAGACTATATATATATATATATATATATATATATATATATATATATATATATATATATATATATATATATATATATATATATACATCGAGCTACAAATGTCCTTCAGTATCTATTTCATTTACTACCCTCGAATTAATATATTTTCATATATGTTAAAATATATGAAAATATATTAATCACGAGGTAGAGTGAATTGAATATTAAAAGACATTTGTACCTCGATGTATGTATATGAATCACGGCGAATGTGGACTATGACTCTATATATATATATATATATATATTATATATATATGTGTATGTATGTTATGTATATAATCAAAAGAGTGAAAAGATATAACGGGAAAAAAGTCAAATAGAGGGACCCGCAATCCTGGAACTCGACAGCAAGAAGAAGTAATTCGGCGCCCAACATTGCGAAGTCGTAAAGCGAGGGAGGAGCGCTTGCCAAAAAACAGTGTCATTCGGGGCCTTCTAACGACTAAGGCTCGGCAAGATATACATCAAATGGGCCCAAAGACACGGAATCACATCCAGCAGTGCACGTGCAAACGAGCAAGCTGACTTTCTAGAAGCGCAGGAATTCATGCAACATTTCAACAAGGAAACTGACTTCATTTGTCTTCCATCCTTTGAAACATGTTGCAAAACACGTGGTCATGAAGAGACTCCTCCTTTCAATACATCACACTTAAGGTTAACATTATGTTAAGGGGAAGGGCAGTATTCCTTAAGACAGAGGTTGCCAATTGTTGCCATCTTGATAATTTATTTTTTCTTCATTTAAGAAAAACAGAGAGATAACTAAAGCATGGGGACGTTTCATTAATAAAACTTCTGGAACTGACACTATGTCGCTTTAAACGCTAATTTATGAAATCATGACTTAAATCAAAGTTCTCCCTTGGGTGAAACAACTTCACAGATGAGCTTAAATTACGGATATAAGAATCACCTCTCTTCCTGAAGAGAATGGCTAATATCTTCCATTTGTAAAAACGACTTCCCCTTCGTAACAGATGCAAACAACAAAGAATTTTACTGTTACAGTCTATTGCCCAAGTTTCCTTTGCAGTTTGCGCTTAAACCAAATCCTTATATAAATAGGCTACAATGATTTCATCTGGATTGGAGATTCTACTGATCAACCAAACAATCTTGTTAACGGCAAATATTCCACAATATTTCACTTAAATGTGCTGCTTTTATAGATGAAAACTTAACTCACTTCATAAACCTCTCCTACACATTTCCCCTGCGTTCGCAATTTCATTTTAAATAAATGAAGAATTTGAACTCTCTTTAAGAACAGAAGTCAAACCCAATAAAAATGGACTTCTAAAATCTTTTTTATTACACTCCCAAGATTTCTTTTTAATATCGGAATTTTTGCTAACCACGAACGCAATACAAGACACTTAAAATGAGTCTCAAGCAATTTCATCTTTTTATTTCCCGGACTAACACAAGCCCCGCCCCTTACATAGCCGAGATGCCAAATAGTGATTGAGGAAATCATTTTGGGTTATCTGGCGTCGCGACTGCCAGGGCGCCTTCTATGGAAAAATGCCTGTCCGAGAACACGAGCGAGGCCCTAAATCCAGGGGGCGTGGCTTCATTTCATCCTCCTGATTACAGAACTTGCAAGACAAAATGCAACCCGTTAATCGGAGAGGACGAATTTCCACCAGCGGATAAATCTCAAGTTAAGTGCCTTGGTGCTTCCTCAAGCGTCTAAACGCAGCTTATAATTCACGCTGCACCTCCTGGACAAACGATTTCACAGAAGCAATAAAATCGGCAGCACAAACGATTTAATGCACAAGACATGAGGATATAGTCATCCAGAACCGCAAGGAATATCATGGGAAAAAAATTAGAACATGAGGTTTCATAACTAATTAGGCAATTCGACAAGAACAGAAGTTCTTGTAAGAGAGAGAGAAAGTTATCGAAACACGATATGTAAATACATTTTGTCTATATATCTAAAGATATATATCTAAATATATATATATATATATATATATATATATATATATATATATATATATATATATATATATATATAAATATATCTATATATACACAGACACATTATATAACTATATATACATATAATTTTCATGACATGGTCGCTTTATTTTACTAACACACCAACATAAACTTTAAAAATTCACGTCTGAAATGGAAAATATACAACGGTAAAAATTTCAAGACAGTATATTTGTTCCTCTCTGTCTCTGCCTGTGTTTATGATGTTAAATATATTCACACTCGAACAAACAAAACCAGCAAACATTCAGAAAATATATGTCTCTCTCTCTCTTCTCTCTCTCTCTCTCTCTCTCTCTCTCTCTCTCTCTCTCTCTCTCTTCACACAGCTTATGTGTGTATATATATATATATATATATATATATATATATATATATATATATATATATAAATATATATATATATATATATATACACACACACAACACAAATTCTTCAACAACAGACCCTGAAGGAATTTCTTATCAGATAAACTTACTCTTCGATGAATACACCAATATCTTCCGCTTGAAGGACCTCTAAGAAGCGAAAAGAAGAGGTCCGGTGACCTTCCCTCTAACCCTCTCTCCCCACCCCTTTCCTCCTTCCCCTCATCCATGAAGGCCGAATCTCATTCAGGCTCAGAAGATGAAGACGAAGAAGAATAGAGAAGTAAGAAGAAGAAGGAGAGACGGAGACAACATGTAGATCACAGCTTCCCATGGACTGACATCCCGAGGGAAGAACGAAATCTGAGGGACGTCTGGAAGACTTTAGGAAAGAAAACGAGGTACGAGAATGAACGATGAAAAGGTAAACCAAAGGCACGTAATTAAATAAATGAAGAGAGAGGAGAAATTAGTGAGGAGGAGGAGGAAGAGATGAGGGAAGGGGGCGAGGAAGGGGAACGAAAGAGAGATGGGGGGTAAAGGAAGAAAGATAAGAAGATATGAAGAAAATACGGTGAAGGAGGATGAAAAGACGAGAATGTGAGAGAACACGTGAAAAAACGTGAAATAATAAAGAAGAGAACTAAAGGGAAAAGAATTCTGTAAGGAAATGGTAGAAGGCGAGGAAGGGTTAAAAAAAAAGTTATGTTCGAGTGAAGGGCCTCAGAAAGAGAGGGACAGGACGAACATGGTTAGGTAAAGGATGGAGGAGGAGGGGAGGAGGAGGAGGAGGGAGGGAAAGTTATGGAAATAAGAGCACAAGCAATTTACCCAATGGCCGCTATACATTATGTCCACAAGAAAAACTGATCCGCAAAACAACGTCGGAGACCATTTTCTCATCCCGTGATCGTTTTGTGTGTGGTGTGTGTGTGCGTGCGTTTTCTGTGTGTGTGTAGTCTTGTATGGGGGAGAGGGGGAAGGGGGGTTACACTCTACTAGGGGTTGTTGAGTATTCAGGATACAGTCTTAATCATTCAAAACATTATACTGTCTTCGTCAAAGCTAGGTAGTAGCAGAAACACACACACACACACACACATATATATATATGTGTGTGTGTGTGTGTGTATATACGTATATATATATATATATATATATATATATATATATATATATATATATATATATATATATTGTGTGTGTTTGTGTGAAATACAGCATAACAAAACATTAACCACATCATTTACGTCCATTACAACCAAAAAACTATAAAACATTACCTCTCTCAAACTCAGCAGCATCGTCAAACCCTCAGAGCCCCAGGGGTACAACTTAGGGGTACAACCTAGGGGTATAAAACCCCGGAGTTCTGCAACATGAAACGAATGAAGACCAAGTAAACTGGGCGGTAGATCTGTATAGTGAAATACCATTAGCGGTAATCGAATATAATCAAGTTAATGTGGAGGCTTATGATGATTAATCCACCACAGTCCCTCAACTACCTACCAGACTATCCAAGGCCCCTCCTACGTATATATACCTCCTTTGCCCTTTATCCTTGGACTCCTTCTCTCTCTCTCTCTCTCTCTCTCTCTCTCTCTCTCTCTCTCTTTCTCTCTCTCTCCTTGCCTCATTTTCCTTCTTCTTAAGTCTATGTCTATGTTTATGTAAATGTTTTCCTTAAAATAAAAAAGTTCGAACATAAATATTCGCCCTTCGTGTCTCTATTTCCTTTTTTTTTATTTCTGCACAAGGTCACGTCCTTAACAAATCAGGTCGAGATAGAAGAATTGGAGGACGGAGAGGTAGAAGGGAGAAGGGGGGATTGAGGGAGAAGGGGGGTGAGGGGAGAAGGGGAAGGGGGGGGGGGGGGGGGGGGGGGGGAGTGGGGGAGGTTATAAAGGTGACACAGAGACAGTTTGGAAAGTTTCTCACTGCTACAGCTGGTCGCTGGATGTAGTAAGACTTTCACTCTCCTTTGCATAACACTTCTTCAATAAGGTCTTACTTCGTTTTTTCTTCATACCATTGTTTAATTTTTTCTTTCTCTTTTATTCAATTCTTTAGTTTTTTGCATATCCATCTACTTCCTCATTCTAATTCTTATCTATTTGTTTTATTTCATCTTTTTAGTTGCTTCATTATTTTCCTCTTTTTTTGTGCCACATCCTCTTGTGAACTTTTATCTCCCTATTGACGATATTTCTTTGATATCTTTCCTTTTTCAAACTTTCTTTCCCTCACTATCATCTTTTTCTCTCTTCCTTTCTTGCAACCTCTCCTACTTTGTACACTTTTCATTTCGTCACCTCATTCCTTCTTCGTTCTTCACATCCTTCACTCCTATTTCCCTCACAGTCATTCTCATTCTGCTCCTCCCCCCTTCTTCTTTCTTGTTCCTCCTCTCTTCTCCATCTTCTTCTTCTCTTTCACACGCTCATTTTCTTCTTCCTCTTCCCGTTAATATTCAACCAACTCCTACCCCCTTCTTCTTCTTTATTGTTCCTACCTCTATTCTCCTTGTCTTTACTTCTTTTCTCTTCCAACACGCGTCATTTTATTTTCTTCTTCCTCTTCCCGTTAATCTTCAACCAACTTCTACCTCCTTTTCTTCTCCCGACTTATTTCTTTCCTCCTTTTATTTCTTCTCTTTCTCCTATTTTCTCCTTCACATGCTTTTTATTCTCATTTTCTTCAACTTCCTTTCTACATTTTCCGTCTCGTAATCTGTCGCTTTCTCCTCCTTAACTTTTCTTTTTCCTCCTCCCTCTCCTCAACTTTTCCTCCTCCTCCTCCTCCTCTTTCCTCCTTTCAATATTCATTCCACAACTTTGCAGTTGCAGGAGAAGCCTTAAAAGTACCGAGCGGGAATTCGAAAGCTTTTCTTCCAGACTTCGATACTTTGCTGCCGCCCCCCACCCCCCCCAAAAAAAAAAAGAAGACAAGAAAGGAAGGAGAAAAAACTTTCAAGAAAAAATTTGTACTGTTCAGAGCAGCAAGAAACTCCAACACACACAAAGAACAGAAAGTATTTTCTATAAATAGAGTCCTTTCAATTTCTCATCATTTCACGAGGAATGTAGCAGTGACGAGAGAGAGCCACCATAATTTTATGCATTACGGTATAAATTAATCATTCGCTCTCACCTTAATTGAGATGAGGTACTGGGTACACTCAAAAGTAATACTGATGAATATTTTATAAGTCTAGTACCTGCATTAACGTTCCTTCAAGTATTCCCTCAGTACCGTGTAAAACCTTTTTATCAAACCGGACTTTTACAACGCTTCATGCTATTGATCCTTTCCAGTTCACGTAGAGTAATTTTGTTTTTACTGCTTTTGCGCACTACGTATAGCATTTTAATCTCCTTATGTTTTGGCCTCATTGTATACGCTTTACGCTCAATGCTGTTAAATGTATAAAGAGATGGTCCGTTACATTATCAACCTTATACTGATGATGAGGACCTGGCAATCTCACGACCGATCTCCGCAAAGATTTTTATATATCATGACAGGAAGAAAAATGAATGCAGTTTACCCTTTACAACACTCATTCCTCTCCAAAAACTATTTTTATTAGTAAGCGGAGGTGTAAATTGAATAATACCACTTTATTCATATAATGCAAAGCATGAAGTTTTAGTAACAAATAATTATATATATATACACACATATCTACCATAGATTACTATATACAGCTCACATAGTAAATAGAGCATTAAACGTGAAGTGCCTGTATGGCATAGGGCGTATAGCGTATATATATAAACTTGAAGAAATAATTTTACGCAGCAATAAGTGCGAACCTTATTATTGATTAATGGTATATCGTGTAAAAGCGTAAAATGTAAACAAAACGGTACACTGCAAGCACTTGAGAGCTCAAAACTGCACATTGCGCGTTTCGTGAGCATAATATTAATTGTATACAATAAATATAAAGCGCCTTCATTGCTTACAAAAAGTAAGGCAGGTTATTTTAAAGGCACAGAGAAAAATTGAAGGATGGCTGAGGCAGATACCCAACAGCACCCCCGGGCGGGGGGGGAGAGTACCCAGAGCTTCCATTGTTTAGGATTGCAAAAGTGAATGACTAACTTACATTATATAAAAGGTAACAAAAATACATGTCATCGACTCCGAAAATATTCGTTCAACTCAGTTACGATTTCATTTATCAATCGAATGCCACGTTTCACAAACACACACACACACACACATGTATAAATATACAAAAAATGCCCTACTCTCAAGAATCAAGGACAGAGAATGGAGACCATCTTGGAATAAGGGTATCTGTATTTATATACTTCTTAATGCTGGTATTATATATACATATCATAATTCCATATACATATCTATAATATGTATTGTATGAACTCTAACACATTATGTATGTATGCTAACACAGAGTCTAAGTGCACCCAAACTCATGAGGCTGCTTAACACACACACACGCGCGCAAAATAATACTTCCCTGCTAAGATAGGTGAAGACCACCGACCTTTCTTGGACGGCGGGTTCACGGAGGCGGTCCGTTAATGAGGCCTCGTTACTCAAGTCTGCAGCGCATATTAAATTTGATCTCGCAGGTAATTACAGCCAAGCAATAGCGTTTTGCAACCCCCTCCAAGCAACGAATATGGGATCTCCGCTTGAAGAATTTAGAGCGATTAAAATATGAATTTACTTGACATTTTCCCTGATGAGAAATTGCACCCACAAACGTGAAGGAATTTTTGGATGTTTTGAAAAGTTTCAGTCGAAATGGAACATTCGAAAATCTACAAAAGTCATTGCTGCCCGCTATGACTAAGGTAAGCGGGTTGGATTTTTCTAGGGTTATTTTTGGTAAACTAATGGGAAGGGATGGATTGTGATTACATTTCAGAATAACGCGAGGAAGGGTGGAGGTAAACTGGGCCTTCTGCAAAAGGTTGGGAATCCTAGGAACAGAATCTACGTATATTCATTATATTACGTGTGAATAGATAGATATATATTATATAATTAATTATAATATATCTCTATTATATTTAAATATATATATATATTATGTAGATAATATTAAATACTATAAATTATTATATATGAATTATATATATATATATAAGTATAATATCTATAGTTATAATTAATAATAATAGATATTATATATAATATATATATATATTTAATATATAAATTATATATATAATGTCTATAATAAATCTTATAATATAATATATGATCTATTTTGAAATAACCTCAGATTTCGCCCGAGTTGAAAGTACCAAGGATTACAGTCACAGTAACATCTGACCCTGGATGTTCCCTTATATCTCATAATACACTTTCCACAGAAAGCCAACGAAAAAACAACTAAGTAAACTAATAACAAATAATGATAACTTGTTCTCGAAGGAAAAAAACTAGTAGCCGACCACTTAGGACGTTTCTTGGATGAACTTACGTTAATGGCCATAAGGAAGCGATCTGTTCCGCCAATCTGCCTTACCTGCAACGATAAAACCGCAGGTTAATTAGTTGCTTAAGAAAGTTCATCACAATATATGTAGCAACAAATTCCATGCGAAAATTAGCGGAACTAGTGAAGCACATGAGTTGAGCCGATGATGTTTGCACACACGTACAGAGCAAAAATCAAAGTAAATAATGTATATGTGTGTATGTATATATATACAAATGTGTATATGTCTGTTATGAAATAACAAAATATGCTCTTACTTTTCAAAACGAAAGCATTATTTGACAAAAGAAGCCCCTGAAAAAGCCATAAACACTTACAGAGAACGAGAGAGAAGAGGAGAGAGTGAGACGAGAGAGAGAGACGAGAGAGAGATGAGAGGGTTTTCCAAAAAACCCCAAAAAAAACAACCGTTACGAAACGTAAGAAGGACAGAATTACGATTTCTTGTAATTAATCCACGGAGTCTGGCTCAGTACACGAAGACCAAACATGTCACGAGATCAATTTTTCAAAACAGCCTTTCAGACGTAAAGCTCAAGTGCGTGCCCACAGGCACGTGTCCATACACCTATTTACTCGGCCTTCTCTCTCTCTCTCTCTCTCTCTCTCTCTCTCTCTCTCATAACGCCTAGTACGCTTTTGGCCATTAAACATTAATTTCATTCACTGGTGTGTGTATATTCATGCACTTGACAAAACAAATAAATAGAGATGTACGTACGTTCAGCATACATCTACTTCCTCCTACAGGCGGTGGCTCCCTTGACAAGAATCAGGTTCCTCCCACTGGCAATGCGACAATCACGACCACTAGTGCAAATGCATAAACATATATCTTTACATGCTTGTTTGCGTGTGAGTGTAAAACCCAGCGCTTGCACTAAAACGCAAGTTAATTTTGGAAAAGACATACCTGTTATAACATCCCAATAGGCTTCACTTGTCAATAAATGAAAAAAGCTTACTTGACTTGAATCATTGCCTGGCCCAGAAGAGAGAGGAGAGAGAGGAGAGAAGAGAGAGAGAGGAGAGAGAGAGAGAGAGAGCGAGAGAGGAAGAGAGAGAGAGAGAGGAATTTATATTTAAGATATCATTATTGGTCTTCTATTCCATTCATGCTTCACTGAACAAATAACATAATTGTTTTATTGCACACCATATACGACTCCATAGTAGGTAGAAGTTTATGAAATAATCATCAGACAATTAAATGAAATGTAGAAATAAATCAAAGCATTATCCTGTACTGGAAACTTGTCTTCAAATAGTCGCTAATATATGAATGTGTGCACATAGTATATATAGAGGGGGTGGAGGAGGAGGAGGAGGAGGAGGAGGAGGAGGAGGGGAGGGAGGTCAGGATGAGGACCCAAGGTCTAACAGGAAGGAAAATAAACCTAAAAGGAAAAAAAATCAAAACCAACCTAACCCGGAAATAAAAAGAGAGGGAAGGAGGCAGGACGGAGGAGGAGGATTGAGAGGGGATGGGGATGGAGAGAGGGGGGATGGAATTGGGGGGAAGGAAGGAGGAAAGGGAAAGCATCCAACGCTATGTCCAAGTTCTTCCCAAAGGTCATCTTACCTTACTATGAATCCACCTTTCCAAATAAAGTTTCATCAAGAATTTAAAACCCTAATTCTGTCCTGTCTACTATGGCATAGTCGTGAAATTTCAACAGCAGTCTCTCCTCTTCCTTCATCTCTCTTCTCGTCTCATTCCTCTACCTCTCTCTCTCTCTCTCTCTCTCTCTCTCTTCAAATTTGGATCTGAAACGCTTAATTACTGATTAGTCCTGAAATCTAAAAAAATCCGCCCACGGCAATAACATTTCAGAGAAACCTGGGAAACGAATGCCCTCCTATAGAATCCATCCAAGTAATTGAGTTCATTTTTTCATTATCCCACACGCAAGAACGGATTCCTCAAATACCTTCATGTTTTTCTCCTGAAAGTATTTCGGGGTTTTCCTTTGTCATAAATACGGACGCAAAACCGTCAGGGTAGAGAAGCGTTCAAATTTTCAAGTTTTTTTTTTTTTTTTTTTCCTGGATTTTAAATCTCGCAAAATAAAAGTACAAATAAACTATGAACATACGCTTCATAATAATTCATGCAGACATATTAATATTCATTATCCAACACCAATAATAATAATAATAATTAATAAATAATAATAATAATAATAAACTAATCTAACTAATTTTTTTTTTGTTTTTTTGGGGGGTCTATTACAGTCCCTCCAAGTTCGACTGGGGGTGGTATTTATAGTGCGGGGTTCCGTGTTGCATCCTTGCCTCCTTAGGTAGTCCATCACTTTTCATTACTATGTGCGCCGTTTCTAGGATCACAACACTCTTTCTGCATGAGTCCATTGGGGCTACTTCAACCTCTAGTTTTCTGAATTCCCTTTTGCAAGGATCTTTGGGATCGTGCCTAGTGTTCCTATGAATTATCGGGTACAATTTGCCACTAGCATAATCCGCATATTCTTCTTCTTTTCTTCTTATTGAGAAAGCAAAAAAAAAAAAAAAAAAAACACACACATACCCACACTAACCTTACCCTTCCATCCTATTTTGGCCTTTACAAACCAATTATGGTCCCCTACCTCCTAACCACTGAACAACCACTAGTTCCCCGCGAATTTGAGGCAAACCGTAACCGGATCTGAATTCTGAATTAACCATCAAAATCAAAGAGCCGGACGAAAAAGGAAATGTGAAGATAACACTGGCTAAGTTTCTGACAAAATCTTACCATAATACAAAAGAAAGAAACTCCTTGGTTTCGTTGTTCCTTTTCAAAATGAATAATGAACTTTCATATCCAAACAGAACGTTTCGGAAAGGGAAAAACACTCGGCCCCCCTTCTCAAATTTAATCGCAAACCTTTGGTTGGTAATAGGATTACTGCATCCCAGAAGTCCAAGAACAAGTCAACTTTATATTACATAAATTTAAAGATGAATCTAAAAAACGGGGCGGAGGGTTTCCACAGATAAAAATAAAAAAAATAAAAAAAAGTTCAATTCCTAAAATATTTTGTGAACAGGAACATTTTTCTCCTCATTCATCATCATCATTATTATTATTATTATTTTTTTTTTTTTTTTTTTTTTTTTTTTTTTGTTTTTTTTTTTTTTTTTTTTGGTCTATCACAGTCCTTCCAATTGAACTGGGTGGTATTTATAGTGGTAGGGTTTCCGGGTTTGCATCCTGCCTCCATTAGGAGGTCCTGCCACTTTTCTTACTCATGTGCGCAGTTTCTAGGATCACACTTACATACTACACAGGTATCAATTCTATAGGTGTCATTGTTGAGTTTGTATTAAGTAAAAGCTCGGAAAATCGAATTGCTTATTATTTATTTTATTATTATTAGTTAATTATTGTATTATTATTATTGTCTATTTTATTATTCTTATATCCTTACCGTTCCAAAACAGGCGGAGATTTATTTGGAACCGCAGACAAAAATAAAACAAATATCAGTTGCTAAACTACAAGTTATTGTTTTTGTTTGGTCTTGTATGGTTGCTTTTACGTTCCATGGAACCTCAGTTGGTTATTCAAGCAACCGGGACCAACGGCTTTACGGGCGACTTTCCGAACCGCGTCGATAGAGTGAACTTCTATCACCAGAAACTACACATCTCTCACTCCTCAATCGGAATGGCCAAGAAGATCGAACCCGCGACCACCGAGGTGAGAAGCCAAACACCAAAACCAACCAACGGCCACTGAAGGCGCTCTAACTGCAATTATTAATCATTTTAATTTTAATGGCCTCATATTGGTGCATTGAAAATTTGATACTATAAGGTAATCGAGGGGTTTAGTCGTTCCCTTTCTCATTCCTTTCCCCCTCTTTCAGCAAAGAAACCAAACACAAAAAACAAAACAAGATTGCCGAGATTGGCCCACTCCAGCGTTCAAAGCTAATCCGCGCTCCACACTTCCCACCCCCCCCACCCCCTCCCCCCTCCCCCCCGCAAACTCCCCCACCTCCCGCAGCAAACTTCGCCTCAGTATGGTTATTAAAGGCCCCACCTGGGGTTGATTTTCTATGATAACCTCACATTACCCGCAGAAAATGGATTGTCTTCGCCATCCCCGCCGAGGACCTGGGGAAAATAACCTCACTTAGCCTGTTCGCTTTACCAAGCCATTATTCTTAATCAGGTGAGGTGCCCACCGCTCTCGTATTCCCTCCTGCCCCCCCCCCCCCCCCACCCCCCCCCCCACCCCCCCCCCCCCCCCCCCCCCCCCCCCCCCCCCCCCCCCCCCCCCCCCACCCCCCCCCCCCCCTCCACCCCCCCCCCCCCCCCCCCCCCCCCCCGCCCCCCCCCCCCCCCCCCCCTCCCCCCCCCCCCCCCCCCCCCCCCCCCCCCCCCCACCCCCCCCCCCCCCCCCCCCCCCCCCCCCCCCCCCCCCCCCCCCCCCCCCCCCCCCCCTCCCACCCCCCCCCCCCCCCCCCCACCCCCCCCCCCCCCCCCCCCCCCCCACCCCCCCCCCCCCCCACCCACCCCCCCCACCCCCCCCCCCCCCCCCCCCCCCCCCCCCACCCCCCCCCCCCCAACCTCTATCCCTACCCACACCACGTTTATTCTCTCTCTCTCTCTCTCTCTCTCTCTCTCTCTCTCTCTCTCTCTCAGCTTGATATTAATTTTCTAGTTGAATATCTCAGACCCATGAAGAATGGGAGAGAGGAATATGAGGGGTTAAAAAAAATTGATGGTATAGACTAGAGGAAGGTGAAAAAAAAAACCGTTAAGAAAATGCTTGGAATACGAGGAGGAGGAAACGAGAGATGGCAAAAAAGTGAAAAAAAAGAAGAAGGAAGGCAAAGAGGAAGAAAAGGGTAAGGAAAAAGAAAACCCCAAAAGATAGAAGGCGTCAAAGGCGAGGAAAAACAAGAAGGCAACGGAGGTAGGAGACGGGGAGGAGGGAGATGACAAGATAAAGAAGGGAGATAGGAGGGAGGATGAAAAGAAGCTAATCCAGGGTACGGAAAGGTGTCTTGAGAGATGATGACCTCAGGTGCTTTTGTGTCTCACCAAATGGGATGCGGGTCATGGCTTTGCTCTTTACCTGTTTGTGTACTCGGGAAGGAAGGAGGGTCCCTTTTCAACGTAACTCATCGTCTCCAAGGTGAGGCATTTTTCTTCTTTTTCTTGCTAACTTTTAATAAAATAATTCCATACAACACTTGGAAAAAAATAAACCCTTCATTTAATATTTTCCTTTTATAAATTATTTCCCGAAAACGGCTCAGTTGACCTTTAACATTTGTAACCGCAAATATTATTTGCAATTGCAAACCAGCGAATTTCACAATTGCCAATCAACTAATACTGAATATGAAAAGCACAAACATGTCTCCACACTATGAGCCAATCAATGACAACGAGTTTTCTGTACAGCGAATTATGTTGAATGAAACTCTCAGCCGCGGCCCAAGAAACATTCAGCCAAGGTCCAGTGGTGGCCTGTGTTGTTGTTAGACACCTACCATCCAAACTAATAACGGTGACGACACCACGCTCATGTTTAACTTCAACCCGAAATAGAATAAAAACTAATAAGGCTAGAAAGTTGAAATTTGGTATGTTTCATGATTGGAGGGTGGATGATCAACACACCAATTTGCAGCCCTCTACCCACAATTTTTTTAAATCAGAGGACTGACAGAGAAGTGCTGACGGACAAGCAAATAGCCATCTCAATATTTATCTTTTACAGAAAAAATATAAAAACCACGGCTATTGATCTTGAAAGAACAACTTGAAAAAATAATTCAACACCGCTGGAAAAAAAAAAAAACGCACTTTTAGTGACAAGGACAACTGGCGCGATGCAAGTGGCGAAGACACAAGCAAAATGTGAACAAAAACCATGACGCAAAATGAATAGCAAACGACCAAATACCACGAACAGCATGAGGGACGTAACGTAAGCGACAAAACAAGAGAAAAGCTACAGTATTATGAACAACAACAATGACGTATTACGAACAGCAAAAAGCTGACGCAATTTGAATTACAAAAACACGAACTCAATTTGATGTCAAAAAAAAACATTAATGGAATAGGAATGACAAAAGCACCAACGCATTATGAAAAACAAAAACACAGAAGAGGCCCCCACCATATTCTGATCTCCTTTCCCGGGAAGGTGCACAAATACACTCATTTCCGGTTGACCCAAAATAGCTACCAATGAGGAGATGAATATAAGTCACATTTTTCTGATATTAGATGCACAATTAAATCAAATTACAGCCAGCGTTTCCTTGGTGATATATCATGTACCAAAAACGGACGTCGTGGTGAGTGGTGAGAGAGAGAGAGAGAGAGAGAGAGAGAGAGAGAGAGAGAGAGAGAGAGAGAGAGAGAGAGAATTCATATTTTTATCAATCTTAATAGTGCAGGGAGAGAGGAAGCATTGTTCTATTGTCGTTTGTGTGTACGAGAGAGAGAGAGAGAGAGAGAGAGAGAGAGAGAGAGAGAGAGAGAGAGAGAGTCTGACAG